>NW_020449619.1:511141-571392 GCF_003343035.1 Apteryx rowi | reverse complement strand
GTTTTTTTTTGGGGGGGGGAGGGGGGTCGGGTTTTTTTCTTCTTCTTTGCTTTTTTCAAGTAGGGAGAAAGATTTGCCGTTTTCTCGAGTTGGTGGCTTTGCCTCTGCTTTGTGTCTGCGGACAGGCGGGGGAAGCTGCCTGCGCGCCCACCCACCAGCCTACCGAGTGGGGCGCTACCTGTTGCGGGGTGGAGGGGAGGTGGAGGGGCTGCAGGCTGCTGGGCAAGACCCTGCCCGTGCTGGACTGGCTGTGCCAGGGTCCCCACACTGAGGCAGCCTGGGGCAGGGGCCCTCAGGGCCCCCCTCTTGGCAGGGCTCCAGAGCTGTCTTTCAAATGACAGCAGTTACAAGAAGTTGCCTCTGCTGGTCCCCATCATCTGCCTTGATCGTCCATTGCACAGGCAGTAGAGAGCCTGCGTGCTGCTGAACAGTCACCAAGAACAGTTTTGCATGGATTTTTCTCTCCTCAATGGCTCTGACTTTCCAGCTCAGACCTTTTTCTCCTGCAGAGGTTTTTCCACCCAAATGCTTGATTTTTTTTGCCTTCTGTGAGTAGCTTCTGTTGAACTCAACTTGCGTGCGCTTCACTTAAGCCCATGAAGTCTCTGCAGACCTCCAGGGGGTCTGTTCAGGCGAACTAATGTGGTGTGGTATGGATTGCCTTCTCTACAAGTGCCTGTAGCTTCTCATCTCCCGGGAGGGAGGGGTTGGCCTCTGCAGATGTTATGGTGTGAATGTGCCTGAATTATTCCTACCCCCAGCCCAATTAGGAGGGGGATAGGCTGAGCCCCCTATCTTTGAGGTGGTGAGGGGGACTGTATTGCTGTGTTCTTACCCCAGTTTCCCCACTCCCTAGCTGGGACACCACGTGATGTGTGCTGTTTGGTTTCCACCTTACTAGGCTTTAACCAGGAAAGATCTGCGGGCAGCTCCACCATGTCAGATAGTGACCTCGGGGAGGATGACAGCGCCGCATCTCTGGACCTGTCTCAGTCAAATAAGAGGAAAAGAAGGGGAAATCTGCCCAAGGAGTCCGTGAAGATCCTTCGGGACTGGCTGTACGAGCACCGCTTCAATGCCTACCCCTCTGAACAGGAGAAGCTCAGCCTCTCTGGACAGACCAGCCTCTCTGTGCTGCAGGTAAGAATCAGTCCCTGCAGCCCAGCTGCAACACACGCACATCCTGGCGCTGTGCATGGGGTTAGGGTGATGGGCTGAGGACACTCTGCAGGGCACTCTGTGACAGTGTTTGGGACAGGCTGCTCTCAGAGAACACCTCTGAAGATCCGAAACAGCTTGGCAGGCTCAAACTGTTGCTTCTCCTGGTCCTTGTGACCTGTTTGGCAGCAGGGAGGCAGGGAATGGCATGGAAGCAAAAATATATGTGGGCAGACCCTTTTTGGAAGAGGTGTGGATACCAGGGACCTGTTTTATGGCACAGATGGAGCAGAGCTTTTTGGCTGGATGGAAGATGGAGGGACTCAGACAGGGACAAACTTAGCAATACTCCATCTGTTGGTAAAAGTTGCTGTGGGTGAGGGCTTTCATGGGGCTTTCTATCCAGTGCTGCTTTATCCTGTTTCCTGAGGCACCCCCCAGCAAAGGGGCCAGGGCAACCCCCTCTCCACTTGCCAGGTCAGAGCCTTTGAGAAACTCTGGACAGGAGAAAACTGCTCCAGGAGAGAGAAAGCCTTCCAGGGCTGGGGGTGAGATGGGCTTTGACCTCAGGTGGACCACTAGCAGCACTAAGCAGCAGCTTGCCCACCTGTCTCTAGTTAAATTGATTGCATTAAGGGGAACACAACCCAGATGAAGGGCTCCCAGGTAGGAGGGCTACCTTGCTATGCTGATTGTTAGCACTGATGGTCTCATTGTGGTGCTGGGTGCCTGTGCAAGGTGCTTAACCTGGCTGGGGAGCCCTGGATAATAGTAAAGGCCAAGAATGCTTTTCCTTCGAGCCTTGGCTGTGGTGTCACTCACCCTGCTGTGTCAGGGTGGTGAGAAAGACCTGGCTCCACTATCAAGGGCAGGATTGGGGCTGGCTTGCCTGCAGCTGTGCATCCCTTTGAGCCACATGAAGGCCAGGAGCCGCCAAGCAGGGGGGCCCCTGTGTCCAGGGCCATGCGGCTCCTATCCTAACCTGCTTTCGCTCTTTTCTCTGGTTTCTGGAGCAGTGCAGTATAGGAAATGGCCCTTGTGTAGGGGGAAGCAGGCAACAGCCAGTGGATTTGTGGCTGAGCTCCTCTCCTCAGGGCTTCCTCTGCACCACACTTCTCCTTTCCCTGCTGCTCAGTGCAGCCCTGGCCAGCAATCCCAGCCGCGGTCCAGACACTAGTATGTGGGCTGTGACAGTCTGTCTGGTTTCCCTCTCCCTGACCAGCAAGGCAAATTTTCTTTTTAATTTTTATTTATTTAAATGCTGGCTATATGACAGATTCATCTCTGGCCAGCCACTGGAGCACTGCTCTGAGGGAAGGCTGGTGGTCCTGGAATGGCTTGAGCCGGATCGGCTGGGTGGGAGCTGTGATGGGCTTGGGGCCCTGCAAAGCCAGACTTGTCCTGGACTGTGGCCCTGTGCAGTGGGGAAGGTCCTTTGTGGATGGCACAGCGGGTGTCTGGTGTGCTGGGATTCTCAGCCATGCTGGGATTTACCTTGCTGGGCAGGGCACGTGCATTGGCTCTGTGAGTGGGCTGCAATCACGCCCAAGAGTTCATGGCAGTGATGTGCTGCAGTGAGACCTGGCAGGTGCCCAGCTCTCCTTGCCCCGAACTCTTAGGGACCAAGTCACGCAGGAGCAAGCTGTCAGTGGGGACCTGGGCTTGTGTTAAGGTTTGGTGGCCTTGCTCTGCACCAGCTGCTCCTGCGTGTGGGATACCCTTGCAGCCAATGTATGCTGTTGGCATTCCTGCTGCCAAAATACAGCCAGCTCTGGGCTGAAACATGGCAGCCTTTGATAGTGGGGAGACACTGCCCCCTTGCAGTGTAGGGAGCAGTGAGAAGGTGCTGGTCTCTTGGTTAGAGAGGCAGGAGAGTATAGATGGGATTTTTTTCTACTGAGGGAGCTGTTTACATTGCACAGCTGCCTGGTGAAGAGGTTGCACCTATGCCCTCCCTGGGAGGGGGGATCCCAGCCCTGTGGCACTTCCCAGTGCCAGCGAGAGGCAGTCACTGGTTTTCTCTGTAAGTCTAAGGTGACATCTATAGTAGCACAGAGACCTTGGAGCAGTGCTGGCCCTTGGGAAAGCGCTGCCTGCTCAGACACAGCTCAGCCAAGGTGTTCTCCCCCTGATCCTCTTACCCCTTGCTGAGGAAGAACAGGCCTGTGTGTCCTCTCCTGGCTGAAGGATGAGTACCAGTCTGTGCACTGGGAGCATGCATGGAGCTGTGGGCATGGGCTGCTCAGGAGCTGGGCCTCATGTCTGCTCCTGCCAGCTGCGGGGGGGGGGGGGGGGTATAACTTGGCATGGGGCAGGGGCTGCTCGGCTGCCCTCTGTTTTAGGAGGAGAAGCCTCTTGGGGTGGAGGTGTGGGACTTCCTACAGCAAGGTTCCTCCCCTCCAGCTCCAGCAGCTGTTTCCCAGTGGTGCCACTGCAGATGTGCTTTTGCATCCCTTGGTGCTGATCCTTCCAAAGGCAGGAGGAGGAGTGGGGCAGTTTTCTCTTGCTCCCCAATTTCATGTGGCCATCCATTGTGCTTTAACTGGGCCATCTTAAGTGTGCAGCCCAACTGGTACAAACAGGAGACAGCTGGAAAACCTCTGACTGGGGAGATGGGGGCCAGGATGGGAACTGAAGTGCCCAGTCTGGAGTGACTATAGGATTTTCTCCTCTCTCTGGGCCGGGGGCAGCCTGTGGGGAATGTTTGATTCGGCAGTACCACTCTGTGGCTGATCTGACCACTGCCAGTTGCCTAGGCTTGGCAGAAGCCTCTCGAAAGCAATGTTACATTGCAGCTGCTGACCGAGCAGGGGCCTACGGCTTCCACTTATTTATGTATCCCCCCACCCTGGTCCAACTGTCTTTTGGAACTGGAGCCAGGAAGTACGAGCATGGCAGTCCTGAGTCTCCAGGGAAACCATAAAGCCATGTATCTCCATTGCAGAAAGTTTGGAGATAAGAATGCTGTGCCTGCTCCCGGGAAGGCTGCCCAGACAAAAGCTTTGCAGCCCGTCAGGCTCCTGTAGCCAGGAGGTTTCTCTGCATATGCTCTTGTGCTCGTGAGAGAGGGGACTATGCAGTGGGGCCCAGGCCTTTACCTCCCTGGGATTGCTGTGGGCCCTGTGGGATATGCTGCTATCATGATGTTGGTGGGGACAGAGGCAGTCTAAAGTGATGGTTCACCACGTGCTGGTGGTGGGGCAGAGCAATGGCTGTGTTAAAAAATAAGCCTGCTTGCCTTAGAGGAGAGCTGTCGAGGCAGATCCCAGCTCCCTAGTGTGAGCGATGCCATACGATGCCCTGGGTTTTGCCTGGGTGTTTGCCTGTGTCCATCTCTTTGGTCATGTCCTCCAAATGAAGTGAAATGCTGGAAAGAACAAGCATGGATGGGGGAATCCAGCAGGATTTTTGGAAGGTGCCCTTGAAGCTGCACAGAGTTGGTTGGGCTTTTTGTTCAGAGAGTCCAGTCATCTGGTTGGCAATTTATAGCTGTTGATAGCCATGGGATTGCAAGATCATGTCAAGGGTGCTCAGACAGGGCTTGTCAGAGAGCGTGTTTGGAAGGGAAAAGGTGGTGAGACTTGCGTATTTGAGGGTGTTAAATGCCAAATATTGTCTGAAAGACAAAAAAAGACAACTGAGATCTTGCTGTGATCGAAGTTATGGTAAGTTCTTTCTCCTCAGGGAAAATATTTTACACAGCTGTTGATTTGGGAAAGATCAGTCTTTTTTTTTTTTGCCTGATTTATTCTCTTCTAATTGTTTTCTAGGAAGAAGACAGTTATTTTAATGTAACTTTTTTATATAAAGTCCCTGAAACAATATATGACAGAGACTGAATACATGGCAGCTGCATTTCAGAAGGACTTCCAGAGATGCAGCCACAGAGCTCTGCATCTTTGGTGTACAGATGTTTGGAAGTCCCTTTAAAAAGTTAGCTATGACTTTAGTAGCTGGTAGGAGGCCTGGAAATGTGTTAACATACTCTTGTAATCTCTGCCACCCAAATAGGGTGTGAGGGGCTGCAGCTCTGTGAGTTGACAATTTGGGATTTAGGGTTTCCCATCCAGGCAGCTGCCTGACAGTCAGTCTGCTCTTTGCAGCCTCAGTTTTCCCCTCCAGACGTGGCTGCGTTTTGGCACCAGTATGTGTGGTCGGGGCACTGCTGACGTATGTCAGAGCGTGCTGTGCACACTGGTGTTCTCAGAGCAGGGACCTGGTCAGTCAAAAGGAGGAAAACTCCCTCCGGACTCAGACCTGAGGGCTTCTGGAGTCTGCTGATGTCTGAGCTGGTTCTGTGCAAATCCCACATGCTCCAGACAGGGGGGTGCTGGGAGGATGCTGTGAGTTTTGCCCTGCTTTGGCTGCACACTGCAGGGCACAGTCAGGGTCACTGGGACTTTGGGGCCATGCTGGGGGGGTTGCTGTGCCCGTCTTCCCCTGGGCCATGAGCCTCTGTCCAAGAGCTGCTGTGTCCCTGCTGGCTTTGCGTAGCCTGGTTTTGGCTTGCAGAGCGGCTCGGCCCCTAAGCTGAGCTGGGCCCAGTTCGTTCAGCGCACCGCGTGGTGAGGAGGTGCTTGCCATGCCGTGGATGGGCCAGTGCTTGTCTGCTGCATGCGCTGGGCAGCGGTTCCTCCCGGAGGAGAGCTGCGAGCTCCTGCTGCAGGGAGGCAGCACAGTGGCAGGGCTTTGGCAGGAGCATGGCACCCTTTGGGTCTGTGTGCCAGCAATGGGATGTGCCTTGAGGAAAGGGAAGCCTAGTCTGCCCGAGAGGAGGTGGTGCCAGGCAGGAAGCAGCTGGCTTTGTGGTTTCCCTGAGCAGCCTGGGTAGCCCCAGCCAAGAGCAGATCTGCCTTGCTGGAGCTCAAAGGGGAAGGAGGTACCACAGGGAAGGAGTCCTGTGCTCACCCGGTCCTGCGAGGCTGCTGCCGACTTGGCACGTCACTGCTGCAGCCTGCTGTCCCAGCTCTCCAGCGTGTCCTGTGGCAGTGGCCCCCAGCCTGACCGCGCTGCGCTCCTCTCACCCTCCCAGATCTGCAACTGGTTCATCAACGCTAGAAGACGGCTGCTCCCCGACATGCTACGCAAGGACGGGAAGGACCCCAATCAGTTCACCATCTCTCGCCGAGGGGGCAAAGCCGGCGACGTGGCCCTGCCGCGAGGGGCTGCCACGGGCTCTGGTGTGCTGGTGGTACCTCCTGTGACAGCTGCGGCCACAGGGGCCTCCAAGATGCTGTCGATGTCCGTGTGCCCGCAGGTACTGTGCCACCCTGCCCAGGCACTGGGCAGCAACCTCACGGTGGTGAGCGCCCGCAGCCCTGACAGGGAGAAGCAGCCTGGCCTGCAGCGAGTGGAGCCGGACCCTCACCCCAAACCGCAGCTGGGCGCCACCGGCAGCACCGTGGCCTTGCTGGCCCGGGCCGACGCAGCCAGCCCCACAAGCGGACTCTTCAACACGCCACCCCCAACGCCCCCTGAGCTCTTCGGCGATGACTTCAGTAGCTTCCAGCTTCTCGTGGAAGTGGCGCTGCAGAAAGCAGCCGAGCTGGAATCACAGAGGCAGAGTGGGCAGCTGCCCCTTTCGCCTCAGACTGAGCCCCCGGGAGTCTCCGTCTCCAAATAATGCCCCCAGGCCAGTTCCTGCTGGGCTGCCCTTCCTCAGGGCCACCCGACTCCTCCTGGCTGCAGGTCCCTCTCCTCTGGCCAGGCCAGGGGATCCCTTGGCAGGAGCCTGCATCTGCCTGCACCTCCCCAACCAGCTCATCTCAAAAGCGGACTTCTGCATCCCGAGGGGCTCCGGCATTTCCATCGGCCCAGGGGGAGAGGGAGGATTGTCCCATCATGTCATCCTTTGGCTGTCCACGTGCTCAGGAGATAGCCGGCTTCCCTCAGAGCCCCTTTCCAAACCAGCCCAGGTGAGGACGGTGCCTTGGGAGGTGCTGGAGGGATGCAACCACAGCAGTTTGGCCATTGTGAAAGGACCTTTGCAGATAACTGACCTCTTATTACCGCCATTACTGTGTCAGGCTGTGGAGGCCCTCGGAAAACCTGCTGACTCTTTTTTTTTTTTTTTTTCTTTCTTTCCTGTGAACAAGGGTCCAGCCAAAACTGTTTCTTCAGGGAGTGACAGAGAAAACTTTTTTTTTTCTTTTTCTAGTTCATGTCGTCTTTTTAAGGATTATGGATGAAAAGCTTTTTCCTCCCAAAGCTCTCTGATCTCCTCTTGTGTTTTTTTTCTACCTTGTTCCCCTTTTTTGTGATTGGCCTTTCTGGTACCTTGTGCTGGCCAGGTGCCCTGCATTGCCTGGGGAAGGATAAAGATCAAATGAACTGGAAACCTGAAGTCTGTGGCATTTTCTTGCACAGAAAAAAAGTGAGACCCTCCTCTTCTGTCTTAGGGTGTTACAGGTGCTGCCAGTAGAAACCTCCATGGTGCTGTTTAGCAAGTTTGTTTTGAAACATTTTCTCTTTAATTGTGATTTATTATATAATTTTTTTTCCTACAAGCATTTCCACAGCTTCCCTATGTTTCTCTTGAGTTCCTGCTGAAGATGTGCATGTTGTATCCTGGAACAGAGCGTGCCATGCAGAGCCTGGGAAACGCTGACCATGGGCAGCTGCTGGGGGAGGGGGGAGAGGGGGTGCGGGGGCGGGGTGGATATGAATCTGAGACTGTGAAATTTTGTACCCAACTTTTTTGTTTTGTTTTGTTTTTTTAAATGTTTGGAAAGAGACATGTTCTGAGCATGAGCAGTCTGCGTGTTCTTTTGCAAGTGCAAGGCTCGCAGCCTGCAGACAGCAGTCCCTGGAAAGCAGCGTTGTCTTTAGCCAGGGCAGTACTGATGAGCTGCCTTTGAAATACAGGGTGGTTCAAGTCCTTACATCGCTTCCCTCTTCCCTCTCGAGGGCTGTGTGTGGTCATGCCTGGCTGTGCTGTACTGTGGACCTCTAATGACAAGCTGGTGTCTGCTGGGAGCTGGACTGCCCCCCCCCCTTGCCCTTGGGACAGGCCCCTGTGCCCCAGCTCAGCCCAGCTTGCTATGGCTGGGGGGGGTGATTTTAGGGCCCAGGGCAGTTTCACCCTGGGCATTGCTCACAGTTGCCAGGGCTGAGGGGGAGCCAGGGCCCTGGGTGCCGCAGAGGTCCTGGGGCTGAGATATTACTGTTTCACTGTAAAATGTAAGTTAAATAGCGGTATGTACGCACCTATATTATCTATCCCAAGAAACACTAATCCTAGGTTATTAGCCTGATTATTAAGTTGCATGAATAGAGATATTAATGTCCTCAGGACCTGATGCTCCCCATGAGTGTGGTGGCTGGAGCCAGCAGTGCCAGGACAGAGCAAGGGGGCTGTGGGCTGAGAGGTCCTGGCAGGGAAAAGTACTGAGACTGCCCAAGCGCTAGTGTGGGCCATGGAAAGGTTTGCTGGTGGTGCATCACATTGGCTGAGTGCCCCTGCTCAGCACAGGGCACCACTGCTCCCCAGCTGAGAAGGATGCAGGAGGGCAGCACTGCTTTGGGCCAATGCCCATGGTGCTTCCTCATCTACTGCAGGACCATGGCCTTCGCCCTCTGCCTCCATTCTGGGGCAAACCCTGAAGTTTAGGGCCCTGCTCGTCACTCTTAAGTAGCCCTTTCCTCCCACTATCCTCCAGTGCTCTCACCTGCAGGGGAGGGAGAAACTTTTCCTTCACCTCCCCTTTTCTGCCCTGGTCAAAGCAGAGCAGGGCTGGGGAGAGCCTGTGCTGCACTGCACAGAGAGATAGGGCTGTGCCTGTACTGTGGCTTGGCAATGCTGCCCCAGAGGACAGGGTGGAAGGGGGGGGAATTATCAGGTTGAAAGTTAAAACTACTGTAAATAACTTCCTGTTTGTTGTTGTCAAATAAAAGTTTTTCATTTTTTGTTTGTTTGTTTTTAAATACAAGGTCTCACTCCTGGGATGGACCAAGTCATTCTTGGATGGTGGCTCTTGCTCCTTCCTTAACACAGTGCTGGAGCACTGCAGGCACAGCTAGCAGCTCCTGCCAAAGCTGTTTAAAAGGTCTAAGGAGCATTTCTGTGCAAGGAAAAGGGGGCAGCACCCAGCACTGGTCTACATCTACTCCACCTTCCATTTGGGCTGACAGCCATTATATACTCCCACCACGCTTGCTCCCAGTGCCTGGGAAGAGGGCAGTGTCTGTCAGCAGTGCAGGAGCAATGCATTTTCTCTCCCTCCTCCTTGCCAGCATTAGGAAAGTGAGTTAGCATCACTGCCTGTCCCTCAGCCAAGAAATTAAAATCTGCAGGTGGCTCTGCTGCACATGGAGGTTCCTGGGCCAGAAAAAGCATGTGGTAGGAGGTGACCTGCTGTGCCAGCTTGAGCCCAGGGCAGAGCAGGCTGCAGCAGGCCCCAGTTCCCTATGGGGTTCTGAACCCAGGTAGGCAGCAGGGAATGGGCAGCGGTTGCTGCAGCAGCTCCAGGGGCCTAACCCTAACCCCAGCCCCAGGTTGGAACATGCACTGGGGCTGCAGCATCCCTACAGCCCAGAGGGGCACAGAAGCTGTGCGAGGGCACTGAGCTGCCTCAGCAGTATGGGAGTGTATGGAGGTACCTGCTGGGGTGTGTCACCCCCCCCAAAGGGAGGCAGCAGAGGCACATAATGGCCCCTCAGGACCCCCTGACTATTCTGTAAGGGCAGCGTGAGGCAGTCAGGCCAAACAGAGCCATGCCATCCCTTGAGCAGCTGGCATGCAGCCATGGCCAGCCTCACTGCTCTGGGAGCAGTAGGGACACAGCGCTTGCACCCATCACAGCACAAAAAGCTGTTGCAGAGCCAGCATTAGCACCATGGCAAGGCAGGGCCCTGGGCTTCTGCACCTGCTCTGGTGCCGACCTGGGCACAGGGCCAACAGCCAGCATGCCTGCCCACATTTCATCTGTTAGCATCTCCTCCACCAACACCTTGTACCATAGTCCCCACAGCTCCTGCCACTTGAGGATACACAGATCACCCAGCAAGTGCAGGGCTTGGTGCTCTTCCCACGGCTCCCCCCCTGCCCTGAGCTTTCCCTGTGTATGCCTGGACCTGAAGCTCTGTACCAGTGCCACCCCCTCCAGGCTCAGACTGTCTGCAGATCAAATGAGAACTAGCACATGTGCAAAAGCTCCAGCAGCCTTAAGGAATATCTCATAAATGCTAAACTGCAGAGCCACTTCTGCCCTCTCCCGGCCGTCCCCTGGGATCCCCACCTTGCTCCCTCCTTGCTTTGCAAGCAAAGGGCCTGGGGCAGGCTTTGGGCAGAGCCTCAGTGAGCTCATTGAGAAAAAGGCTTGTGGCACCCCCCATGCTGCCACCCGCTCCAAGAAGGGGCAATGGGAAAACAATTTAGCCAACCATGGGTTGGTGGGGCAGCAGGTGCCTTCGTGTCATTCTGCCTCATCAGCACTGCTTAGACCCAAAGACAGGGATGTCTCCTCTCCCCCAGCCTCTGGCATGGCCTTCAAGGAGTTCAGGCAGCTGGTAAGCTGAGCACAAATACACAGTACCTTTAAAGCAGTGATTGCATATCTGCAGCAAGATCAGGAACACCGTATCTGTCCCCCTGATAAGCCATGAACACAATGGCTGAGAGCCACGACAGAGATGGCACTAACCATCACTCACTCTTTCTGCTCAGGCAGCAGCTGGCACTCATGCTCCTCAGTGCAAAGGAACCTTCCCCATACTGGACTGCACAGTACCACCAGGTCCCAGGAAGCAGGAAAGTCTCATTCTGCTATCTCCATGCTTGTGAGGGCAGATCCAGTTGCCTACCATATGCTCACATTTGCTTCTAGTTAAAAAAAAAAGCCTTGTTAATACAGTTTTCATACTTCTCATGACAGAGCCAACACTTCCCATGAAAATACATATACGGGGGTATAAGGCTTAGGGAGACCCTCACAGCCAGATGCATCCCCCATTACTGATGTGAGCAGTCAGCACATGGTGTCATGCAGGCACTCCAACAAACTATGCCACAAGGCTGAGCCACTCTGTGAAAGAGCAAGATAAAGTTATGGGGTCACAAGGGTCCTGGGGCCCCCCAGGGACCTGCCTGCCAGTGGTAGTATGAGCAATTATCTTTCTCACTGTCTGATTTCCTGCCATACTCCTCTTACCTACTGAACTGAATAATTCAGGGAGAATCTCCCCTACCACTTTTTAGACTCCTGGCATAGAGAGGCCTGCTTAGCACAAGCTTGGTTTCATATCACTCTCAGTTTTCAGTGCTGCATAGTATACTTGGATGGAGCAAAAGGTGCTGAGATGGTGTCAAGGGACTACCAGAGACAGTCCAGCAGAACACGCTACTTCCAGGAAAACCTACATCACAGAGCAGACAGTAGTTTCCAAACAAGTTATATTAAAACACAGCTGACAAAAGCAGCTCTTATCTGAAAGCAATAGCTGGAGGGGGGCTCATAATCAACTGCAGCAGTCAGGCCTGGAAATAAACCCAATATAAAGACAAGATGTAGTGCAAGGGGTCTTTAAGCTCAAACAGCCAGGCACTTCTCCCTGGCTCTTTCCCAGCACCGTCAGGGAACAGAGGTGCAGGTTCAGCCCTCAGCTGTGCTGGCTGCTGCTGCTCAGTGCCAGCTGAGTTGGAGCACTTCACCAGGGACAACTTGTCCCAGCTGTGCCCTGCCTCACTGCCAGCCTGAGCTGCAGGGGCTTACAGCAAAGGCTCCTGGCTACACCATCCACCATGCTCACATCTAATCAAGCACAAATCCCACCTCTTAAAAGCATAGGAGCTTGGTCTGGGACACTTGTTCCAGACCTTGAAACACCAGCATCTTTCAGAGCTTGCCACGACAAACTCCCCTCTCTGGAGCTCCTGGGCAGCTCCCAGTACAATCCCAAAGAGATAGACACTGGAAAGGTCCCATTTTTCCTTGTAGTGCTATTTCCATTAGCAAAAAGACATCAGCCTAAACACAAGGCTTCATTTCCACAAGGTTTCCTGAGGAATTAAATTGACACTTCTAGAGTGCTGGGGGGAAGGCATGTGAGAAAAGGACTCCTCAGATGCTGAGTTTCTTTAGCCAGGAATGTGAGGTTCAACAGCATAATTGCACCATCAGAAAAAAAATGAGTTTGAGGTTAAAAATTCCAAATTGTCCTAATTGGGGATAAACCTCTAAGTAGCTTCAAGGAGTGGGTTTTTAGACTGAAGATTGTTGTCATAGCCCTGACACATTTAGTGTACTTCAGTCCTTTTAATCACAGCAACATTCTTAAAACATCGTTTTCAACCACTGAAAACCAAATGGATCAGCAGGTTTAATCAGATGAGGAACACATGCTCTCATTTCCCCCCCACACACACAGCTGCACTAATGGGACAGTAATTCTGGTGCCCACAACATCAAGGTCAGGTGGACCCCAGGCTTTAGATAAGCACAAAGCTTGAAGTATGAAGTTCATATTCTCTCCTTCAGCCATCTAGAGACATTTCCTTTCTGCCTATTGCCAAGACTCAAGAGCAGGTGAGGGAAATGTGCACCTCTCTGCAAGCTGACACATCACCAAAAGCCAACAGTGCACCACCAGCCTGGAGCTGGGGGCAGCAGTTGCTTTGTCACCCTAAGCAGGGGCAGGATCCAAGCTGCACACACAGCCCCATCTCTGGATGGCAGGGGGCTCCCAGGGCACCAAAGTGTGCCAGAGCAACAGGTGAACTGGCTTATCTAGGAAATAGCACTGCCAACCCACAACAGCCATGCAGTTGGAGCACACTGCATGTCCCTCCAGAACACCAGCAATCTTGCTTCAACCTCCAACCATTAACCATAGACACCACTTTAAGAATTAGTTTTCAGTTTGCCCTAGAGTTGGGAAGAAGCCCATCAAAACCAAACAAGCATACCGAGGGAGGAAAAACTGCAGACAGCTATGAATTGAGACTGTATTTGTTTATTTATTTTTTTTTAAATGGTAAGTCAGCCAGCTGTCCTTGCTGCTGTAAGTTCTGGTCCTCCAAGGTGGCAAGGAAACAGAATGGAAGTCAGGCAGACACACACACTTGCTTCCAGATATCCAGGCTTGCTCAAGAGATTAGCTATGCAGCACAGTCAGCATTGACATCCTGCTTCACCCATCCTGGCTAGACCCTGGAAAATACACCACAAGCTCTCAGTGCAACTCACCTAGGATGATGAACAGCAGGAAAAATGACCTCTGCCCCTGGGATCAGAGCAGATCATTTGACAACTCAGAAGATGGGCTACTGCCCGCAGACTACCAGCTCAGGAAAAGCAATTTTCTGGGCCAGTCACCTGGCAGTCTGGCTACTTTTGGAAGCATAAGTAAAAATTAATTCACATTTCCACTGTGTTCCCAATTTAAGCACTAGAGATCTCTAAAACTGCAAAAGCCTTACAAACCCCCCAAAACCATACAGTGCAACCCAGCAAGTCAGTATCTCTACCCAAAGATTAAGACCAATGCTGAATTTGAGTCACATTATTTGTGGCCAAGCTTTGACAGGATCTAATTTCATGTTACAAGATTTATGGTAGGTGGGCAGAAGTCTCTAATAGCACATATGCACAGACAATATACAATGTTCACTCAGACATCATTCAGAGTTTTACTTTTATTTATTTTTTTGCCTTCTGAATCACCAACACCCTGGTTGAAACTTCTTTGGGATTCCTCCCCCAACCCCAGGAGGGCAGCACAAGATCTCCCAACTTGTTCAAGCAAATGAATGAAAAAAAAATTCCCAGTGAGATCACTCAGCATGGGGCCAAATGCTTATTTTGAGGGGGCAGCAAAGAATTCAGTGGCAGCAGATCTGGCTTCAAGAAACCAGACTGAAAAGGAGGCCTATAAAGGGGAAAATGGGCTAAAAAATATTTAGCAATCCTTCCTCTACCCAAAGAGCAGGGAGATAAGGAAAAAATAGTCATCTGATTACACACAGGGTATATATTTTTACACACACTTTTACACACATCTAGATATAGTACATGTAAAAATATATGCTATACATATGCCCATTCTCACCAAGGTGCTTTTACTACACCATCTGCACTGTGTGTATGGGCATGTATACGTGTGTATGAATTAAATGTACAGGTACTAAGTGTATATGTGCATATGTACACATACATACAGGCAGGCAGCCTAACATTAGCCACCCTTACCTTCCTCTTTGTACAAAACCCAGTCCTCCCACCCTGTAATACCATTACACTCCCCACCCCTCCCCTGCCCCAGCCCACTTTGAAACAGGTCCCCCAGTGTAGCAGCTTCTTTCTCAACAAGCAATTCAAGGAAAATAATTAAGGGAAGGGGAGAAAAATGAAAGCAAAGTGTGTGGCTCATGCCCATACTTTCTCTGTGGTCCTTCCAGCTCCCCTCCTGTGCCTGGAGTAGGGTACATTTTTCCTCTTGGGATCAGCTGACCAAACACTGCCTCTTCCCCTTTGCCAGCTTATTGCACATGTTTGTTTTCTGGGCTGCATTTCAACACCTCTGCATTACATTCTACAGATCCTGTCATCTTCTCACTTCAATAAAATAGAGGAACACAACCCCACCACACTCTGTCCCTGCCCACCCATCCTCCCCCCACCCACCATCCCCATCAAAAGAAAAAAAAAAAAAAAAAAAATCAAGAAAGGCTGCTTGCTAGCAGAGTGCAACAGTAGTACACACTGAATAGGTGTTCTCTTCAGGAGCTCTGTGGAAGAGAGGTTATTTCTAACACAGTAAACGAAGCCATGCAAAAGGTGAGGAAGTGAGCAGAAGGAGGAAAAATTAAAGGATGAGAAGGAAGAACAAAGGTGAGGAGGAAGAAGAACACAGCATGGCAAGTGCTCAAGGCTTCATGTTTTGTTGTCCTCTTCTTGTAAACAAGCTAATAATTCTCATTAGATAGAACAAGTAAAAAGACTGAAGTTCCAAGTTGAGGAGCTGGACTTTCCAGGAGTCTGTTCAGTCCATTCAGCAACACCACAGCCAGTGAGAGAAAAGAGGGGAGTTTTCTTTTTTTGTTTTTTTTTTTTTTTTTTTTCTAAAAATCTTCATTACTTAAAGCTGAGAGAAAAAAGCCAACTCAGGAGCCCTTTTCAAGGATGGCTCATTGTCTCTAGACTGAATAAATCACACTAGTTTAGAGAGAACCTTTTTTCCTTTTTAATGACTTATAAAAACCACACGGTTCCTTCTTCTGCCTCTCTGCTCAAAGGCGGGTCTGTGCCTCGGGAACGTAGATCTCGATGCTGTCTGCACTCTCTGTGGCTGAGTTCTGCCGGACAGAGGCAGCCCGCTTGGCTGCCATGAGACGCTTGCGAGCTTCCTGGCGTTGCTTGTCTGAATCGGAGGCTTTGTCCCGGTTCAGTTGGGTTTTGGACTTGGCTGGCTTCTTTGGCACTGGAGGGGGTGGTTTCTTCTCTTCCTTTAGGGAGACAGTAAGGAAAACCCCAAATATAAAATAAAAATGCACATACAGAAGGTTGCTCTCTACAGTGGGGACTCTTATAGTCTGTGACACTAAGCAACAGGACTATGAGTAACAGGTGAAAGAAGCAGAAGCAGTTCATGCAAGACACTCATACAATCAGTTTTCTAATTTCTAGAAGTAGATCACCGTGCATTTAGTGGTACAGAGGCCTTTTGTTAAGTGGACTGGGGTTTACAGCCTACTTCTGTGGCCCAGCTGTGGATCAGAGCTTAGACTGGACTTCATGCTGGAACTGCAAAATTTTAATATATGCCCAGTCATAGTACTTTCCTCCCAAAAGTCTGGTCATAAAGCCTGGCCTATGAATGCAGCCCACCCTGCATTTTCAAAAGGTTCCAGGAGATGTTTTACACTACTCAGGACAGATCAGTTACAACCTATTTATGTAGTGCTTAACACTAGAGGCCTCTGTATTACTGCTCCAACAGTATACTACTCATCTCTCCAGTCTTCTCCCCATCATAACACTTTTTCCCCTTGTACAAAATTGTTTCCATTATTACTCAAGAGGAATGTTCTTAATGCATTGCAAATTGTGCCTACATGCACAGGGAGGATGGCTGATGGACATTGCAGTTGCTTACCTGACCAAGTGTTAAAAGCATCAGGAAGGGCAGTTACATTATAGAGGGATTACATGGCACAAGTGGGAGACGGTAGAGATTTTACAGATTTTTCTGTTTGCAGATAGAAATAAGAGAAAGACCTCTGATACCCCAAACATTTGTGAGGTGTTCTGGCCACTCTAAACTGCCCCACACTCACCTTTCTCTCCGGTGTCTCTGCCAATTGCCAGCTGTTAGCTTTCAGGTGGTACAGCTCATCAAATTTCATGCTGATGTCTTCAATGGACAACTGCAGGAGATCCCAAAACCCAGCTAGGTCCTGAGCTGTGGGTCTGGGATTGGCATTAGGGTTCTACATGGAAAAGCATTAAAAAAGGTTTATTAGAGAATATACCCTCTCTGCCAACTACAGCAGTCTGGGCAGTTTACAAATTCACCTTCTGTAATTCTATCCCTCCTGATAACTAAAACTTCAAATCCCATAGAAGACATCAGCCTTAAATGCACACAGACAAGGCCATTATTTACAGCCAAATGCTTTTTTGTCTAAAGATCTGGATGGTATTTTTCTCACAGGAGTCCGAAGAAGAATCCTGAAAAGGCACCCTGATAGCAGAAAGCAATAGCTCCATTATTTCAAAGGCTTCCCTGGCTAGTACTAATCCCACAGCAGCATCCAAGTGAAGGCCCCTAGAACACACTTCAGAGTTAAAACACTTAGTTTCTTGTTTAGATATCCTGATTTCAGGCAGAGTAATAATGGAACAGGAGCTGGACAGCACACAATGTGCCTCACAGCTAGTAACACTTGGAGAACTTGCATGTGCCACTGTACAGAAATATAGCTTGTCACAAGCAAAGTGATTTTGCTACATTCCCTGGCAAAACAATGTGGAAGTGTATCATTAATTTTCAAATTAGGTTGAAAAATTAAGTACTAAAGTAAATTTCCGCCAAATAAGAACAGAATTTCCCCAATTCTGAGGCATCTGAACTGCCATCATAGCCCTGGATTGTCTCAGAGAAACAAGGGATCAGAGGTAAGTTGGCACACAAACTGTCAAAGGAAGACCTCAACACAGAGCTTTAAAAGCCTGGCTGATACTTTTGTTGCTGCTAATTTCTCAGCTATGATCAGCCAGAGATCAGCAAGCAGATGTTCAGCACTTCACCCCTTCCTCTTCTTCCTGAGTTTCTCTAAGTTTCTTTCAAGCAAAGGGGAATTCACCTCTGAGGAAGTTAGTGAATCCATAACATGGTAAAACTTGAACCTGCCTCCTGTTCTCCCTGCAAAACTCCACACAGACCCCTATCTATCCCCAAGCTAGCCCCATTTTGTTCTCAGCAAGGGCAAACCCTTGCATTACATTTGAAGAAATCAAATTCAAGCAGTGCTTTACAATCATCCAGGGACAGTCCTGTGGAGATGATTAAGCCATCTACATAATCCACATGCAAAGCAAGCATGTTTAGAGAGGAACTGTAGGCTTTTCAAACACCTTCCTATTTGGGAAAACCTCTGTGATTCAGCTCGAAAAGCCCTTTAGGAGTAGAGAATAAAGAGGTTGTTTCCAGGACACACAGCAGTATGGCTAGGTGAGAATTCAGACTCAAAGAGTCTCAGACAGTGTATTTAGCATGCCCTGATCAGCAGTTCAAGGGAAATTCCCCTGTGCTCACATGAGCACCAGAAGGAATTGTAAACACTCATCCCTGAGCAAATGACAGCCTAAAAATTGCACGTTCAGAATAGACATTGAAGATGTCAGCCTCCCACTGCCCAGCTGCTGTTTAAAAACAGCTTTCATCCATCATGGCATGATTGTCAGGTTGCAGGACACAGCTGCTTTGGCTTTGCTGTACAGCACTGTTGCACTGACAGTAGCCTGTTAATAGCCACTTATATTCCTGCAGTGCTGTTTAGACAAATACAGCCCCCTCCCCCAAATCAGGAGAAAGATCTGGACTCACCAAGTTTTGTTCACAGAGTCCATGGAATTGCTGGAACTTCTGTGACATTAGTAACTGTGCACTGCCCACTGCACTGAGGACTTTTCCTAAGACTATGGGAAGAAAAAAGTCTTGGTTAAACAGATTGTTAAATGCAGCAAGATACCTCCTAACAATTGTTTAATTGGGATTACATTTGTTCTGTGATTAAAATTGTCCTTTTCACTCTTTGTTTTAGGACGGTCACACCGATGATAGCCTACTATGATAAATACTGAGCTGCTCCCTTGTCTCAGTATAATGATTTCCCCTTATTCTTCTGCCACCAATCACCAGGATAGCTGAGACCATTTTGGGTGGCAGATAATATTTTCTGTTTGGAAGAAAGTTGGCTGAGGAAGTGCCAAGTTGAGGAATTCTTGGAGAGCTTTTAAACACCTTCCTTCCTCTGTTTCATTAGGAAAGGAGTTTCAGAGATCCCCACAGAACTAACTGCTGCCAGGGAAAGAAGCTCTATTCAAACTGCAGTCAGTAGCTTTCTCTGCCATCTACTATTGCTCCTTCTAGGGCAGCCCAAAAGCAGACCAACTGCACTGAGATCATTACATTAGAGCCTGAAGAAAGGCTGAAGGCCATTTAAGATACTATCAAATGATCCACCAGCACAACTTCAGTGACCTGATCTACAGGCACATGCTCACAGATCATAACCTGCTCTTCCACTCGCATATGAGGTAAAGGTGGCAAAGGCAGGAGATCAAACTCCAACCTTCATTTACCAGAAGAATTTCAAGTATCAACAGGCTATGGCTTTCAATCATGACATTTTTAAAATCCAGGACTTGATGCTGTTCTCAGTGGGATCTCCAAGGAGCCTCTGGATATGGTTATATTCCTCTACTCATTAATGGAAAACAACACTGTATGAGACTTTCCCTTCCAAAAGGGCACTGGGAGACCCATGATGGATGCAAATGCTCCATGAACAGAGATGAACTGATGCCCCTCTCCCTCCCTGGCCTGCTGCTGCATCTACTGAATCAATTTAGAATGTCTGAAGGTCTACATTTGGCAAGGGTAAGCCAGGCTTTCTCCATACCCTCTAAATTCTTGTTACATAACTTACTAGGAGATTGCTCTTAATGCTACAGATAACACTGCGGTAGTCCCAGTGTACAAGGCTGCAAGAGAGCACTCTGGCCACAGGCAGAACAAGGACAACCTGATATATCCCATGTCCCGAAGCAGGCAGAGCCCTGGCACTGCCTCTCCAACTTTGCAGCCAGTACAGCATCTTAGTGCAATAGGGTTTGAGATTAGCTGCCCCCACCTCCCAGCAATAAGAGTGAGCTACAGCTGGGTCTCGTCATCATTTCACCTTATTAACAAAGATCAAACAGGCCCAAAATAAAGATCATGCCCTCTGCAACTGAGTACCTAAGTTTTCACTGTGTGCACCATATGCACTCTCTTCACCACAAGCAGCAGAGTTTTGTTTACTCATTTGAAAATATAAGAACAAGCCATCCCAGGGACTGAACCCTATGCAATTAGATGGCCTTGTGTTCACCATGCATGTATTTTTGGTGTATTTAGCATAAATTAAATGAAGGTTGCCTATATGAAGCAGCCTCTTTGCTGTGAGGACAAGTCCACAGATTCAACAGATCAAACAGGTTCAGAAGTTGTAGTTCTCTCTGCCTCACTGATAAATAGACTTTCATAAGCCAGCTTGAACAAAACAGGACAGGCAGGAAGAAAGATCCCATTGCCTCCCTAAAAGCAATCTATTCAAGTGTTTAGATGTCTTGACTGGTCAGAAGCTGCCATCATCCCCTAAAGACTTCCCTGCTGCATCGTGGTATTATTTCCTACTCCATCTGCAAGAAAAAGCTGGGGACATGCTCTATGCCTTCTCTCCCTTTCTGTCCTTTTCAAAGATAAATTGTTCCTTGCTGCATACTCACCTCCCTGTTCTATCCTACCCTGCAGGCTACTAGCAGTTTAACTGCAGAAAGCTGATCCCAGTATTCAGCTGCAACTCTTTCTTAAAGGAGGAGCTGCTAGGCTGCTCCAGCTTGGTGTCCGGAAGTTAGCAACACCTACCTTCTTCAGAGAGATTGTTCTCTTTGGTCTCCTGGTCCATCTGACGGCACCACCCTTCTAACCGCTCTGTTTCTGCCTGCAGCAGCTTCAGAAACCAGTACCCATCCCGCCGGCAGGCTCCTGGCTGTGTGGGTTCTGATGGTGAGGTGGAGGAAGTCTCAAGCCAAGGGTCAGGAGGAGGGAGAGAAGAAGGCTCCAGGGCTGGGTCACTGTTATCTCCATAGGAGAGGTTTCTCTTAATCTGTGAGGGTTTGGCTGGTTGCCTGGTACTGGCATCAACACTAACAGAGTTGTGTTGGGGGCACTCAACAAGGCTTCTCTCAGATGATTTACAGCTAGAGTTATTAGGTTCTTGTGTGTCAGAGTCTGTATCCTGTTTGGAGGACATGCTGCGAGAGTGGCTGTTTCTAGAGAGCAAAAGCAAACATCAGATGGCAAAACTCAACCTGGTTGGCTTCACATGTTACAATAAAATGCATTTGTTTATGATATCTGCAGCTGAGCCTCATCCCCACAACCTCCCCCTCCTCACACACAAACACACACACCACACATTCAGACAGACAAAATTATAAGGTTGCCTGCTTACTGCAATAGGCCATTCAGACAAGAGGACTGACGCACATCTATAATTACATCTTGGACTCTCCTTTTTTATTATTTTTAAAAGCTTCAAACTCCCATTGATTTGGCTGTTTACAGAACAAGTACTTTTTGCAGTAGGTACGTGCTGTGGAGAAAGAGCACTCAATAGACCCCCCCCCATTCGACACCATTCGTATTGAAACAAAGATGGGGAGAAGAAGGTCTAAGTGTGGGAAGCGCAGTTCAAAAGAAAGGAGTAAGAATTACAAAAGCCTGCGTCTTTCACTTACCGCCACTCGTCCTCTACCTGTACCCCGATGGACTGGAATTTGGTGGCTGGCGGAGGAGGCTCCTCTTTTGCCACTGGCTGAAGGCAGTCAACCTTATTAAACAAAAAAAATACAGACAAAAACATACACAAGAACTTGCTGCTGGAATTCACATTAGTCGACCAGGAGGAGCACTGCACAGACACACAGCATGCTGACGCTACATGCCAACTGAAGGGCAGTTTTAGGAGAGGCACAAGGCTACTGCTCAAGTCAGCCTCTACGTGTGCATCAGAACTGTATTTGGCCTGGCTCCTGCCAGGCATCTGCTCTGAAGACTATCAGGCTCTGCCACCTGCCACTGTTTGCATGGCAGCAACATGCTGGGAAGGGCTGTGTATTCCTGAGGGAGCAGCTGTGTGTGGCATACAACACAGGCAAAGGCTAAGAGCTTCAAGAGAGGGCAGCAATCTGATTAAGATAGACAGACAAAGCCCAGTCTCCTTTCTCTCAGGGACTGACACCTTCCATAGCCCTAGATAAGAGGGTTAAGAGGTTTTAGGAAGGAAATCCAGGCAGTGAGGCAGATGGCTTAGGAACAGTCTTGGGGAAAAAAAGGGGGGGGGAAGGAAGAGGCCAAGTTAGTCACCTCTGTAATAAGAGTTCTCTTGCCTGCCATTCAGTATGTGTTGTATTCCACTAGTTGTGCAGAGAAGACTTCACTGTAACATGTATCTAACTGGCCAGCTAGCCTTGCTGCAAAGCCAAGGAGAACTTAATACAGAGCTTTATCATCATCAAGGACAGACAATGAGTGCTGGCAGAGCTCCCAGCACATACAACACTCACTACACTCAATTACAGACAAGATGGGAGACTACAGACTGACCCCAGCTTGAAGTGTACAAGCCTAAGGGTGAAAGTTATGAGAACAACAGGGACAACAGCTGAAAGGGTGTCTGACAGCACTTGCATCAGTGCACACACATGGTGGCCACAAAGCACAGATTCTGCATTCAGGCTTGCCAAAGTGCTGAAGTTCCTATTTGCAGGTTGTAACCTGCAGCACTGAATGAGTACTTTGGGACAGAACTGATGCTTACAGTAGTTAGTATCTGAGAAATCTGTCCACACAAGAGGGACAATTGCAGATGACTTAAAAAGTTTGCCAAATAAAGCAAGTATTTACTCTATTCCAACTGCCTCTCATTTGAGTGCATAATCAACAGCTCTTTTGCATTGATTTGCAGAGTTAAAAACTTCCAGCAAGAAAAGCAGCAACCTGTTGGCACAGACAGCCAACACAGGGGAATGGTGGACACTGTGGTAGCACTCCTTCCTGTCTACAGCCTTGTAAGCCATTTCACACTACATACACCCTAAATACATATAGATCTTAAGTAGAAGGGTCTGCCTCAGAAGAAAATTGCCCCTAGAACCATGATGTACAAGGAGCAAGTTGACTTTAAATAATACATAGTAAAGACCACAGTATCAGCACATGAATATCTGCAGCAAAAAGCCTCTTTAAAGAAAGAGGTTCACCCAGTTAACAGGTTTCCAACTGTGTTATGAAATACTTTTTAATTTTGTTCTAAAATAACTTATTCCTTTCTTGTCTGTTATAAGAACATTTTGCTGCATTTCACCTCTGGGTACATGGTAAGTTGGTTCTACAAGCCATTTAATTTCTTTTGGTATTTTGGGTGGGTTCAGATGCACATTTGGCTACACACAATGCACACACTAAATTGATGGGTTAAGGACATTCCTTAGAACATAAAGGAGAACAAACTATTCCATACTTGTATTCCTATAGACGACAGCTTTCTTTTGGGGATGTTCTCCACTTTAGGCTCTTCACTAGTCAGAGTCCCTTTGTCACTTTTCAAAGTTGCATTTTTCTGGGGTAATTCTGGAGTCTCTCTAGCTGGAGCCACAACACTGCCTCTTGTCACGCTGGGTGTCCTGGTACTGTCCAAGCTGTCTGAAGAATTGCTCAGTCCTGACTGGCTGGTCACCTCGCTCTTGTGGTCCTGGCTATCCAGGTAGGTGTCTTGTGCCGATTCAGTGCTGCTCTGCACAGTGACAGAGATGAACGGCTTTGATGTGGTCCGAGGTGGGACAGGAGGTGGAGTCTTTTTATATGCCACTAGGCATGATGAACCTGCAGTAATGGAGGTGGGAAGAACGGAGAATGCAAGAGACAGATTGGAGAGAGTGACAGATACAGTAAAAGAGAAAGAAAAAGCAGGTCAGTTACAACATTCAAGAGACACCCTCCAAGCAGAAGCTTGAGGCAGAAATACAGAAACAGTCTACAGCCAGCAGCTCGCACTGGATAACCCAAATCAAAGCATAAGGGGAAGCGGAAGGCAGAGCCAGAGCTAGCTTGCAACAAAAGTCAAAAGAAATGCTTTGATGTGTGAAAGGTTGGAAATAGAAAGGAGATATAGAAAAGCCTCCCAAGAATGCTACAAGATTTGGCAGGTGCAAGTCTCCAGGTGGGGGGAACTCTGGTTAAAGACTATGTTTTAGGGTCCTAGGACAGCCGAGTATCTCAGCTCTTTGTTCCCATCAGTTGACAAGTTTCAGTGTCTGGACCAGGCTGGCGTTTTTTCCTACAAAAATGGAAAGAAGCCATAAAAACTGTTAGACACTGATGTTAGGAATGTATGTCTGAAGTACTTTAAGAATCTAGCTGCCACATTTCCACTTATATGCCCAGAGATGCCGAGAAGCACTGCAACAGTCTTGCCGAGTGCCTAGGCACCTTCACAGGCAATGGCAAATTCTTTTGCCTGAATGGCAAAGTCTCTTGCAATTTTGACTCAGGAAGCAGGAAACACACTGTATCTAGCACCTTCCTCCACATGTATCTCTACTCAGAAGACAGGATTAGTCAGGTAGGTGAGCTTGTGGGATGCGGTGGGTCTGAAAAGGGCCATGAACATCATCCCTAGGATTTCAGTCCCAAACAGTCCAAATCTAACTGCAACACCCAGCCAGGAAACAGAGTTCCAATCTTGTCACAAGGACAGTTACTAGAAACACCTAAAAAATCCCACTCTACCAAAACTGTTGCCTGAACAGATCACATCATGACAAAACTGTGATCTTTGAACAGACCACATGAGATACACACTTGTGCCTTCCAGGACCCACTAGAATAGAAGCACAAAATCCTAGAACACCAGACGTTGGAAGGGACCTCTGGAGATCACCTCATCTTACCACAGCCCAAAGCAACTTAGATCAGATTGCTCAGGGCTTTATCCAGTTGAGCTCCAAGGATCTGAGGATGGAGACCCCACCACCTCTCTGGACCCATATCCCAGTGTTTGACCACCCTCACTAGGAAGAGATTTTTTTCTCCTACCTGGGTAAAGCCACAAGCCCCAACTTTAATGGCACAGGTATTAAGGCATGAGCAGTACAAGTGTCAGCACACTTTTGCTGGAATTAAACCTTGATTGAACCTTTCCTTTTTAGATATGAAGATCAATTGCCCCAAGACAGGTAAGAAGGACCAGGCCTTTTGCTAGCATAGCTAAGTCCATGTCAAAAGGGAGAGGACAGATGGGAAAGAGGCAGTGTGAGAGGCAAAAAACACTCCCATGGAATTTGTATCCATAACCATCTTTCAGTACCTAGTCACAGCACATTGAAGGAACATGAAGAGCTGCTAACACAGGACTAAGTCACTTAAACAGAAACTACTGAACCTATGTTTAGGCTGTTAACCAGACTGCCTTTCACAGTATGGATCTGGGCAGGATCTCAGAAAGGCACAAGAGTAATACCAGTTACCTCCTGCCCCACGATATACTAAGTCCAGCACAAACTGAGCAGTGTCATGACTGTCACAGGAGCAGGCGCAATCCCTGACCACTCATCCCAGCCCTTATGCCACCTACTGCTGCATGCTCTGCATGACCGCAAGATCGACTTGCAATGGGGAACTGCCTAGCTGAAAAATAACCAGGACAAGCTACTTTGTTTGGGGACTGTGTTATTTTTCAGCTTGATCAGTTCCTGATGGTATTCATGGTGCTGCCAAAAACAGAGTAAACTGCTTAGGCCAGTCTGAGCCCACAACTGCTGGATGTCCAGCCGGGACAGGAGCACATTATGCAATGTAAAAACCATCCACCATAATTTCCTAAAAGGTCAGATGCAAGTGCTCCAGGTTGTCCCGTTTACATGCCCAAACATAGCTATTCAGCCAATATGTTATTCAATCATGTAACTAGAATGCAAGTGGTACTGGAAGCTCACCACTAATGGATGACTAAAAGGCCACCAGCATTTTACTTCCTACTGGTCAGTCCCAAATCATTCCCTTTTCTTTGCGGAGTGGAACCTCATGCATTCAGGCCAGCAGCCTTTGCTGCAGACACTGGAGCAGCACCAGCTCAGAACTGTCTTGCTCCTCTAAGTAATTCAAGATGATCATCAGAGCGCTGCTTCTGGCAGTGGTACCAGATTACACGGTCCCTGACCCTTCTTTGGCAAAAGCATTTGCACAACCACATGCTGAACTGCACCACAGAGTTAACCTGTACCCAAAGCTGCTTTACAGCATCTGGTTCATCATGCAACTGCACAAACTGCCAACACAGCATAAGGCAGGGAACTGCTAAAGCAACACGGTTACTGTGTGACTGCCCAGGTTCCCCGCTGGACATTCCCCAAAGCTTCCCTAGGTGTAGCATAGATGTGGCCAGAGTAAAGCTTGTTACAGATGTTTTGCCTGTCCTGCCCTTCCAGCAGGAGCCTGGGCTACACCTACCCAGTCACAGAACATAGTCTGCTATACTGGTAAAGCATTCCTCATGCAAGTACAGCTAAAACAGTTTTGACCCTTAACAGAGCCCTCCTCTTCCCCCACCAGGTTCTACTGCTAAATAACCTCTCTTGGTGCGTGCTGAAATAACTCAACTGCCATGGACACCTACTTGTCCAGAAAACACCTCTGAAGGCTACTCTGGCAATCGGAAGGAAAAAGAAGATTTCAACCCCAGACACACACTGGAGAAAGCACAAGAGCAATCCAAGTGTTTTGCTTCTCAGCACTCACAGCTGCCTGCTGGAGCGGAGCAGCACAGCAGAGCTGGTGGACACTGCTGGAGCTCCAGCAGGTCAGAGTCCAGCTAGCTACAATGGCAAGAGAGAAGGAAGCCATTGAGCACTCCACAGACAAGGATGAGAAGTGCTCACACGATCATTTTGTCAGTGCTGCCAACAGAAGAGCAGCAACTTAAATAGTCATGTCAGTTCCTGGGCCATGTCTGAAACCTTGTCTGCACAGCTCATACTAACAGAGGTGTGTAGGAGCAACTTGAGCTAAGCAATAGCAGAAGTACCCCTTCATAAGCTATGGCCACACTACCAGAAAGCAGGAAATTCATCCTGCCAAACATTACTGTACCAGGAGGCTATGCTGGCTCTTATCGAGGACAAGCACAAGCCACCCACCCAAATGGGTGGGTGGAGAGAGCCCATTTGTATGACCCTCTGATTAAATACCCTTTTTTACTCTCTTGCATGGCCTCTGGTCTTTCCCATGTAGTAGTGCACAGCCCTGGAGTGCCAGATGTGCCAGGATCTGCTGTGATGTCTCCTGCCACGCCAACAGTGAGCCTCTATGACATTGTCCAGGTTGCGGCAGCATGAACAGGAAGAGTTTGTGTTTCACCTCTGCTGGCGTGTTTACAAGCAGCATAGCTCAGGCTTCCCAGCTGCTGTTTATACCCACAGTGCTGTACTGTAATTAGCAAAGTAAATCAACTGCTCTCCTGATATCAAGCACTGCATCTAGGCAAAACAAGAGAAGGGCAGCAGAGTTCTGCTTAAGCAGTCACCATTTCAGCACAGACAGGAAAAGGCAGCAGAATTTCCTGGGGAATCGCAGAATGGTTGAAGTTGGAAGGGACCTCTGGAGACCATCTACTCCAAAACCCCTGCTCAAGCACGGTCACCTACAGCACGTTGCTCAGGACCACATCCAAGCAGGTTTTGAATATCTCCAGAGAAGGAGACTCCACCACCTCTCTGGGCAACCTGTTCCAGTGCTCTCTCACCCTCACAGTGAAGAAGTTTTTCCTCATGTTCAGATGGAACTGTCTGTGTTTCAGTTTGTGCCTGTTGCCTCTTGTCCTGTCACTGGGCACCACTGAAAAGAGTCTGGCTCCATCCTCTTTACACCCTCCCTTCGGATATTTGTGTACATTGATAAGATTTCCCCCCTGAGTCTTCTCTTCTCCAGGCTGAAGAATCCCAGCTCTCTCAACCTTTCCTCATAGGAGAGAGGCTCCAGTCCCCTAATCATCTTCATAGCCCTCCACTGGACTTGCTCCGGTAGTTCCATGTCTCTCTTGCATTGGGGAGCCCAGACCTGGACACAGGACTCCTGGTGTGGCCTCACCAGGGCTGAGCAGAGGAGGAGGATCACCTCCCTTGACCTGCTGGCAATGCTCTTCCTAATGCAGCCCAGATTACCATTGGCCTTCTTGGCTACAAGGGCACATTGCTGCCTCATGGTCAACCTGGCGTCCACCAGCACTCCCAAGTCCTTCTCTGCAGAGCTGCTGTCCAGCAGGTCAACCCCCAGCCTGTACTGGTGCATGGGGTTATTCCTCCCCAGGTGCAGGACCCTGCACCTTCCCTTTATTGAACTTCATGAGGTTCCTCTCTGCCCACCTCTCCAGCCTGTCCACGTCTCTCTGAATGGCAGCACAGCCCTCTGGGGTATCAGCCACTCCTCCCAGTTTGGTATCATCAGCAAACTTGCTGAGGAGGCACTCTCTCCCTTCATCCAGGTCATTGATGAAGAAGTTGAAGAAGACTGGACCCAGTCCTGACCCCTGGGGGACACCACTAGCTACAGGCCTCCAACTAGACTCTGCACCACTGATCACAACCCTCTGAGCTCTGCCATTCAGTGAAGATCAGTGGTGTTTGGGGTCACAAAGCTAAACTCCAGATTTAGTCTTCCACCTACCAACAGGCAGTAAGAATATGGTTTGTGGTGCCTTATAAAGGGGGAAGTTGCAGCTTCCCCTCTTGTCGTGTTCCCAGCAATCCCTTCATTACATCCTGCTCAGCTGAAGGCCAACAAGGATTTTGCTAAAAGGGAATCCCATAGTACCAGCAGCTGAGTGCCTCCCTTAACATAAGCGTGGGGAACTATATGAGCTATAAAAACAAGGCTATGGCTCCAACAACTAATACAGATGAGGAACACAAAAAGATCAGGAGCCTTGAACAACTGAGGATGCTTAAGAGACTAGTGCAATTAAAAATTACCCCCTCTCAAGCCTTCTGTGACCATAAAACAGGGACTTTGATTGTGCAGCAGACCCAGAAACCACACTTTACCTAAAATGGGCTTAGAAAGCCAAAGTCAGAGTAAACCCATCTAGAACATAATCTGCCCTTCTCCCTCAACACACAAACCTGAATTAAATTTCAGAGGCTTTTTTTAGCATCTGCGGGAAGAGGCAAGCAACTGAAAGAAGCTAAGAGCATCCCAATGTTTTCGCAGGTGCAACGTGCTACTGGAACAACCAAGCAAGCAGCACCCCTGATGGCCCATCAGTGGGTCATCTCATTCTGCTATTTGTCCCTTAGATGCAGCACCATCAGCTGAATTTGCTTGTGAACATCAGCCAACGCTCCAAGAAGGTGCTGAAGAGAATGTGGAAGCATTGCTTAAGCTTCCAGTTCTGCAGCAGGCTCTTCCTGTTCAAAGGACCTGCAGTGGCTGTGCTCCCAAGGCTTATTTAAGCAAGTCCTTAGAAATCACAATTGCGCTGTGGATGATTGACTTTGAGGGGGGGGGCACTGACTTTATAGCTTTCCTTGCATATTTTTAGAAAGCAACACATTTCAGAACAGCACCTTTCACATGACTTCACCTACTGCTTTCTGGAGCTTGGGCAAAATTCACTGACTCAGCCTCCTGCAGAAGAGCTGTTATTTTCAGAGTCTTAGGCTGGAGAGACTTCCTGACCCCCAAACCTGTTGGGCATATTCTCTGTGCTTCTCTCCCTCTCCTTCCGGAGAACCAGGCAATTGCTTCTTGAAAGACTAAAGTGTAGGAGTCATAAAAGAAAATTAAATACAGTACTACTTTAAGAGGCCCCTGGTCAAACACCACCAGGCTGTGCTCACCTGCTCAGTACCTGGCAGACCAGCAAAGGTATTTGGTTTCCAATTTAAGTATCATAATTGCTGTCAAGTGTACATCTGGCATGAAGTGCAGTTAGTTATTTTGTTGTTACTGCTGATTCAATACAGCCTGGTGGTATTTTTAATCATGCCCAGCGATTTCAAGGATCTGTTCAAGTCATCCTCATTTTTAAATTCAAATAATCCTCATTTTTAAATTCTGTCAAAAGCCCCAAATTATAAAGTCAGACTTCCCTCAAACATATCAGCAGGGCTCATATTGCTATTGCTTTCTTGCTCTACGCAGCCCTTCTCCATTAGGGCATCTGACAGAATAATCATGTTTCCTTGTGCATAAAGCAATATATTCTGAAATAGTCCTTCCTACTACAAGATAAGATCATTTGTCTCTTAAATGAAACACTCCAATGATCTTCCAGCAAACTAGAATAGCCACCAGTTGCATTATCCCTTCAGAGACTTTGGGCATGTGCCTTTGGACTTGTGTTTCCAACAAGGTCTCAGACTAAAGGAGTTACATTTAGAAATAGTTTTTAAATGGGAAATGAAATTGGAATAGCCACATTCCAGTTTGACTTCTGATTTTCCATGAACTTACAGAACACTTCAAGGTTGAGACTGCAATGAACTATGGGATGTTTTATTTGTAGAGAGTTTAAGTAAAAGTGATTCCTAGCAGCCACTGAAGACAGGTCGTTATTTTTTGTGTGGTTCACAGCAACTTCCTCAGACCTTATTTTTATTTTCAAAATGAGTGTTTCTAGCCCTTATGACCATGGAGGTTAACAGCACTCAGGCCTACTTGAATCTGTATATGGCCTGTATAAAAGCTGTTTCAGTATTCTGTAGTTTGAGGGTCAAGATTCCTGTATCAGTTAAAGGCACAGGAGAGAAGTCTTACCTACATTTTATTACTGAACAGGAAAACATTTCCATCTAGATACAAGGGGGATCTTTGCATGAAGAATAAGAGGCACTGCTACTACAAGCAAGTTTGAACTTCTGGTGCCCTCTCAGCTGCAAGAAGGGTTCAGTATCACAGTGCATACACTTAACACCTCCAAACATTATTTTCATAGCACAGAGGAACTTGTCAGTGGAGGGCAGCAAGTACAACAGCACAGCTGGAGAGAGCAAGCAGAGAGATCCTGGTTAAAAACTGCACAAGCCTCAGGTTTAGCTGCAAGCTCAAAAGCATTCATGCCAAACCAAACAGACTTCTCTAGAGCAATTAAGTTCCCATAACAAGCTACCTTAGAGCTTCTTGGATGGGGAAGGCAAGGGGATTTAGCTCAATTAGTGGAGAGACCCAGAAAAACATGCTCAAACCATCTCATGCTCCGAAGGAATGGCTACTTTTAGAGGGCAGGAGAAGAATTTAAAGATGTCATACACTAGTTAAACAAAACCACACTCCTGGAAAGCAAAGCTAAATGACTGAGTTCATTTAAAGACAGTTTACTGAAGTACTATAAATACCTACTCCCTCAGTGTTTTCCATTTGTAAATCTTAGCAATGGTTATCTTTGGAGAGCAAGGAAAAAAAATCCTAACTCTCTTATCCACACTACACAGAGGAAAATAGAAGCCTGACAGGGAAGTAAGATGTTCATGGTCAATAAGCCAGCAGGAGAGTCAGAGAGGGATTCTGGAGCTCTCTTGCAGTCTACCTACACTCCAGTGAAGTACAGCCTAAATCCCCATTAATGGATACATCCATGAGCTGTATCACTGGTGAGAAGCTTACCCACATTTCAATCAATGAAACTGTATGCTGTTTCCATGGAAACAGAACATGCTTGTAGTGACCTACAGAGTGATCAGCCCTGCAAGGCTTATCTGAAACCCTTCACTGACACTCAAGAGCAACATCTTTATCTAACCAGCTTGCAACAGCCCTCAGCTTTTGCTTACTGTAACTGCTGTTTCCTTCTAATTTCATAGAGATGATACACAAATCTGACTGTGCTTTTAAGTCAAATTACAGAGTACACTCCAGGTAATGCTTGTTACCAATTAGCCTCCCAGAGAGCTCAAGGGAAGAGTACATGCACAGCTGAAGCTTGGGAGAAAGCACTACCACTTCTGCCCAGACTCACACTATGGTCCTTGCTTAATCCAGACAACCTAGCACAGTTTTGGAGGACCTCACTGGAGAAATTCAAGCTTATGTTGCCCTCACATTGCCTTATTCCTTGGTCATAGCACAGTTCAGCAGCTAGAGCGAGAAGCCCTGCAGCCTGCCTGCATACTGCTAGTCACAGCCAGGACAAGGAGGTTGCTGCCTCATGACTGTCTGTGACCTGTGATGCAAGTTGCTTCTTCTGCCACCTATACAATTAGCTGAGACAGAGTTGTCTCAAGGACAGATAAAAATGAGGTCCTGGGCTGGTGCTTTCTGCCCCTCATCCCTCTATACAGGCAATGGGACATTATGCCCTCACAAGCCTAGCCTCAAAAGCTAAACACCGGTATGTCAGTATGGGAGCATAACCAGAACCAACAAGGAAGCGAGGTGGGTCTGCAGCTGAGATCAAGGAGAGATGAGGGGGAAACAGTCTTGTCTCTCCCACCCCACCTCTCTGCTGACACAAGTTGGAGGCGACTCCCTGAAAAACACAGCAAGCAGCAGCCTTTACTAATAGCAGCTTTGGAAGACAAGATGACCTTGCTTAGAACGGTACCTAAGTCACTTTTCCTGATCCAAACAGCTATAGCAAGTGGCTATTTCCACTTTAAATGAACATCATTATGCTTATTTCAAAGGTGTGTTACATTAGAAAGGGAGGTTCCCTATTAGTAATAAGTGACATTCTTCCCACACAGGCACACTAGTTTCCTCTGGGAGCACCCACAAGTCATATCAGAAAACAGGTCAAGCTGGTAGGCAATCTCCCTGTTACTAGGGCCTGTATCAGGTTTCTAGAGTATATTTCAGCTACCTTGCCTTTCTTTGCAGAGAGAGGAAGAGAAATTATTTCTTTGCTTTAAGGCAAGAGAAACACCTACATCCTCACAACCCACATATGAAAAGACAGCCAGAGAAGTCAATACAGCAAAGCCTCAGTTGCCTCCTCCTCACCATTATAAGAGGCAAGGGCTTCCATGTTTTAGAAGGCTACAGCATTAAACACAAGAGCTGCAACATGCAACTAGGACTTGGCTTATCAGATGGGAAACCACTTGCAAGTGCTGGTCAAAAAAGCACAGAGGTGTGTTACAAATCTGTGTTACAGATCTGTGTTGCCTGCTCCTCCTTGTTCAGGTTTAGTTCCTACTTTGCTCACAGCACTCCCACAGATCTTTAAGGCTACACTAGCTGGATAACGTTTCTGGCCTATTTATTCATTTGTTTCCTGTTATTAACAAACAAGGGACTGCCCTGCATTTGCCTGACCAGTGCCAAGTACAGTAAGCTCCTGGATATCACTGAAACGGAAGAACTGGACATATCTGCAGAAAAGAGACCTCAAACTCAAAGGAACACCTTTCAAATGCCACAACCAAGATGAGAGCTTTTTCTCCCATCAACAAACACAGAAGCAAAGGGCTTTCCCTGAATACCAGCAGTTTATTTTTAGACTAACAGATACAGCTTTCATCCAGAAATGCACCAGAAAATACTTTACAGAACAATTTGTATTCTGTGTTTATCCATGACCAAAATGCCTTTAGGGTGAATGGCAGCATTAGTTAACAGCAGACGGCAACTACCCTGGACGGACTGGGAACTACATAGGGTATGTCAACTAAAGGAGGGCAGGCAGGAGGAAAGGGTGGGAACAACATCATTCTGTTTCTCAGGACTGCACAGGATTTTTAACTGCATTTCCGATTAGATACCCAGACCTTTTTGTGTGGGGGGCGGGGGGGGAGAGGGGGGACAGCACATGGGGAAGTGGGGGGAAACACAGAAATGTTTAAGCAGTGAATGAAAGACTAAGAGGGCTCTGTTCTCTTTATGTGAGGGGCCTTTTCAACAGAGTTTTGAGATGTACCTTCTCCACTTGAATATTGCTAAAAATTCAAAATAGGAACAATAAGCACTTATCCTGGGGCATGGGGGACCTTCCCTTCCCCCTCCCCCCAAAAAAAAACCCCAAACAAACAAGAAGCAACTTGCAAGAGGTCACAAATTTAAGAGAGGCATGAAGCATCAAATTACATCACCCAAGAAAGCTGGGATTTTAAAAAGTGGTCTCTTAGACTGTTGGGATTCTGACCAATTTGGTTATCTCCTTTCAGCATGCATCAGTGGTTGCTATAGCAGAGTTAAAGTCACACATGCTACACAGAACACCAGCCAGACACTCCTAAACCCATCTGCAGTAACTATTACAGGGGCTTTTATTTGTATTAAAAGTGACATTGTAATTTCTCCACACCCTCGCCAAAGTAATTTTCAGTACAGGCTTAAGGCAAGTCACAGCAGTGATACACAACTCCACCCTGCTCCACAGATAGACAGCTTGCTGGATATGGATCTTCATTTTGGGATTCAGGCAGGTCTCCAATTCAGCTAGCACTGGGCCTTAGTGTATGTGAGCATTTTTTCCTCTCAAGCTGTGAATAAGCGCCAAGATTTCACCAAGATGTGAAACGCCCACAATCCTTCCTCTAGGAATCACTGGGAGAAAAGCAGTATCATGAGTGTGATTCTAGAAGGAAAAGCAGTATTCCAACTTTGACACAGTTTGAGTGTCTGTTCCCAAAGGGACAGGGCCCCTTGCATCTCAGCCGTTAGCTCATTGCTCATTTAGCACACATGTTCTTCACCAGAGGAGTGACAGGAATAAGCAACCATATTTTGGTGTGCCATTGATCCACACAAGGAGTCAGGCAGTGCTTATTCTCCCTGAACATCCCTAAAGAAGGCTAAAGCTTAATAAGCCAAGAGATGTGAAGAAAACCACCTACAGGGAACACAAGCTCCCAGAGCTGTCTGCTCACCATCTACACTTCTGCAGTATCTACCAAGATCAGTATCTTAGGCCAGGGCCATGCTCCAGGAGTTTAGTCAACATAGCAGGAGTCACCAACGTGTATCAGTGCACTCTTGGGCGGATGCACACAGATTACCAAGTGCTTCTGCCTGCCATCTTGTTTTACACAGGTTGGGTTGTGATGGAGACACCAGCTGATTCTTTTAGACATTGTATATCATCTTGACACCAGTGGGCTTTGTTGACATTGCCAAGTCAGCACAGCTAGGGCTGCAGAGCCTCCAAACCAGATAAGTCCCCCTCCACAAAGGTATACAAGCAGTCTTAGACTGCCTCCTCCCCATTGACCACAGCACAACTGTTTCAGAGCCAAATCCCCTGCTATGCAGGACCCCTAAAGCAGAGCAGACACAGCAACAACCGTCAAAGTGACAGTGTAATCCTAGGCCTACAGCAGTTTGGGGGTTGCGGGGGGGGCTGACAAAGGGAGGAGAAATTTGCAGTGACAGAAATTCAGCTTCACTCAAAACCCACATTCAGATATGCCATTTTTCTCATTTACTTTTGTCCAGGGGAATGCAGAACCGGCAGGAGAGCCAACACAAGTGGAGACATTGATGGTGATGAGAACCCTTTACATACCAGGCTGACAGTAGTCCTTTAAAAGCAGCGCCATTAACATGGCAGGATTCATTGCATCATTCAGGAGACCAGCAGCCTGTTTACTACAAGGCTGCACAGCCAGCTTCCCCAGGCCCCCTCCTTGCCTCTTGCCTACATCCTAATGGGATCCTTTCATTCAGAGCAGCAACATGCTGGCTCTGACCCAGACATGAATCATCACAGGCACAGGGGGAGGAAGTGACTCCTTTGGCTGTCTTAGCAGCAAGGCTCCCAAGGAAAGGGGGTGGCTGGGGAGGAGTCTGAAGCATTTCTGTGCATACAGCAATATTCACAGGGAACCCACATTGCCACTTTTCCTGCCTCTGGATGAGACAGGAAAGCCCTGCAGATAACTGCAGCTCATCCTCTCCAGAAAGAGTAAACAGTAAGGGGCTGAGCTCTGAACCATTTGTGCTATGGAGACAAAAGATTTCTGCAGAAGAGATATGCCTGCCCATCAGACAGTTGCCAGACAGGACAGGCCATATAGCCTTCACTGCAGCCTGTACCAGATCTCACTGGTGAGATGACACTTGGATGACAGATGGGAGCACACGCTGCCTTGCAGAGCCCACCAAGGAGCACTGCCAGCTGCAGGGCCACTGCCTCCCCCCTCAGACACAGCCAGCCAGAGACTGCAGAGCAGCTCAGGACACCACCAGCTCGCAGAGCCCAGGAGATATGCGGATCACTTCGCTAGGTCCTGGGGACCACAGCTTAGTGACCACCCTTATCAGCCAAAAGCTCCTCAGACAGTGAAATAAGCTACACTGCAAAAGGTGCTGACACAACAGGAAGTGTGCGCTCAAGGTAGCGTTAACACTACCAACACTAACAGCCAAGAGATTAGAAAGACTGAGCTCCTAGCAGGAGAGGAGAGAGAGGAAAGTGATTGAAGACATGCATCCAGAGATTTGCATTCCACAGAGTATTTCCAGAAATAGTACTTACTGCAGGTCCCATTCCTCCTTGCTTTTAAATACATTCTGTGGTGGTCTAGAAATAAGTATTTCTTCACCAAGAAGCCAGTGAGTCTCCTACTGTGCACTGAAGCTTATCTGAGCCAATTTTGGATCAACAGCCTTGAATCTCAATATCAGAAAGACCTTGTGAAGGGCAAGGACTGTGCAGGACCTCTGAGACCACTGCTAATAGAGGCAGCAAAGGGAGCACTGGTCTGCAGTATAGTTGCCATACAGCATACTGATTAGTCCGATTACTGATTATGAACCAGATGTGAATTGGCCTGTGCCACTACACTGCAGGCTGCTTCCCTTCTCCCTTTCCCACCAGATGTTAACCAAGTTCCCTCAGGTTACCTTGCTGCTGGCCAGAAACCACTGCTGCTTCCCCAGCATTAGCTGTTATGCAGAGTGCCAAGCTACATTGTTCAGAGCTAGGCAATTTAAAGGAAGGTTACCTTTTGCCCCTGCCCAGCCTTCCAAGTATCTGCATCCTCTTGGTTGTGCAGACCAAAAGCAGAAGTTTTCCTCATCACAGACACTATTCTAAAATAAAGAACGAGTGAGAATCCTCAATTTATCCACTAGTATAGCCAAAGACTAAGTGCATTGAGGGTATTAGCATGAATCTTCAAAGTGTTTAAGAAAGATAGTTTAATCAGACAAGTCTTATTAATTTTTCTCCAAGCTATCAGTTTCAAGAATATCCTGCAGAAGTAAGTTCCATAAGCTAATTATGCTTCATATGAAATATTCTTTCCATTTACTGTCACCTCCCTTTCCACAGCACCATACTAATTTTCAGGATTGAATATGTAGACGGCTTTAGCCAGCTTCCATTTCACTATGGAAATCTAGATAATCTTAACATAACTCCTTGGAACATCACATCCAGTCAAAAAAGCACATGGCTAAAAACCAATGCAGGACTACTTGGTAAACCAAGTCTGTTCTTGACTGCGTCACTGCTTGACAGATCAAATTTATTATTTTAGGATTTGCTAACCTCTAAAGGACAAAATCCAGGCCATCCCTCAGGATTTGTTCATGTGTCAAAGAAGCTTTATTGCAAGCTTTCAAGGTACAGGCAACAAGCTGCATATTGAACACAAAATACGTGCAATAACCCAACTGCTTGCCCTCTAAGAAAGTAGAATTTGTCTATTTAACATGTTATAAGTAGCAAAGTTATTCTGCAATACCTTCCATCTCACCAACTGTATTCTAAGCCCACCTATAACCTACCTTGCTTTTCTTTCCAGGGCCTTCCCCAGAATAGAGGAATCACACCTAAAGCTTTTGGGTAACCAAGCAGGTTGACACTAGTTTGTCTGTGGAGTCTGGGGAACAGTGGGAGGATTTTGCAAAACTGCACAATTGCTGAGGCAATATTGGCTTGGTTCCACCAACAGAGGAAGTCTTGGAAGCAGTGTAGCTGGGTTACCATTATTTTAAGTGTACCATTTAAACACTATTCATAAAAGAGCTAGCCAAGAGGGTGCTGAAAATACTGATGGCAGCCAGCAGCCTGTCAACACAGACTCCGTGATACAGGAACAGAACTGCACTGGTGTCAGCAATAGCAGAATTCTTGTTAACATTCCCCTTAGTAAAAATGGGGTTTCTAGGGAATTGCTTCATTTCAAGGAACAGAAGTGGCTAGCAATTCTCCAGCCTACCTTGAATAGAAGAGCTAGCTTTAGTCATCTTTCCTGCAGAAAAACAAGGCAGGAGAAAAGAAATTCCTCTCTCACTTTATTCACCCCCCAGATTCATTGCACCATTGTGTTATTGCATCCCAAACAGGGAATTGCTGGTATCTGGAATTCTCATTTGCTCAGAGGACAAGATTCCAGCTGTTCTAAGCAAGGGGAAACATTCACAGTTATGCCACCAGGAGCAGCAGTGATGCTTTTGCCAGAACATTATGAAAAACCCTCCCCACACCCAGACAACTAAAAGTTCTTTGTAAGCTAAAAACCAAACCACACCCTGTACCCACAGGGCTACATAAAAAACATGTGTCAGCAGACAAGACAATGCAATGGAGCCTCTGTGCAAGCAAGAAGGGGAAAGGCATCAGGCTGAATATACTTCTCTCCTCTCTGCACTTAGCTACCCTATGAAAATTCTAAGCATCAGTCAAGACAGTTTCTTCCACTGGACATTTGCTGTCAGGCAGCCAACACCAAAGATCTACATCTTCAAAGCCACTATCATCGAGAGGTTTTAACATGTAGCTTCAATTGAAGCTATTTCCACCCTCAAATATATACAAATCAAGACGTGGCAATATTATGCTAATACTGAAGAATCAAAGTCAAAATTGCTGGGAAACTTCTGTTTGCTGAGGCATAGTACAATTTTGCATGTTAAAGAAAACTATTCCATATTCTAGTTTGCAATCCAACATGGCATTAGTTCTAAGATTAAAAAAGTCTCATGAGTAAACACAAAAAAGGCAGGTTCTATTCTCAAGCAGGTTCTATTCTCAAGTTGCTCCCTCTCTTAATTAGCATTAAATTTGACAGTGGTTAGCTGTTCCAAACAGAGCAGGCAATGCTGCAAACCTCTCATAGAATCTGAAGAGGCAATACAACTCCTTACAGTCAGAACAGGCAATTAGGCAAATATCCCAATCTAACCCCTTTGGGTAACGCATTAGAAAGCTTTTGAAAGCACAGCTGTTACCATTGCTTGAATTTCTGAATGCTGCTATATGAACTAACCTTACATATACAGCAAGCTGACTTCATTTGTAATATCCCTTCCTTCCTAATAGTTAGGGACAAAGGAGGGGCCTAGAGAAACTGTAGCATACATTCTGATAACTTTATGCTGTTCTCCCAGAGGTCTAGAGTCCCCAGCTTTGACTTCTAAAGAATTTCAAATATCACAAACGCTTCTAGAACAGTGGTCCTTTCTTCCACCCTCCCAAAGGAAGGTGCATCCAGAGTATACTAAGCACTTTCTGGAATACTTCATTTTGGGGAATGAAGGAGTCGATTTAACAAAGAGTCTGTGTAGGCCCAAGCTCACAAGTGAAAGATAACAAATCCCAGGCATGAATTGAGAGTCTTCTCCAAGCACATCTGAGGCTCTAGTATCTGTGACCTAAATAGCTTCAAGACAGAGATGAGTCTTCCTCTTCACAGCTCAGTCTGCTTTTATTAGATGTCCCCAAAATGCCAGTTACTGGTTCACAATTTAAAGAGTCCCTGTAACTTCTGAAGCTGAAGACACAGAACCCCACTTCTCTGCCACAAATAAGGGTAGCTGAGGAAGATCTGGATTCATGCAAGCAGTACCTGTTTACACACACCCCTGTTAACCTGGTCCTCCAGCTTGCAGAACCTGCTGTAAAGGTACTTTGAAGAACTAGGACTAGTAAATACAAGAGGGACACCAGGGAGAGACTAATGAGTCCTACCCCATCAATTTAACAGATAGTTACTAGGCAACAAAACTAGAAGAGGCTTTCTTGTTAAGCTGCTTCTCATGCTATTTTCTGTCTGTCATGGCATTCTCAGGACCTGCTCTTCTCTTTTGCAGTCTTGAAGTTGGTATTTGACATGTTGACTTCCTGGCCTTCCAAGGAGTATTAACAATAAATCCCAGTCTCCAGCAGAAATATTAAAATTCACTGGAGCATCACATGCTGCTTCCAGGAACCTGTTCATTTCTGCAGAACAGACTGCTCTATTTTTCTACCCTGAAAGCCACGTGCTGGAAACCTTCTGGGCCTCTTTTCCCATCTTGCTTGTATTTATTCCACTTGCCAAATCACTGCTGTCCCTCAGCTCCTTTGAGCTTACCAGTTGCATAGATTCAACTATAAAGAGCATCCAAATCAGACTCATAGGAATCCCAGGGGTGTCCTGCAGGATATGCTACAAATTTGCTCCCAGGACTGCATCTGTAAACACTAAATACCAACAAGCAGATGGATCAGAACTTCCAAGGTAGTCACTTTTGTTTTTCCTGATCTGTTCCATAGCACTAAGTGGAGGAAGTTAGTCTGATTAGGTGGGAAGGAGGTAACAAACATTGAGTTATCATGACTTGAGGAAGGTAGCAAGAATGATCTTGAGTCAGACTGTTTCAAAGTTATGCCAGCAAAATACAGTTTGCCAGAGGTGTTCTCAGAATAAGCTACTCCCCACTCAAGCACAGCTCTCTGACCTGGAAGAAAACTGTTCACTTAATCTCCCAGGGCTGGACAAGCCTTCAGGAAAGGCTACTAAAAGACCCCCTTCCTCCCAAGCTACTCTTTAATCCAAAGGGTTGTAAACACATGTCATCAGCAGGCTTCTCCCATGGCTACTTGTTTAGAAGCAAAGAAAGGCCTCCAGACAGGCCTACCCATAATAGTGCCTTCTCCTACTAGTCTTTAGCTTCTCCTTCTAGCATGTACAACAGTTTCACAGGGTGGTCTCTGACATCTACTTTCACAACAGGCAACACAGATCAGTAGGGTTTTTTTAATTGCAAAGCCCCTGCTCCAATCAAGAACATAAGCCTTTTGTCAGTTCTAAAGTAAGCCTAAACACAGTAACAAAAGTGGTTCCACAGCAAAATGCAGGATCTGCCAGACTTAGTTTGACACAAGTCAAATATCAAAGCCAAAGTAAAAGCTACAGTGAGAACAACCCAGTTGCTCAGATCAGTCACAAGTCTGAAGCTCTGCAAGGAAAGGGATGGGGCTTTTTGCTAGTGATCTTCAGAGCTGCAATCCTATGTTACCAATTCTTTGAAGAACAAGATCAGAGATTTCAGCAACCAGGTGTTGGGACTGTTGCTCAACATGTCACTGCCTGTCTCTTCCCAGTCCCTCTCACCCCCTATCCAAACTGGGCAGGGGAGACCAGCTGGAATTTTCCAAATAGCTCCTGGGTGTTAGGAGTTGAACTTGCAGAAGTGTTTGGTAATGGCCTAACCTTGCTCCCACACAGACACTAAGAGGAACATGCTTTGGCCAGCACTTCGCACTTTGGGAAATACCCACCTCTGAATTTCTTTGAAAATCTCAGCCAAACCAGACAATTTGAAGATCGCCCAAGACTGAAGGTATTTTTTCACTTGGCCATTTCTCCATACTTTGCCAGGGAACAATTGCTGGCTTGGAGAGAATCACTACTTTCAAGCAGCCACTCCTCTTCATGCCAGTTGTCCAACACCAAGACTGATTTTAGGATAAAATTCAGAGTAACAGAAGTCTACTGTTCCAAATAAAATGCCAATCTTTTGATGCAGTACTTCCCAGGGCAGCAATCAACCCAGGCTTTGCTTTCTTTACCTCGAAGGGATATAGCTATACTAGTTACTATGAAGTAAGTTCCAATACCAGTTTGCATCATATCAGCTATTCTGAGGTTACTCCAGCAAGTGCTTTCACCTTAAGTGTCCTTGCAAAACAGAAACACTATGCAGAAGTGATCAAACCTTAATCATGTAGCCACAGACCTAGAGCAGTGTGCTTTAAGTTGTGGGGCACAATAAGCTATGGGACACAAAAGAATCCAAGCACAGGCTTCCAGTACATACATACTTCGGTGGTTTCCTGTCCTAGTTAGTACAGTATTCGTGACATCATCCATAAGGGGAAGAGTGCAGTTGATTTGCTCAGGGTCATTCCAGATATCTGCAATATCAGACTAGAGACACAAACCAATCCAATCATGCATCTTGCATCCTTCCTATAAAGCACTTTCAAGAAAACGTTTAAGTTGTTTAAGTACCAGAACCACGCTCACAGAGGAAAATGTACCAGTCAAGCCTCTTGGATCTATGCCATGCCAGAAGAGTTGACAGATTTACTAGATACTGATTAAAGATGCTTCATAATAATAAGCAGCTAAACACCACACAACTCCATCCCTCAGGAAAAGAAAGCTGTTCTGAAGTCTCAGACAACGTTTATCTAAAAGTCAGTGAGAAAGGAATGACTCTACCAGAAGTCTCCTCCACATGGCTCGCATCTGTCAGGCAACAGAAACAGCACGAACTTATTGTCCATAAGCAAATGATAATGAAAGACGAGTGCCATCAAGAAGCTGAAAAAGGGAAATGCTGAAAACTACTCTTATTACAGCACAGGTGAATGGAGAGCTGGAGCACGCACTGCAGAATTTATTTTTCTCTTCAATATATCTAAAGGAAACCACTGCATGCTTTCAGCTCTGTCACTGTACTGCAGCCTGTGAAAAACATCCTTTACCCACTGAGTCTTTCAGAGACCAAAACAAACCAAACATACTTTTGAAGATAAATTAATAGTCCTATGACAAGTGAAGAGGCAGGAAACCTCAAATAAATGCCTTTAATTTTGAGTGACTAATTTCTATTGCCTTCTGATCACACAAGCCTGGTGAAGCACTGAAAGCTCTCTTGTTTGTGCCTAGCTCCAACTGTACATTAATCCCCAGTCAGCCTAAGGGGCTGGCACATTCCTGGGAACAAGCAGGACCCAAAGGGCTGCTGCCTAGCGGCAACTCACACACTAGGCTGCTTTGGGACTGGCTTCCTCCTGCTCCTGTCTCACAGCTGCCTGCTGGGCTGCTGCTACCACCTGGAAATCCTGCTGCCAGCAAAGGCAGGGCTTTCCATCAGGACACATCATGAGGAGACATGGCCTGTTCCAATTTGAATACAAGGCTGAAAGAAAGCAGGATGCAAAAGGATTATTCTGACTTATTTTCAGGAAGGTAAACAAAGAGTGGCTAAGACAGCCTTTCTTACACAAGTGACCATTCCCTAAATGCCCACTCCCAGAGGGATCAGATCAGCACATTTTCATATTGCTGGAGCTAGTCAGACCAAGAATGAATCCAATCTTTAGACAGTGATAAGGCTACTCTCGTTCCATTACTGGTTCAGACTTTTTGAATACATAAGATGCCCATGAGATGACGGAAGAAACTTCATATTAACAAGCCAAAATTCTGAGATTATGAAACTGATTTAACATTAAAGCACTGATAGGTAAAAAGTCTCACCTCCTTTCAACAAAAGATATTCATTTCTGCTATTTTTCTAGCTGTAACGAAGACAGACAGTACAGCTGAGGAAACAAAATAGTAACAACTTATTTTGGAGACTGTTTGGTAAACAGATGCATGGCCAGTGATCTAACCATGGGAACATTAACATGAGAGGCTGTGACAGGGAGCAGCAGAGTACTCCTAGGGTTATTTAACTACAAGCTTTCATCTGCTTGCATCATCTCCATCAGTAAATTTCCATCAGTCTGCAACACCAGCTGCTTATGCTGCAAGACACTTGGCACTCCAAATTCTTCCATTTCCCTTGGGTACCACAGGACTGTCCCCTCCTACTCTAACCACTACTGTAGGTTCCAACCATAGGATTGTTTAGAGGAGATGTTTCTACAACTAACTGTTAATTACATTAATTGACAAGACACCTGACTCAACTGCTATAGAGCCTGGTACAACTTGGGCCAGTTTTCCCAGCTGTTCCCCACAGTAGGGATGCCTTATCCTTGGGGAAAGAATGTAACAAGAGAAATGAATCACCTTATACACTTAAGCAAGATCCCACTTTAAGGGAATTTATTCCAAGACACAGTCTACTGATTTCAGTATGATTTGCCTACCATAGTAGGCTTCCTACACAGAAATCATTACTTAGAATGCCTTAAAAAGCTGTGTACAACTCATTCAGGCACCAAGAAAGCAAGGCAGGAAAATAAGAAATATGAGCAACATTAAAGGTAAGGTGTTTTGTACAAGTTAACACAGCAAGCATTAGTAAGTACAAGATCCATGAATAGAGGACCACACTCCACACCTGTGAGATCAAAGGAAGTGCTTTCTACAGACACACTGTACTGGATAGGCAATAGAATAGAGAATATTAACTCAGCCAAACTGTACATATGTTCTCTATTGCAATAGGATTGTTAGAACTGCAGGCCTAAAAGAGAGCAGCCAGAACTGGAAAAATTAAGAAAAGGGTTATAAAAGCAGGCCAGGTAGTGAAAGCCATTCTGATCCTTTCCTTCCACTTTCTCCTTAAAACTCATTACCTTTCTCTATTCTCCATCATGCTCAGTGCTGAACCGCCCACAGCTTTAGCTGTTAAACATGACTACATGTCAACAACAAAATATAGAGCAGTGCAAAGCACAGGGAACCTGGCAGTCTACATAGAAGGGCAACAGCTTTAGAATTTGAAGTCTACTTCTGAAGTTGAATGTTAACAGCAGACAGGAGAAGATTCACATAATCTGTGGTTTCTCTAGGTCAGAAAACTCACAGCACAAATCTCAGTATTCTGTTAATTTAAGTACCACTTTTCCTGACAGCCAGGACTATCTAACAGAAATACAGCATGTGCACCTCAAAACTGCTGTCCTATGGGACATGTAGGTCTCTAGGACAGCTCAGTCTCTTCCCCCAGCACTATTCAGTTTGGGTAAAGGTTTTAAAGGTGCTCTCTGTTCAGAACTGGGGTGCAGTGGGTGTTCATATGCTATGGCAATGCTGGAGGAAGAGTCTAGAAACATCTCCTCATTCAAAACACCTGAAATGGTTAAGTCTTTACAAGTCTGCAGGGAGTCTTAATCAGTAAATTCTGCACCTGCACAAAAGCATAGAAGTTTCATAGATGTGTGCACGCAATTTCAGGAAGACATTTGGTAGTTAGGACTTCACTGTCAAGCACCACCATCAACCAAGCTAAAAACCTTGAATTTCTTGTCTACAGACTTCAATCTGATCTTTCTCTTTGTTTGCCTCTGCAGTTACTATGAAGTGAGAGCATGATCTAGGAGAAATTTCAGTACTATAAATCTGCACAGTCATTGTAAGTCTCATTCTTCCAGATTACTACCTGTTTCATTAAGCTACATTACAGGATGCTTTGTCCTTCACCCGCCCAAAATCTTAAGAGTAACCACCCTTACTCCTACTTGTAACAATCTTCTCTGAATGCACAGAAAAGACACAGGAGGACTGCAGCATTTAGAGATAGGGCTGGCTACACAAATAACCTTGTAGTCCGAGTCCAGGATGTTAACAGAGAGCGCCTTCAGAAATTTGACTAACCAGAGAACTGCTTTATAGTTTAATGCAGCAATCCCTGCCAGAATGAGCAGATTTGCCTTGGAATTTGGCTCTTGCATGTTAGATGCAAGAAGCATCATAGGATTAGAGTTTTTAAATTATTTGACATTTTCTTTATATTTCACATATACAGTGCATATTTACCATGCATTAGTATCAGAACACTCATTAGCTTCTATTCGGAAGAATCTGCAGAGCTGAGCAGAGCTGCACTGTAGAGCTGAGAGCTCTACAGTGCAGAGAGCAATGGGATGGAGTAATAATGGCATCTGCAGTTTTAAAGCTAGCTTCAAGTCTGACTTACTACCTGTGATAACCAAGCTCCATGCTACTATGTTGCACTGTTATTTTGAATATTCAGGCCCTCAGCAGATAGGGAGGTTAACCTGTTGGCTCTCTGAAAGTGCCAAAGAAAGGAAAGATGACAAACCTAACCTAGGAGCAAGACAACAGAAGTCACAACTTCCACAGGGAAACTGTGTTTCATTTTTTCTTTATAACTAAGCATAACTTTCCCTACATCGTGAAGGTCTAGCTCTCCCCCTTCCCATTCCTGTTCCACTTACTGCTAGTGAACTCCTCAAAAGATACTGTACAGCCTAACAAGATAAGCAACAAGTACTTGCTGCTTCTCAAGGCAAGAAATATGACAGCAATAAGGAAACAGGTAACAGTTAAGCAATGGGAGTCTAAGCAGCATGTGCGCAGCTAGAATCACAGCACCTGAAACAGTCACAGCACCAGTGAACTTAGACATTTACAATGACTTTAAGACCAGTGGTCCAGGTTCTCACACCTTGATGCCTAACAGGCTACTATGTACCAGTTCAGGTGTGCAAACAAACATCCCAACTTTCTGGGAGTATTAACAATACTAGAAAAATTAGGTCTCCTATTCAGAGAGTGTTTGCATTCTAAATTTTCTCAGTGCTGCACATAGACTAGCTTATTGCACTAAAAAATACAAATACCATTGACACAAATGATTTGCCTCCTTGTGTCACCACTAGTTAGACAAGGAGATTTTTAAGACTGAAAGCAGTCAAGTGCCACCCTTGTACACTTGGTCCTCCCCTTCCATATGGCACTGTAGTAAGAAGTGGGGCTCAATATGATTGGAAAGAACCCAGGCAAGTGCAGACCTGATTCAGTAAGTAGCTTTCCTTTTGGTGAGGAATTGGAAAAGAATGGACAAGAAGGCTTATCGAAGAACAAATACGGAGAAGAAAAACAAAAAAAAAAAATAGAAGGACTCCATCTCTTGCCAATTACTGACCAGCAGTTATTAGGAAGGGAAGAGACATTTACAAAAGTTCACCTACTGCATCATGATGAAACACTCAGGCTTCCAGATGTTCTCTGGTGACTTCACTCGTTTTAGTTATCTACTTAAGAGCACCTGATTGTTTTACAGGTCATCTACATTTCTGTACAATGGTTTGCTTTGAGCACAAATCTGTAACTTATCCTTCAACTCAGGGCAATGTTTGCAGGAGCTCTGCTTACCTTTAAGCAAGCATACATGGCCATTGCTTCTACAGGATCAGACAGCTCTAGTTTCAGAGTCTTTATCAGAGATCACATTAGACAACTTGATTTTCATCTTGAGGCCCTGGCTTGCAGCACATGATCTGCTGACTTGAGATCTGAACGCATACTTGGTGTCACAACTCTTAAATAACTATTGACGAAGGAATGCCTGAACTTCAGGACTGAAAAGGTGCCTAGACAAAGTGGTAGCAACTTTTTGTTATGTTACCTCTCAGGCAGAAATGCCATTTCCCTTAATATCTCAGATCTATTTCGCAGGGTCACCCTGTATAAGTTGTCAGTAGAACACTTGCCTTTTAAGTTTGGATACTGCTTACTGTTCTGTAGCTAAACATCTTCTTTAGCCAAATATATCTTTTGGAACTTGCCAGATGTGTCCTTATGTCTAAATTTCAGAGGACTCTGAAGAACACATTGATTTGCAGGATACTTTGTTTCTGTTCCTCTCCTCAAATGCTCAGCCCAGCTTGGCTACCTTTTCAGTTTTCTGCACTACATCACTTCTTATAAATGCCAAACCAGTTTGAGGGACTACATTCATTCAAGAATCCTGCAAGCACTGAGGAAAGGAGTTTGTGGTGGAGGAAGAGGATATCATACTACCAACAAACTACAAGGTTAAAGCAGCCACAAAGCCCAAGGTGGTTGGCATAGCCCTTCAGGTGTAAACAGATAAGAGGCTGCAAGCCATGAGTAAGGAAATCTGAAGTACTGGCATTCACATAACTGCAGAGAAAGAGGTGACTACCTCTCCTGCTAACCTGTTGCTCACCAATGCAGCACAGCGCTGACCTAGTCTTCTTTTGGCTGTGTAAAAGCAGCCAGGGAAGAACCTAGCAGAAAGCAAGTCACAGCAGCAAACACTAATCACTGAACTGTCACTCATAAGAGTTGCTCCTATTCAGCCATTCCAGGGTTGGAAGAATCCATTCCTCACTGGCAGGATTTACCTGTTAGATTTGATAGGGAGAGGAGAGAGAAGAGCTTCCAGGCTCCTCCAGAGGACTGAATTCTGTCAAATGCTTCATATTTTTGAAATAGGAGTACAGAAGCAGCCTGTACAGCATCTTCTGACAAACTTACTACATCTAATGGATTATTCAGAACCTGCTGGTGGAGATAATCTGACCATTGGATAATCTGCTATATACCTGGCATTCAAGCTTGCCAAAAATCATCATTGGCATAAGAACAAAGCAATTTAGAATACCAGATCAAGGATTCATCCACAGAATTATCCCCAATTAACTCCCATGGGCACATAAACAAGTTATGTGAATAAGGAACACCGTGCACAGACACTCTTATTCTGTGAGAACAGTCATTTCACAGCAACTCACTCCTATAATAAAGGAATTTGCTGGGGATAATTCTCTAGACAAACCCATGAGCAGAGACAGAAGGACTAGCTTCCTTCTAATAAGCAATCTATTCATAGCCTTTAATGGAAACCTCCAAGTACTCTGAAATTTGCTGTTTTACTGTACATAAGGGAAATGCATCTTACCCTTCCCAGAGATGAGGTAATATTCTGCACATACAGAAAACTGAAGACATGCTCAAAGAATATATATAAGCTTGCAAGTCATGCATAATTATAGATGAGCTATTAACTTTTCCTGAATGACATTTGTTTGCAGACTGCCATTCTGAACAATCTAATCTTAGACCTTTTCACATTCATTTTCTCCTCCAAAGTAACAATTTGGCTAGAAGTCTTAGAGTCGAATAATGTCAGTTTGGGTAGTTTCACATTCATTGCAGCAATTGGATAGCACAGATGTGACCAAAGTCAGGAGAGAACTAAAACACTTCCCACCCTCCTCGGCTTTTACCAACACTGAAGCATTTTAGCAAGTTATTTTATCTTGGGCCAGACAGCTAGCTACATTAAGATCAACAGTACTACAAATTAATGGAGATTCAAATGCAATTGGTCCTTCAGTCACAAGTCCTAGGTTTCCCTGAGAAAAACAGTACACTTACAAAGAGTTATAAGGGAATAGACATGGTAAAGAACAGTGTTTTCATGATAAGAGCTGCTCTAGCCTTTCATCTTAAAAAAGAAAACAAAAAGACAGCAATTCAGAAAGTAAATTAGAACAACAACAAAGAGTCTGCCAGACAAACTGCTGGAAAATATTTTTGATCCTTTCAAGAACACAGCTACAAATTTAATCTTTCACACTGAAAAAGTCATCTTATTTCAGCTTCCATGTTACATGAAATTTTATCCCCTTTGTCTGACTACAAGGGTGCTTAAAGCAAGTGAAGTGCAGGGAAGAGATGTACTCTCGTGCTTACCAAGTGGCAGCCCCAATAGATTACAACCCGAAGCAGTCCAAGCCAAATAGTGCAGGTGCAGTGTATGGGGCCTCTGCTGAATAGCAGGGGCCAGCACACAACAATACGGGAGAGTCCCATCTCACCCCCGAGCTTCAGATTCCACTCCACATACACAGGAAATCTGCATTCCTCTCTCCCTAATATCAGACACTAATACAAAAAAGTTACAGATACCATGCAATTACATGCAACATGGTTCTGTGATAGGTCTGACAAAGATCCTTCAAAAAAAAAATTTGAAAAGCATTAGCCACCTCTTTGCCAGATCAAGCACCTAAGAACAGAGTCCTGCTTCCTATTAACACAGAGAGGATTAGTTAATATTTGAGTAGGCTGTTATGGCTCAGCACACACAGCACCTGGTACACTGTGCCATGCTCTCCACCAGTCAGACACCTTACAGAAAAATGGATAAAGCTGAGGACAAATCAATGGAAGAGACATTGTAGAAGCCAGGACACATTCTCATATATTGTCTCAGCAATGGCAAGCTGTGGCATTTCAGGAAAATAAGAGGAGTTCCCAGCATTTTGGAAAAGAGCACAGTGTTAAGCCATGAAAGAAGTCCAGTTCCCTGCTCTATTACCATCTTTGCTGAGCTCATACATGAGGGTATACAAGTCAAATCCTGTTGGCCTTCATGATCTCACCACATAGCTCTCAACAGCCCAGCTACTCCATTATGTGGTTAAAGTATTACCACAACACAACAAGCAACCTCTTGTAAGTTTTGAAAAGTTAGCAAGAGACCCCCAAAAGTTACTCAAACTGTCACCTTAGTGATATAGCAGCTTTTTTACTGATGTCAGAGATAACCAGACAAGCTCAGTGTACCTGTTACCCAGCCACAAAAAGCACCAAGCCAGTCATGCTGTGACTGGAATGCAGCCTAGCAGGTACTTAGGTTTTTGGAGTCACAAACATTTGTTAAAAGGGCTCAAGTGAAGCAGCACTGTGATAGCTGAAGACTTAGGGCTTTACAGCATGCCCCCCCTTTTTTTGGCCCCCCCCCCTTTTTTTTTTTTTTTTTTAAAGAAGTGAGCTCAACCCAGACATGGCAATGAATATAGTTTCTACAAAGTGGTTATATTACACCTTCTCCTCCCCCCCGCCCCCCTACACTACTGAAGCAACAGCCTTAGAACTGCAGCTGTAGCTCAGCCACATTTAAGAGCTTTGTATCTTCCCGAAACCTATAGAGCTGTTGAGCACTCTCTTCCCAGCCACTGATTACCGAGTGAGGTGGAATATTAACAAGCGCCTCCCATCCACTCTTTAGTGATGCCATAGCTCATGACATCAGAATTATCTCCATGGTGACAGAGCAACACAATTGAATCAGAACAGGAGGAGGCCAGTTAGAACCGGAACACTCTTTTTGTGGTTGAAACTGTAGTAATTGACAGAAATCAGAAAAGCTGTTATAACAAGTACACTGTTCCAGCAATAAAAGTCTTGCGTTCAGTTTGTCAGGTGAGCCTAAAACCCCCAAACCATGGCTAAGTGTTAAAAAAAGCCCTTCTAAAACAAAAAATTCATTATATCATTAGCTTCTGCCCCAACTCCAAAGAACACTGAACATGGCCTGGATCAGGAGATACCATTTGTTCTCTGCCCTCAAGACAAGTTCTCTTCTCCATCATAACCACTGCCATCCCCCTGCCCCCCAGCACACACACATGCTTAGAAGGCTTCTTAGCTCATCACCCTTAAGCAAAACTTCCCAAGTAGCTTTCAACTTGCCACAGTAAGTGCCACAGGGAAGGGAAGAGGGGGAAAGCATACAGATGAAACCAATACAAGGCCACCAAATCATACAATGACTCTTGTCAACTGAGACTCCACCTTCAAGAAAGAAACACTCAAGATTTAAAAACCAGATAGTACAAACAAGATGGAGCCTCTAGGTAGCTACATCGTGTTTTCAACCTCCAAACCAATACAGGGCATAAAGGACCAATCTCTGCTGACATAAGTTAACATGCCCCCAAAAGCACCACAGCAACTTAAGCCAAATCTGATTCACTGGCTGTTTCTTTGCTGACTGATCTCCACTCTCCATCCTGTAATGCACATTAACCTGGAAAAACATGCTTCAGTCCAAGAGATAAGGTAACAGTTGTACTGCTCCAGAGCGACCTGGAGCAAGGCACAGCCAACAGGAAGCCCCCATGGCAGAACAGTTGTTTAGACTGTGTACCACAATCAGGCGTTATGCCTTAGGCACTTCTACTTTGTCTATAGACTCAATGAGGCAGCTGAGTACTAGCTGCATTCAAGGACATTTTCTTGTCCTTTTTTCTTCCTTCTTGAGCAAGCCCAAATGCTGCAGCAAGCCATGAATAAGCTAAGGGTACACTTTCTGAGAGTAAACTTGAAGATGTAACCACAGTATGAAGTCAGGCTACCTGGAGCGAGGACAGCTGCACTCAACACAGCAGCTCAAGCACAGCAATACTGAACACATTTGTGAATGGTGGTTAAGCTGTCAGGGGTAACACTGCTTCCCAGAGCTGCAGTAAGCAGGCTTATACTGCTCTTCTCCTGCAGTTTGGGGGGAAAAGCAGCACGTCATTCCCGGGCAGGGGAAATAGAGCACACACGTCAGCAGTACTGGCAAGCTTGCAGTATGTGGAGGCAGGGCAGTAATAAGGTTAGCAGCTGTTCTGTGATACAAGGTACAGTCAGCTAAGTCTCAAACTGACCTAGCCTAAAAAAAGAAACGCTGAAAAGCATCACCCTCTAAGAGTTAGCATAAAACACAATTCACAAGTACCACTAACAACAAAAGCAGAAGCAGTTCTCAGCCATCAATACAAAGTGAGAGTCTTGGTATGCACCACTGGAAAAAAACAAAACACCTAGCTCATACATCAGTCTAGTAAAATTATTTGCAGGTGCAACAGCAGGACTTGAGTTAAAGCAATCAGTTACCTGAGTTACTGTTAGGATTAACCCAGCAATTAAAGACAAACCATCCTATGACACTTCTAAACAACCATGGGACAAAAGAACTTCCTCAAGCCACTGCCACCTGCAAATACTGCTAGTCCAAACAGTTGAGAAACGCACACTTACATGCTTGCAATTGTACAGCAGTATACCTGAGAGTCTCAGCTTTTCACATGCTATTATTTTACCTTTTGGAAAAGGTTTTAATCCATTCATCAACATGGTTTCAGTGTCATTAGTACATGAACTAGTTCATTTAGAGCTGCAATAACATCCATCTGCTGCGTGAACACATACTATTGCCCATACTCAAAGCAAGTTTTCTAACAGAGCAAGAACCAGAAGACAGCAGAAAGCACGATTAAGCATGAACCAAATCTTGCACTAGGAAAAAGACTATCTAGAGATGAGAAAGAAACCTTGAGAAGCAAAAATAAGTTGGAAATAACCAGCCTCCAAAATTATTTATAGAGCTGCCTCCCCCAACACCCTAGATATTCACAGCCCTTAAAAAAAGAATCAAAGGGAAGCACACAAATGGCAGTGCCAGAAAAAAAGCAAAGAGTACTTTGAAGTTTACTGCTGTCACATCAACATTTTAAACAGTTGACCTAATTTTGCCCTTTGATTCACGAACAGTGCCTCATTAGTCTGAGTTTTGCTTAGCTCTACCACAGCAAGCACACAGTAACTCCGCTGACTTTGCTGGAGTCACACCACATGTACACTGGGATAACTAATGAGCATAGTGCTTTGCTTGGAGACTTCAGTAGGATGGATGCCAATCTGTGGTTGGACAGGACTGAGCGCAGAACTTTAAAGAGACAAAAAACCCCACTCACTTTCATCTGTGCTTTTTAAAGCTTTCTATTATTTCATTCAACACTCAAGATGACAGGTTAGAAAGAATTCTGAGTTTTCTTTGCATGTTCAACAGCCCTCTATCTTTCCAGCTTAGCCACCGCCCCCGCACAGACTGACAGGAGAGGAGGCGGTATGTACCTGGTGTGGTATTGGCATAACTCACTGAAACACATGCACTTTTCCAAACCTAAACAGGGTTTTAGCCACCAGTTCAAAGACTCAATGCAAAAAGCAAGGCTTGCCCTTGTCTGGGTGTCTCCCTCTCGCACCACATTCACATCAGCACATGCTGAGCCCCAGAAGGGGATCGAGGGCTGGGCTGGGTGGGCCCACCCAAAAGCTGCTTTCTTCACACACAGGTAGTTGATCTGAACTGAGACCCCAGGGCCGGGCCCCACTAGCTCTTTATACCAGCTTTGTCCAGAGCAATCTCCCTCTTTCCAACATAAAACTACACAACTCGCGGAAGTTAAAGACAGTGCAAATATGCAGAACTCTTCGCAAATAACTGAGAAAACAGCCACGTTTGGAGCCCGCAGTGCCTGTGGGGCCTGTCAGCCTTCACAGCCAGGCAGGCAGCCAGCCGGGGCATCATCCGCCCGGGGCAGCGCAGCGGCGGCCCCGGGCCACCGCGGGGCCGGCTGCAGCGGGGCGGGCCCAGGGCGGCTGCCGCGGCAGGGCGGCCCGGCCGCCTGCACCCCGCGCCGCACTGCCCGCACACTGGCCCGGCAGCCTACCTCGCTTTACGGCCTACTGCAAAAGGGCCGCCCCAGCGGCGGCCGCAAAGTGCGGGCGGCGCGACGGGGAGCGGGGCCGGGCTCGGCACGCAGGCGCCCGCCGCGGCGGAGGCTCGCCGGGAACGGCGCTTGCGAGGGCCTTCCCCCAGCAGCGGGGACGATGAGGGCACCGGAGGCCCTGCGGTGTCACTCACGTATCGTCTCCAGGCGCGGCACGGGGCACCGAGAGCAGCCTTGGCAGTCCCCCGCATCCTGCCCCAGATCTGAGAGCCCAAGGACACCGCTGCTGCCTCCCCGGACCGCCAGGCACCGAGGGGCAAGGCTGCTACGCCTGAAAGTAACTCAGCCCAGCACTGCAATACCGTCATCTCAGTTAAGGTAGAAGCCCCTAGAAGAGGCAATTACAGTGAAGGCATGTTATCATCTGTAAGGCATTGCTAGCAAGTCAGCCTGCAGATTTTTGTGGAGACCGCAGAAGTGGGAACAATCTGTCTTTTCATACTTATGCAATTCAGTGCTATGAGAAATCCACTTTGTGGCACTTCACGCAAGAAAGTTCTGGCCATACCCCAACCTTCAACCCACTGTTTACTGGAAGCCTGATCTGTTCCTTTTTATCGGAATTGCTTATCCTTCGGTCTCTCCTACTCCACCTATTTCTGAACAAACTAGAGGTTCATACTTCAGAATGGACTGGCTTCCTTTTACTTATGTTTAAAGTTTGCATATTTCTTCAATCATAATCACATTGAATCCTTGAAGCAGCCTGAAAATGAATTAAAGCATCAAGCAGAACAATAGCCAAAATAGCTAATGCACTGAAATAAAGGATTCCTTCATCTAGAGGTTGCATAATGACCCAGTAGGTTGGCTTAAACACAGGCCTGTTCTTGATCAACAAACATTTCCATTAGAAGCAAACAACTGCATCAGAATCCTTTATGTTTTGCACAACTGACAGGGCACAGCATTTGCAACAGCAGTTCACAGGTAGAGGACTGAAGACAGATGTATTCATACTGTTTTTTGTTTCCCCTCCCCCAAAGAGCTATAATTTTCCCCCAAGTAGCCTGATGGAGTATTTGACTCGATGAGCAAGAATGACTTCTGTGGAGAGCTGGATTGTAAAAGCCCACTTTTGCAGCCTTCACTTTCCAACCTGGAGCATTTTGTGGCACTCATCTCTGGTAAGCCTGTTAACAGAGTAGTGATAAAAGCTAATGTGCAGCATAATATTACTATTAGTGGCAGCCTCCAGAACGCCCAGGAAGATTGCAGGGTGACAGTGAGATGCAGACACTAGAAGCCACTGCCAAGTTCAAAGCAAAGCCTGACCAAGAGCAACAGCACTGCAGCCAACACAATAGGCTGCTGTTTAGTAGATCTCCACTTTCTGGTATCCAGGGTTTCCCTGCTCAAGGGCTTGCTCTTGGAGCACTGCAAGCTTGAGGGTCACTAAAGCTCAACACCTTTGATTCAAAGTAGACACTTTGTCCAGGACCAGAGCTCAATAGGTACAAACACTGTCAACACCCCCTTTCTTCCAAGGAATCAGAACAAACATCTGCTCAGGCACAAGGTGTGTGTGGGGGAAGTTCTCCAGCTCCATTTGTACCTACCTCCCTAAATGCAGCTTGACCCTGGGAGAGTCCCACTCAAAGATGCAGGGGGCTTGGCCTTGTACCAGCTCCACATTGCCAGGGAACTTGCTTTGCTCAGAGTAGCAGTGGTAAAAGGCCAACATTCTCAGCCCAGCATTGTTGCTAGAACAGCAGGTCAAACAAGAAAGTAATGTTAGCCTTTCAGTAAAGAAAGGGCACCAAAACTTGGAAAAGTTCCTGGACAGAAATGCTGTTATGACTCAGGACCCCATGTCTGGGCCAAACTGAGCAACTGAGGAAAGCCTCAGGGTTCCAACAAGGAAGAGAAGGCTTCGTAACAAGACAGTTATTGAAGTGACTTTACAGGAGGCAAGAAATACCAACTATACAATAGTGTGCTGACTCATGAGCTGTTCTGAGACATGCTATTCTCTACAACACCAGCACTCCAACTAGCCTGGCAACCTAAGAGTCAGTGGCTTGTACCAAGTGTTTTTAGAGGAGTTATGAACCCCCACGGGGACAATTCTGCACTTGCCTGCTCGCTGGGACACCTTCTCCAGCTTCAGACACCAGTAGTTGCCTTATGTATGATACTTAAAAGGGATGCAATACCTCTGCTTTAATTTCTCAATTTTAAGTTTCAGTTTAATGCAGTTTTAGATATTTCCACCCTGGGTAGGAAGTTGTAGGCTTGGAGATACCTCTTGTGAGCAGCAAATACCCTGCTGGGCCTATGTTCACAACTAGGTCCTCAACCACTCCCAAAAATATAAAAAACACAACACAAATAATCCTTTCAGAAATTTGACTAATCTCATGACAACTTGCATTAGAAATTCCCTTTTATCAGCTCTTAAATACCTGTCACTTTAATCAAGTATCACCTTGTCTGCCTAGCTGACAGTCATGCCACAATTAAGAATTTACCTTTGAAACTCACAACTCAATTTTCTTGGTCAACTTCAAACTAGAGAGACAACACAGTAGCTTAAGCTTTAATCTGTTAAAACCAGGTTTAAAGGAAAAAGAGCATGGCAGTGAAACCTGGACTTTTTAAATTAATAGCACTAAATAAGATGCACAACACTGATCATCAACATATCCTTGATGTAAATACTAGTGGAAATTTTTTAAATTTACACATCCTTACACTGTTTGCCTTTCAAGCACTGCTGCCTGATGCAGCGAGCTATAGCCTGTTTCAGTTTATTCCATTGTACAAAGATTTTTTTTCCCCCCCCACCAGTCTCTGTGTTGTGAGAAGAGTTGACAAGCTTAACCCAGGAAGACTCAGTATGGTAATGAGGATAATCAAGTTCCTGTGTGTACTGTCTGCTAAGAGGAAACAGCAGTGGGCAGGCTGTAGTACTTCAGCTCATGTAGGCATGAGACATCCTTCTTGTATCCCAGCATGTGCAACAGCCCCACTGCACCTTTAGTGGCAACTGCCCTGTGCAAGACCAAGCCTACAATCGGGTATGCCAGGGGAAGCAGGAGAGAATCAGAATTCAGCTATTTTCCTCCAGATTATTCAAATGCTGCACAAACAGGGCTGGCAGCACACAGTGACCAATAGTCCTGTCCTCTACAGAAGTCCATCACATGCCTCTAGGGGAACACCATTTTTTTCTCCCAGACTATGAAAGATAGGTTCTTGAGTCTCCTGAACAAGTGCACCTTCTCCTCTTGGCCCTGTCCAACAGGAGACTTCTTCAGATGTCAGACTTCAGTATACCCCAGCATCTCAGCCTGCAAAAACAAAGTACTGCTGCCTTTGAGCTTTATACTTCCTTCCTATATTACCTTACTGTTATATACACAACTCTTAGATACTGGGTGAATCTGTAGTGTCCCCTGTTTGGGGGTTTCAAGTCACTATAATTACAATAATACAATTACATAATTAAAAAAAATAGATTCACAGAGATTCATATGCACAGATTTATTTCAGCACTTAACTCTTAGCATTTCAAATCTCCACTGAAAATTATTTTAAAGCAATGCAGTTCAGGCTTACAAGCCATACCCTGGCAGACCAAAAAAGGGAACCATAGGGCTAAGTCCCAGATCAGGACTTCAGCCATGGAACCATTATTCCCCTCACCTACTGTTTCTCCAGAGGACAGCAGGTTGACTTAATGCACTCACCTGCGAAGTGCCAATAATTCATTAGTTTTGCAAGACAAATTGAAATGGACAAAATCCACACTCTCCTCATTAACTAGCTGCGAATAGTTAAACAGCCCTTAAAGAAGTGGAAGTTAATGTCAAACACCCTTGCTGTCACTGTCTCCACCACTTCCCTCTTTTCAGGTGGCAGGCTAGCATGTAGGTCACAAGTTGGAGACTGGAAGAAACAGCAAGGATAAATGCTTTCTTTAGTGAGCTCTTCTAGAAGGACCTGGAGTTTGTCACTCATCCCCATGCCCTGAATTCAGTCTTCACAAAACTTCATCTGACAGCCTGAACTCTAATCTGCTTTTAAAGCAAACTGCAATTATACTTAGCATGTCTCCCCACTCTTAAAATCTGCTCTGATAGGAAACACTGACAACTTTTCAGTGCAGAAATTAAAGTGGATTTTTCTTGAACAAGGCCCTCCACCTGCACAACCTTGATCAGTCCAGCTCACACATGCTACTGTAACTTGCACTACACTGAATCCAATTATGCCTCCTCAACCTATTAAAAAATATAGGAGGCTGTTGTGCAGGTTGTACAGAGAAGTATCAGATGAAGAGATGAAAACAAACCCTGCTGCAGAATGGCTTTGCAGCCTTATTTCTGCAGACAGGCATACATATCATAGTAAAATTAATGTCAGAGATTTTTACAGGGCCCAATGAATAGCTCATGCCAAGCTATTTAAGGCTGGACTGAAACAACAGGGAAGAAATCTATGCAGGAGACACAAACTGACATACACTTATTTGTAAATGCCTGGCCGTTATTAGTTATCCATTAAAAGCTTTTTAAATTATATTGCTCTGGCAGCACGAACACCTAAGAATGAGCTCACAGAACAGCAGGTCTCCCATGCATTGCACATTAGGTTAGAACAGCAGATGAATAACCTTGAGCTAAGTAGTCAGAAGTATCTGCAAATCTAAACTACATGCACAGATTAGGTAATTGGGTATCTAACTACTGACTCACCCAGCTCTATTTCAGCTGCTCTCCCCAGCAGCTGAAAGAGTTTTCCCCTTCAGTGAGAGGATCAAGACAACAGCTACAACCTGTCAAGTTCCATAAAGGTACTTGTTGGCCTCAAAGAGCTACCAAGAGCTAAGTGGTTTGCCAACTCTTATTATATTTTCAGTGTTCTCCAGAAGGTCAATCCACATATAATGGAAATCAAATCTTCTGTCGTCACCCTTACTGAGAAGGATCTGGGATGGGCTTCATAGGGCCTTTGTGTTCCTTTGTGTTCCTTTCAAAACTGGCAACCTGAATGGCAGTCATATCCCATCACTAACTCTAAGGGCCAAGTTAGAAATTCAGTGGCCTTCTGACATGCGTCTCAGCTAAATAAAACAAATAAAACAAATCTTACACAGCCACTAGTAGAAGCAGAACAAGAGTAACAAACTATAGAAACAAGATATATAGAGCAGTTAAGCACATCATCTTAATCAGAAAGGATAAGCTTCTAGGTTTTCCATCACAGCAACATCTGTCAGTCACAAATTCTGCAGAAAATCTTTTTCTGAATACCTAGGTACAGCTGCAGAATAAGTACACAAGTTAATCTGAAAGACAAGCAGGGTAGATCTGATCACTAGTTAGGCTGACTTTCCCCATGCACATCTAAAAAGCTGTAACTTCATAGAATCAAATCACTGCTGAAAGAGTAAGTACCAGCTAAGTAATGCAGACCCTTTGGAGTCAACTCTGCCAACTTACAGAAACTAGCAATCTGGCCTGTTATCATCCCACATGATTGGAATGTATTTTAAGATCTAATGCCACATGCCTTTTTTTGTGGCAAGTTATAGCCCAGGAGTCAAGAGATCTTAATTCCATTCCTGTCTCAACTACGCACTTCTGCATGACCTTGGGTAAATTACTTAACAGTCTACACCTTTGCAGAATAAGTAGTATTACTCCTGTCAACAACATCCTGGAAATCATCCTCTCCTCTTTGAAATTCTTTACTGAGAGTTTGATAGGAATTAAGAGTTATATTTACTTACTGCTCAAAAAACCCCAGAAACATCCCCCCTCCAACACCACACACTGATACTTGAGCTATACCTGCTGTTAACTTCAGAGGCATTCACCATAAATGCAAAGCCCCTTAAATAGGCTAGGGGCATTCAACACCACATAGCCTCAGCTATGATCTACTTTGTTCCCAGGCTAATAAGTGAAACTTCTCAGAACCTGCTCTGGCCAGAACTTGCCAGCTTAGTGCACTGCTAAGTGTCAGCCTTTAATAACCACAGGCACTCAAAGCTTCAGCATCTATTCCTCATCCAGGCAATACCCAACCCCCTTTTCTTCTCAAAGGGAGGAAGAATCCTAACATCTTTAAAAAGAGAGAGAGAGAGACTGACTTAGGGAAGAATGTGACCTAATGAAACATAGTATTATCCACAGCATCTAGGGACTCTTTAAGGGCCTTAAGTACTGACCTGCCATGACCCTGCTTGGCTTAGGAGAGTCAGGGGAAATCAGAGCACAGTGCTGGCACAACTTTACCCAAGCTTTACTGCTTCTCTATTTCTACTGCTAGCTCTCAGCATTCTTGTTAAACACAGAACAGCTAGTGAGAACAAGGTTACAATAGTTTCTCCTGCTCCAGGAGCAAAAGACACCTTTACTCTCCCTGAAATTTTAGGATGCCACAATGCTTGTCTTAGGCAGCAACCTGGCTCTCTAACACAGAGCTGACTGGTGAGAGCCACACCAGGGTTGAGGAGCCATGATTTCTCAGCAAGGATCCTGACCCCAGCCACAGAAGAAATCTGTGGACCTCAATGCAGCAAAGGAGGAAGGAACGAGCAGGCCCCACCTTCCTGGGCGACAAATCGGGGCCATGAGAAATTTAGCTTGCAGCAGAGGCCCTTCTGCTTCGGCTCCGCAGAGTCTCAGCACGGAGGGGGAAGCCGAGGAGAGCGAGACCAGCCTGCGTGGAGAAATGAAAGCCCCCGCGCAGAGCGCCGGCCCCGGGCGCGCCCGCAGGGCGGCGAGCAGCGCTGCAGCCACCT
>NW_020449619.1:389504-510282 GCF_003343035.1 Apteryx rowi | reverse complement strand
ATCCCGCCGGGCACTCCCGCACGGCCCGGCCCGGCGCGGCCCGGCCGCGAGCAGAGGGGAGCGGGCGGCAGCTCCCCGCGCGCTCTGGGCGAGGGACGCGAACAAAGCGGCCGCGCGAGCAGCTCCGGGTGTCCCGGGCCGGAGCCGCGACCGACGGCGCACCCCCAGACTGGCCCCTCACCCTTCCGAGAAGGACCCGCTCCGCCCCAAACCGCTTGGTGTCGCAGCACGCGGGCAAAAGAGCCGTGCGGGTGGGTAGGGAACGCTTGCAATTTAATTAATCCCGGTGGGGCCTGTGATTCCCTCCAGCCCTTCCACTGCCCAAGCCAGCCCTTCCTCACGCTTTGTTTGCTCGGAGTGCCTTGCTGCCCTTTCCTCCACCAGTCTCCGATCACATCCTTGTGGCATTTGTTTGCCTGAAACAGGATGCCTAGGCATGTGTCAGATAGTCGTTTAACCCCTCAGTGCAGTCGATCCCATCTGTTGTGCACAATGTTAACCAGGATTTCTGCTTCCTACATATTGTCTGCTGGAAACAAGGAAGTGAACCGGAGTGATATAAGCAGCTGGCTCTTCCTGGATCGGCAGCTGCTTCTTTGCAGAACAGTGGGCCACCACGAAGTCCCCTTAAACCTTCGCCTTGCCCTTCTGTGTCCCTGCAGCACCTTGTTCTCCTCACCTCATTCTACAGCCTGGTTGTGCTGGCAGATGTAGCTGTGAGCACACTTGCAGTGCAGGCAGAAAGACAGAGGAGAAAACCCAGGAGGGAGAGGAACAGCAACTGCCCAGACAATAGGGCACTGACTGAACCAGAGAGCAGCACAGAGCCTGGATCTTGCTGGAGGTTTGTACAGTGTGGGGAAGTCAGTGGAGGAGAGCTGCTTTTTCTGATTCCCTGCTGGGTTCTGCATCCCCACTGGGGATCAGGGTTGGAGAGTGGTGACATACTGGCTGGAGGAGCAGAGGAGTAAAACTCTGCTAAATAAAAATGGTGCCTCTCCCACCTTAGCTCTGCTGCTTTGTCTCATTGTCAGAGGAGGTGCTGGCAGGGCTCTGTCACACGGGACTGACAGCTCCAGTGACTGACAGTGAGTGGGGTGCCATGGTGACAATTTCCCCAGCACAGCTCTTTCTCTGCCAGAGAATCTCACGCACACACAAAAGGGTTTTTGCTTGAGAGATCTCCTCTCATCCCCCATTCTCAAGTCATTCATACCCCCACAGGTTTCTGGTGAGAGTTCAAAGCTTAGCACAGAAGATGGGCTCTGAGGCGACTGCTCACTTTTCAGTTGACAGTTCCAGTGAGGCCCTTGCAGGGAGCGACTAGACTCCTTGCTGGCAATGTGTTGGGTGTGTAAGGTGTCTTCCATCTGGGCTTTCCTCTGTGACTCTTTCCTTAAGGCCACATTCAGCACGCCAGGCCCAAGACCACTTGCCTGTGGGCTAGGTTTCTGGGCTTAGCTGCGCAGAGCTAATGGGAGAGAAGTGTTACTGAGATGCACTTGCTGCTGGATTATTCCAGTGAAAGAGAGAACAGTGTTAGCTGGGAGGAAATTCCCTTTCCAAATGGAGAGACAAATAAATGGAAAAGAAAACAGTGAGGAAGTAGATGTTTCCATGTGGTCACAAATTTGCCAGTGGGGCTCCATTGTGACAGGGGCAAGGGGAGAGAGAATTGAGTCTCATTTGGCTTGGTGCTGTCACTGTCCTCTGGCCAAGTTTTGTGCCTCCTATTAGATTCTCTGAGCTGTAGCCTTGAGACAGGAGTAAGTTAGGCTGGATGTGTGGAGGGGAGAGAAAATGGTAAAACTCACTTCCAGGCTGCAGGAAGAGCCTGGCTGATCAAAACCAAGGCAAGCTTGGCACCCTGGAGCAGAGCTGAACTGTCCATCCCTGGAAACAGACTTGCTGGTTGCTAGAGCAGTAGCTTCCTCCTCACTGTGATCTGCTCCCAGTTAAGCCAGGCCTTATCCTTTTGCTCCTACGACTGAGAAATTCAGAGCTGTGTGAGGGTTGCTCAGATTGCAAGGGTGGAGGCAGGGAAGGTCCTGCGAGGCAATGGCCACACCCATGCTATGGTCTGAAGTGAGATAGTGGCACTGGATTCCTGCCAACAAGCAGCACAGCATGGACTCTGCCTAATGAAGTTTTTTTTTAGAGGGTTTGGACTGTGGCAGAATTTGTGGCTTTGCAGGTAGTTGTGTTCCCCGTGTGGCTCACACAGGAAGCATGTGTATTACCTGAACTTGCTGTCACAAGCAATCCTTGGATGCTCTCATTTATTTATGACTCACTGAGTTCACTGTGCTCTGTGTAGAAGAGATGGTCTGGCTTTTGCAGCAAGGAGAAATCCAAGAAAGTGTCTTGGTGAGATACCATGCTCAGCTCAAAGACTGTCTGCTCAGGGCAGGTAGGGCTGAGATATCCTTCAGTCTCAGCTTTCAGTGATGGAATCAGTATGGATGTGCTGGTTCTGTTCTCAAAAAATAGAATGGTAAAGCAGAGCCAAAGAAAGATCTTGTTTGATAGTCAGACACAGCCCCAAGCCATAGAAACTTGGGACCTGCAGGTCTGTGCCTCTCCGCTCTGCTGCCTACCAAAGAAAACAAGAAAACAGACAATTCAGCTGCTTCCTGTCTGGAAGACAGACACAGGCCTGGGAGTGGAGACTTGACTGAGAGTTTGTCATCCACACAGGATCTAAGTGACATTGTAAAAATCTAAGCTGATCTCTTCCTGAATCCTCAGGGATACTCACATAGTGGCTCACCAGATGGAAAAAGCAATGGAAAAATATGAAGACAGGAGAGAAAAAGCAACCTAACAGCAGAGTGGAGAAGAGAACAAGAGGAACACACACAAAGAAATCCTCATTTGCCTGCATTGTCTGGAAATGTGCAAATGCTGAGCTCTGAATGCATGTGCTTGCTAAAATTTGTCTAGTCCCATTGTCCTGGCACATGTGTGTGTCTCTGAGTCAAGAGTGTCGTCTGAGTGTAGCTGCTGGGCTGTTCCAACAATGGCATGTACCCTGTGTTGGCTGGCCCATGGATGGAGATGCAGAGAGGTACTAAGCGCAACTAACAGGAGGAGGGATACAAAGAAGACATCTGTGATTGCCTGGCATTGAGCCATCTCCATGCTCACCCAGTTTGCATGGAAGGATGAAGGTGCTAGCATGCTGTAACACTGTAGGGCCCCCTCAGCTTAAGAAGAGAGCCTACATGTCCACCGTACCGGGCACATTGCTCTCCAACCAGCATCGAGGGTAGCCTCACGGGTGGAATTGACATTTGGATTTTGTGCTACTCCTCTCCCAGGTGATTTTGAGCAAGCTGAGGCATCTCCTGGTGCTTTGGTTTCTCCTTCTCTCAAAGACAGTACTACTGACTCTCTTTGGGGCCAGCATTGCTGATAAAAGCAAATGACAAGAAGGGCTTGGCTTTCTAACCACATTGTTAAAGCATAATGCTGGCAGCTGCTTTTTTCTACTTCTTTGTAAATGGCCCCTGGTGGGAGAACACAGACGGTTGTGCAGGATCTTGGAGCCATGCTCACTTCCCAGTATTAAGATCGTGTCTATGGGCAGCCACTTCCACCTTCCCTACGTCTGCTTGTGTCTGCATGTAGCATCACGTGTTGGCTGCAGCTTGCCTCTTACAGGGGACTCTGAGCAAGTGACACATTTCTGTGGGGTCCAACCCTATTGCAGCATGTATCTGAGGTGCCAGAAAGACATGAACATACAGCAGGCACCAAAAAGCAAGGTTGCTGTACTGGATCCTGCCTGTAGTAGAGCTGAAACCTGACAACAAGGAGCACTAAGCTCAGCTTTGCTGATGCGGAAGACAGGGATTTTTTTTGTTGGTAGAATCTGAGAGCAGGGTTTTAGCCACAAAACAGTGTTACAGACCTCCTGGGGAAAAGAGAGTACTGCCTGGAGCCCAGAGCTTGGTAGTGGAGTTTCCATAATAATAAAGGATTAGAGATGAAAAATGTTCATATAAGTATAGAGAGAAACAGTAGTCATAGATTTCTTTGTGTCCCATAGACACATGGATAGATCATGGAACATAAATATCTGCCCTGAGGGCACATACACGCACACACGTATACACACACTCCCTAATCCCTTTCCTGCTGGTATGTCAGAGAAAGCTATTTCTGGAACCTGAAATCTAGGTCAAAAAGAAGGGGAAAATCTGAAGGGAATGATAACAGTCTCTTCCTTCAAAGGCCATACAGGGTCAGGTCTGGTTGATACGATTAGCAAGGGGGCCTCTGTGGTACTTTACTCCTCAGCTGCAGCCTTTCACACACTGGCTGAACAATGTGTCCTGGCCTGTTCTGTTTTTTTTTCCTTAGTGTTCACACTAGATTTTCCCCACAGAGTAGAGAATACTGTGATCCAGACCCAGGCAGGCCTGAGGCCACCCCGGCTGGCCAGCTGAGAGAGGAAAGGAGCAGACTTTGCCTTCAGGCACAGACACCAGGTAATCACGATCCACAGAGGAGGAGGAAGGGTGTACGTGCCCTTCCTTCACAAGTCATAGCTAAGTAACTTTTTCAGAAGCCATGGAAAGTCCTTCCATAGGTGAGCGAGCCTTTGGGAATTTGGTCAGCTGGACCCACTCTCTGCACAGTGCTGCTTTGTGTGGTAATACTGCACGGATGTGTGCAGATATTTTGTCTTTCCCCCATTAAACCCAGCTGCGTCCCTCCCTTCAGGGTACTACATGGGGCCATCAGTGCCAGGAAACCAGACTGGAATCTGCCTTCTCCCATTCCAGGGCAGGGTTACCACCACAGCAGCGGTGAACCTGGGAACCATCCCTCTAATTCAGAGTGATGAATAAAAAAAAGATGATACAAAGAAGACAAAAAAGCAGGCTGAAGGCAGAAGACGAGGCTATTTTCTGATGCCTTTGGGGAGTATGTATCCTGTGTGGTGCTCTGGAAACCCAGCTTGGGCTGGGCTCTGGCACATAGATGGGCATAAAGTATGTGCAGCCCTGGAAGCTGCTTTTGGGAGTGTGGGTGGCTATGGGATGAGCCTCTTGCCTGGCTCTGGTTGGGGTCAAGGTTGGGCTTGCCTGAAGGACTGGTCTTTCTCAAGCTGTTTCTGCTCTGGGTGCTGCAATTCCCTTGCCATGTTAGGTTCAGGGCCTGCAGCTACTTCTCCGCCAGAGCTGCCATCACTGGAGTGAGCAACAAGGGAGAACTGGAAGGTCACTGCCTTCCAGAGCTCACTGTCTTAGCGACATCCTTTGGGCAGAGCAGCCCATTTGAAAGACAGGTCAACAGAAGCAGAGCCCAGTCCAGGAGGAGGAACAAGAGCTGGATTGCTTGACCTCTTGGAAAGAGATTTGGACAAAAGATCCTTATCCCATGGGCACCTGGGCTTTCTGGGAAGATTGCTGAATCCCAGGGCAGGCTGCTCCCATCTGAGCAAGGGCGATGTTAGCAGAAGGCATCTGGAGGACTGGGAAGAGCTTGACTAGGAACTGGCTTGGTATGAGTTTTTCCTGCTGTCACTAGAGTGTTGGTCAGAGGCTGGTCTGAGATCTCCCTTCTGGGGACTGTCACCTTATTTTGCCATGCTTTGCTCACCTCTCTACTTTCCTTTTTTTCCCCTAGACATAAAGTATTAAGGGCTTTTGAGCATGGCTCTGTGTCATTTGGCAGACTATTAAGCAAGCAATTCCTAGTGATGCTTCTAATAATAAGGAACTGTGGCTGGGAAGCCCTTTGTTAATGCAAAGGGCTCGGAGTGGCTGTCGGCAGAACGCCTGGCAACTAGATGAATAGATTTGACTGGGACTTTTGCGTCTCCTGCTTTGCAAGGCACAAAGCTTTGTTTAAGGCTGATCAAGGGCAGCTCATCATCTGTCTTGCTGGCTGTCAAATGGGAGCTAATTGCCTTGTAATGTGCAAGTGACACACAAATTTGTGGGAGGACCTGGAGCCATGTGGCTGATCAGAGGTGTGATGGCTGTCAAGCTTCTCTCTGCCATGCACGGACCCCCAAACTTGCAGCACTCCATGAAAAGGGGTTTGCTGTGTGTCCTCAGCTGGTGACTGAATCCCCATGACACCTCTTAGCTTTATGATTCCAACCTCCCCCATTGTCCTCCTCAAAGATGAGAAATCTTCTGTGTCAGACACATCATTACTGCTGCTGATGCCTCTTCAGAATACTTCCATACAGACAAGAAACCCAGTCCTCCACTCAGTGATTGGACACATGACATGAACAGTTCCCCTGGCCTGGTGCATGGATGCAGGTGCAGGAAGGTGTCTGTGAGAAGAGAATGGAGTGAAGATCCTTGGTCATCTGTCCCCATAGGCTAGCGTGGAGCAGAGGTCAGGAGTGACAACTAGACCTACAGACAATGCCCACCTGATCTGGTACACCCAGTTCTCTTTATTTGTCTACATTGATGCAGTTGAGCTGAGAAGTACCAGTCTGAGCCTTGGGAGGCTCCTGCTCTACATTACAAAACCAACCAATTAAAGTCTCAGCAATGCACACATGCATTTGCAAGAGGAACTGAGACCAGGTGGCTGATTAAAGGTGTGACTGCTGTCCAGATATGCCTCCTGCTTTCCCCATTGGGCACACACAAACACAGATGCTCCTCTCCACTCTTCCTCCCCCCACCATCAAATCTGTTCCCTACCAAAGCCCCAGCAGCCAATGCAAAGAGATGGAGGATGCTCAAAATCAGCAAGTCTGTGCTGGGTCACATCGGAGAGTGGTACGGCTTCAGGGTGGCAACCAACGATTTTGAATGCCTGGTGCTATGCTATGCCTTCTGTTGTTTCGTGGTGTTAGCCTGGATATGCAGCAGTGCTGAGCTCAGCATTGGCTGCCCTGTCAGTGAGGAGCTCTGCTTGCAGGGGTGGGAACAAGCTGGTTTTATGGGGAGCGAGATGAATTGGCGGGGAAGAGCATGGGACAGAAGGAGGGCAGAGAGGCTGGTATGAATGAGGGACCTGGACTGGGCAAGCAGCCCTTCCCTCCCAGAGGGTCTCTTCCAGGGCCCTGCCTCATCCTGTGGTCTTCCATAGTGATGATTCTGGAGCACAGACAATTAACACTTGCTCCATGAGCAATGTGCTGGCCCGCAGAACAAGGGCAGGGGGGTAGGTTTGGGGCATGGGCATGTCTCTGTGGGCAGGAGGACCTGGAACAGGGCAGCTCATAAAAGGCATGACGGTTGCCAGCACTCCCCCTTCCCATTCCCACTCTCTGTGTGCTGCTGACAAAGTGCTCCAACCTGACTCCCGCTGAAAGCACACTCCAGAGCTGGGGAGTGCACCTGCCAGCAGCTTCACCCAGCAGGATACAATGAGACCATTCTGAAATTCCCCCATAGCTCTGCAGATTGGTGCCAGTGTCCTGTTCATGCCAAGAACAACCTGTCCTGCTGGACCTGACCCCAGTGTCACTGTGGGTGACAGGACTTACTGTTTGCCCCTGCTTCACTAGCAATACTGTACAACCCTGGCAAGACCCCAGACTCCTGCTCCACCTGCCCAGTCTGGTATCTGCCAGGCACGATGTCCAGGCACAGTCATGTCTGTGAGCATCAGAGAATCATCTTTTCCAAGCTGTGTTCCCAAACCTGTCCTGGGAGTTAAACAGCCTCCTTTTGACGCACCACCCTCCACCCTGCCACAGACAGGGCTATCTTTTGTGGCCAAAGCAACAAGCTGGATTTATACACCGAGAAGCCATAAGCTCTGTGCATTCTGACGGGATGAAGGTGCTGCTGTTGCCATCCTAGACGCTCTGTGATACAACAGATAAGGACAGCATGAGTGAGCTGGGCAGGTGGAATGGAATCCCTTAGCTCCTCACACCCTGCCTCAGCATAGCAGCCGAGCCTCTCCACTGGGACACCGTGGCCTGGCAAAGGAGCTGAAAGGGATGCAGGATGCTTTGAAGAAAGCAATGCAGAAATGATGCAAATCTAGTGACTTGAAGCAAATGATCCTCTTCCAGCATCATGTGGACAGGTGAAGGCTTTCTCTTCTGGGGAGAGTGCTGTTGACACAGCCATCTCCCTGCAAACTTCCATGGAAAGCTCATCTCCAGAGCCTGCTCGCAGTTCCCTGTATGCTCTGTGAGGGCCTTGCATGCCAGCTGCAAGGCTACAGTGAGAACAGGGCTGCTCCTGACACCAGAGTTTTGCACAAGAGAACCTGTCATCTCTGCTCAGGGCTTTGGGACTCATTACCAGAGGAAATGTTTCCACAGTAATGGTCCTGTTGTCTGCAGCCCTCACACGCATTTTCCAAGAGAGGCACAGACCACTGGAGAGTATTTAAGCCACTGCTGTAGATTGGTTTTCTTATCCACCTACTCTGAGGAATCCTTAGTAGACTCCAGGCTTACTTGCTGGCTGATGAACTGCAACGCTTCGATAAACACAAGTGGAGCCTGGCTGCACCAAACACAGCCTCCAGGCCAGGGCTCTGCTGCCCCCCAGGGCTGGGGAGCCAGCACTAGCTGATTTTCGGATGAGATGGAAAAGCAGCGCTTTCATCTCTTCCCTCACCAGCTTTCCTGATGCCCAGTGCAAGATCTAAGCAGCCCTTGTCATTGCTAGCTGTCTCAGGCTGGTAATCCTGATGTCCTGGCAAAATTCCAGCTGGAGACAGAGCACTCATTTTCCTTGCTTCCCACCAAGGCGTTGAATACTTCTAGTGTCCTGGGAGCCTCCTCGGGGAGCGTTGCTGATGGGTACAGTAATTCTGCTGGGGAGTGTTAACAACCCTGCCTCTTCCCAGAGGTGGCAGAGAAAGCAGTTCCCTTCTTTACAGGTCCTTTGGAGAAGAAAGGGCTCGGTAAGCAGGAGCTCCAGCTCCTGCGAATCGTTTGGCAAAGAGACTGCTCTCCTGCAAGACTGGGAGCTGCCTCTTGGTAGTGACGGCCCAGCTGATTAGAAACATCAACTGGATGAGGCTGCCTTCAGCCTCTCCCGTTCTCCAGGGGATAGAGTCACTCCTGACTCATATCTGAGGGAGAGGCCAGGCTTTTGTCCAGTACAGTAGTTACTAATCAAAAGAGAAAGGCCTGTCTGGAATGAATAATGCCCACATCCAGTGTCAGCAGAGGCAGGCAGGGTGTCTGGAGCTGAGTATAACATTGTTAATTGCTCAGGGACAACAGTGCACTGAAGCTGCAGGGTGACGGGCTCTGGGGCTCAGAAAGACTCACTAGTGCCTTCAAATTTAGAGCAAGAATTGTTTTTACCCCATATCAGAGATGTTTGGATCAGGGCCTCTAGTCTGAGTACACCTGATGGGAGAAGGGCAAATATTATGAAATGCATTAGACATCTGTGTGGCTGCTGCAATTCATCATGTCTCCAAGACAGAAAGGAACTGGGGCCAGTCCAGCCAAAGGACAAACTCCTAGTGTCTCATTGTCAGAGGATTTTGAAAGAAGGCTAGTCTCCAGGCAGCTGTAATGGAGGTGGCAGCCCAAGGGCTGGGTGCAGCCAGTCTGCCCCATTACCGTTTCAGCCCTGGCCTCTGGGGAGAGAAGGGACTGCTGTGAGAGAACTGTGAGCCCAGCACATGACACTGCACTGCTTCTGCATGGAGCTGAGCTAATGCCTGGGCCTGCACAGGCGAGTTCTCTTGGTGAGCCCCACACTTGGTGCGCCAGCACCTGGGCCATGCTGCTCAGGTCCAGTTCCCCTCTGAGTTCTGCCTGCTTCTCTCATCCTCAGCTAGGAGAAAGCCTCACCAGACACTGCTCAGACTGCTGGTTCCAGCAGGGTCAGACCTGTCTGTAACTCTGCTGAGGGAAATTATAATCCCTGAGAGTCTAGAGGGGGCAAACTCTCACCATGAGCCTTTTCCCCCCGTATCTGGTCCCCCCAGACCTGGTTCCAGGAGTCCTGCCTTTTGGGGGAGCCTGCAACAAAGTTCATGGTGAACCCCAATGCCTTGTGACTCCTCCATCACTGAGGGACAGGGGCAGATGCCTTTTGTCCTCCTGGCTGAAGGGGCTGCAGAGATCAGGATATGCTCAGACCCCAGAGAAACGATACAGAGTCCCTGATACACACTTTTGTTCCCAAGGATTTTGGAGAGAGGTCACACCTGTCAGCTGTAGCCCAGATTGGGGGAATGACACTTAGATGCCTGGCTGAGAGAAGGAAGAAGAGGAAGAAGAAGCCTATCAATAGCTGGCTCAGCGGCTGCTTGGCCCCTGCACCAAGGTTTGCAGAAGAAAGGCTGCTTGCCTGTGCAAGATTCCCACTGCACCCTCAGCCCCACAGGACTCCCAGCCCAACTGGCAAAGATAGCAGTCAGTGCTCCCCATCCTCCCAGGACCCCCAACAGGGCAAGGTGGATGTCCCATGAGATGCTCCCAGCTGCAGTACTCAGATCCGGTTTTGGCTTGGCTGAGCCAAGAGACAGTTCACCTGGACTTCTACAGGCTGCACTGACTGTGCAGGCCAGACCCCATCTGCCATTTCAGCCCCTGCATCCAGAGACCCAGAACCATCCATCCTGGCCATGTACACTGGCTGCTGTCCTCCCTCACCAGTGCAGAACAAACTGAGAGACACAGGATCTCCCTATACAGCCACAAAATTCCTGGACAGCTGTGGCTGGAGATACCTCGCGCAGATATCTGAGAAGAGCACCTTGCACACTCAACACCTTCCAGGCAATCTACCCTTCAGTGGTAGCCTCCCCCATGTTCTGCCAGCCCTGTACCCCTTGGTTTCTGATACGCTCACTTCCCCTCTGCCTCCCGTCGCGGCCCACCGCTGGCACTCACTGCTGTTGCTGGGCAGGGTCCTGCTGCCGCTGAGGCTGCCTGCCGGTGGCGGGGAGATTGAGTGGACAGAGCCCGTATCCTCTTCCTGGGAGCAGCCTGCCTGGATGGCACGGAGGTAGCTGTGGCTCCGGGAACGGAAGTAGCTGGGCAGTGGCAGGTCCAGCACCTCCACGGCAGCCGATTCAGCCTCACTGTAGGTAGAGTCGCAGACGGCCTCGTACTGCTCCCCCAGCTCTGGCTCTCCTGCCTGCACAGGAAGAGGGGCAGAGCCAGTCACCCCCTGCTTGGGCCCTTTCCCCTTCTCCTTCCCCTTGCGAATTAGTCTCCCTTTTCCTGGAGGTCTCTGTCCTCCAGGGCTGCTGCTATTTGTAAGTGGGTTTCAATTATGTGTAGGCAAGACTGTGAGGTGTAGTGGTCAGTGCTGGTTGCAGAGCAGGACTCCTGAGTTCTCTGCCACGAGAAAGGGAGGATAGGGGCATCCTCCGAGGCAAGAGGGTTCTTGCTTGTGGAGCAGGAGAGATGTACCACCACAGTGCCTACGAAACACTCCCCAGTCTTTGATGGAAAGGCTGAGAGCATGTGAGGCTAAAATCCCTGTTCGGCCTCTGAAAGGTCTCCCAGTGCCTGCTGGCATGGCTGGGGAACCCAAAACCCATCCACAGGACCCCATCAGGTCAGGTGTGTTCCTCCCCTGGGGGTGATGGCACAGCCCTACTCCGGTGTGCAGTGCAGAAAGATAAGGTGGGAAAGTGTGGGCTGGGTGGGGGGACATGCTTGGCCCAGGACCACCTAGACTTGTGCTGTGATGTTGCTATCAGGAATTCAACCCCAGCCCTGTCCAAGGCAAGGGACCAGGAGATGGCTGAGCACTGGGCCAAGGCATGGTGTACCCTGAGCAGGAGCAGCTCTGTTCCCTGCTTTTGCTGCTACCCCAGCTTCTCCCTCCCACACCATGCCCCTGCTGCTCTGCCCTGTTCTTCATTAGCAGCAGCTGACGGAACTTTAACTCAGGAGAGGCTCGCCTAGGTTACACCACAGGCAGCCTAAAACAAAGTGTTTTGAAATACAGATGCTGAGACAGGACCCGTTGCCCACTCCTGTCTCTCCTGGCCCTTTCTTAGGCCTCAAGAACAGTATGCCTGGCGTTGGAGTCTGGAGTCTCCAATTTCCACAAGGTTTGGCTCAAAAAGCTCATCAGTTTCCATCCAAAACTGATGCTCCCTAACCACGCCCCCCCTCGCCCAGGGCTGGGGAAAACCAAGCTCTCCAGCTGCCCTAGAGTGCCTTGGGTTGGGGAGAGCTTCCTTCTCCTCTTCCCACTGGCTCCTGGGTGAAGGCTGACCCCACAGCCTGCCTGCACACCCCAGGCAGCGCTCCAGGGGTGACCCAAGAAAGTTCCGTGAGGAATGAAGAGGGAAACACCAGCGGGACGGTACCTGCTCTCCATGGGTAAATATCTGAGGGATAAGTGAGGGGGGTCCAAAGATCTGGAAGAAAGAGTTGAAGAAGGTTAAAGGCCAAGAACAGGGGAGCCCCTCACACACACAGCCACTGCACAGGTACTGAGGACGATGGGAGCAGACGGCCCTTTCTCTGGAGCCACAACTGCTGACAGTTCAACAAACTTCAGAACCTGTAAGACACCAAGCAAAATGCTGGTGTGGCCTAGCACCCCTCAGGCTCCTCAGACAGTAGCACAGACATGGCATGGCAAAGCTCCATGGGACGCCTCCAAACCGGAGGGAAGGTATTGATGCATTCAGCCTGTTGTATGCACCATATATAAATATATAGATACACAGGGCACACTTGGACTCTGACAGTGGGAACACAATGCTACAACACCCCTCGGCCCATGCAGGGTGTCTGTGGTTGTGGGACAAGGGCTGGTGTGACTCCCAGTTGGCACACCGACTAAGCTCCTAGTACTGGTCTGGCCAGCACCTCAGCTCCCTCCCTTCAGTGCTGCAGGAGTTCAGTGGCATGTCCAGGAGAAGTGATGGGCCCCCACAGCCTGCATCTGACACTTGAAGAGCCTGAGTGGATGGGTAGCTGGAGTGCTCCACGGCAGGGGAAATTTCCTTGGCTTTCATCTAGCCCTTCTTGGTGCTGAGCTGGCCAGCTCGCTGCTGTCTCCCCCCTCACCAGTCCAGGAAGAAGCCACATGGAAGTAATACTCCCTTCTCTCCATAGCAAAGCCACAGCACACAGTTGGCATAACAACAGATGCCTGACAGACACTGTGCTGCCTGTGGGGAGAAATCCCTTTTCTTCCTCTCCAGGCAGTTCCTTCCATCCAAGTGCTGCAGAGCGCATCCATCCTATGAGGTCTTCACTACATAAGCTGCCCAAGATAACCCATCTTGGGAAGAATCCAGGTTTCAAATGTACCCAAGGTGAAGGGGCTTGGGTCTGAGGCCTGGGTCATGCCCCTCCACAGAGAGGGATAGCTCAAAGTATGAATGTATGATGTTGGGGATTGGCAGTTGGCTCTGTCAAACCACTGGTTCCCTTGCTGTGAAAGGTGGGTGCTGACATGCACATCAGAAGAACTCCAGATTTCCGGAGATTTGCAAGGTGGAGTTTAGTTGGCATAAAATCAAGTGGAGTGAACTTGTCTTACAGAGCTGGAGATGCTCCTGTTTGGGACGACTCTAGGGTCTGCTTTGCTGGACAAACAAAGAAGGTGTTGGAGGTCACACAAAAGTGAGGGCAAGGGAGGAACTGCCTCCGGTACTCACAGTATGAAGGGACAGGTCAGAGCTTCCAAAAGATCAGACCAGGACAAGCACACAAAGTAGATGTACTAGGTCTATCCTGAATCAACAGATGTACAATACCTGGGGGGGGGCTCTAAATCCCAGTCCAGCTGCAACTGGAGGGAGGCAGGTAAAGTGCAAATGATGACACCAGCCCACCAACCCACGCTTGATCCTAGCACTGTGGGCAGCTAGTATACCACCTGTGTCACAGGGCTAATACTCTATGTCTGGAAAGGGGTGTTTGTCTATGCATCTCCTAGCACATCACAGGCAGCTCAGACCCTTCATCTCCAAAAGCCTCCTGATGCTTTTGCGGGTGTGCTGTACTCAGCTGCTAGATGGTAACTTTGGGCTGGGGGAGAGCACAAATTCAGTGGGCCTGTTGTCTCACCCCTCCTCGCAGAGGCCTGGCTTCAGACACGGGTTTACATGCAAAGCACAAGAGTACAATGGTCCGACCTCTTTCTCTGTGCAATGAAACACCTAGCACATTGTTGCTGATGTACAAAGAACAAGACTGACCACAAGGAACAAGTACACCCCATGAGCAATGCTCTGTGCCCTTCCCCAAAATTCTCCACAAGCGGCTTCAACCACACTACTGGGAGTAACAGCAGGAGAAACCAACCTGTGGAGCTGGAGAAGCCAGACTGAGACGAATGTGGACTCAGAGCCCCATGCATCTATATGGGGGTGCCAGGGCACAAATCTCACAGCTCCTCCATGCTCTGGTTTGTGATATCCAGCCCATTTCTTTAACCATCGGGTTGTGCTGCCTTCCTTGATCATTGGACACTGGCAGCGTGTGGGGATGACAGACTCTGGAGCAGCTCAGAGCGGGGCATGTGTGTGCACACATTGCCATGTATACTCACGTGAACAGAGACTTGACATGACAGAGGCCCAGGGTGACAGTGAAACATCCAGGCAAGACTTGTGGAGTCATTGCTGCCCCAGGACACTTCCAACTGTGTACTGAAAGGAAGGGTCCCTGTCCCAGGGCTGAGATTAAGCATATGGGACCTATGCAAAGGCCATATCCTGGCATGGGTTATTTTCAAGTCCGAGAAGCAGCTGGCTTATAGCCACCTAACCCTTAACCACTACAGTTTAATCCCAAAGTGAGGCTTAGCTTGGGACAAGGAGTCTGAACTGCTTGAACTGACTGCCTGCCAGAGGCCAGGGTCAGAGCACACAAACCCACCGTGTGGCAAGGGACATCCATCAAAAATGCCTCCACTAGGATCCTTGGCTTTGCCTAGAGACCATGTAAGTTAAGTATTTTACCTTCACTGATGCATGGGGAGTGGGAATATCCAATGAAGACATTCCCAATTAGGTGGCAGGACAGTCTCCTGGGTTACAGACACCTCATTCCTAGGCCCAATCCACTTCACAAGGGATGAGGCTTTCAGAGTAAAGCAATGGCTTTACTTTCCCTAGTTCTAGCTCTATAAAGCTCCTGGCAGCTGGCCCCAGGCTGCACACTGCCTTTTGGATGAGTGAAGTTGGCAGGGCAGGTTCCCCCTCTGTGCCCGCCTAGCACGTGCAAGGAGCTTGCAGTGGGAGGAAGGTGCCTTGCACACAGCTCTCACTAAGGCTGTGTGCAGGCTCCTGGGTGGTTACACTGCATGTGCTTATGCACAGAGCAGCCCTGAGCTTTACCCATCACTATGAATGTCTGTGCAATATCTGTAGCCATGGCTAGTGTGACTTCAGCTGCACCAGCAGAGCTGAGAGGAGGCAAAAACTACAGCAAGAGGGGTCTAATATGAACAAGAATTAAGGAGCTGTCCCTGAGGCTTTGGCAAAGCTGCCAGAGACTAGCTTGCCCACTACTAGAGTGCAGCTGGAGCCTTATTCTGTAGAGGGAGAGAGATGTTCCTCTTTCCCCTTAGCCTCCTTTGTCTTCTGGGGTTGGGTGTGCTGGTGCAGCCAGGTCCAGCTCTCCAGCATCTCACCTGGCTGATGCAACTGGACTCGTTGATGCTGTCAGAGATCTGGTTGTATTCTTCCTCCCAGGTTGGGAACTTTGGAGGTAGGAGGATCTCGACAGAGTCCAGGCGGTCCAGGCTCCTGCCAGGAGAAAGAGAAGGGTGTGAGGGAGCATGCACCCAGAGAGGGCAGTGCTGGGGTTCTGCTGATTCTTGTATGCCATGCCAGTTGAGCCAGACCACCCTGCCCCATGGCACCATCTGCCAGGCATGGGTGCATGGCAGCATAAAGCCAATGTTGGGCACTGAGTCCATGGCTTGGCCCTGGTGGCAGCTCCTGGAATAGAGGGAAGCCCTTTCCCACCTTGCCAGTCCCTGGTTTGAAATCTTTGGTCTGGCACATGGATGAAGGCTTTGTGGAGCTCAAGAGGAGAAGAGCGGACAGGACCTTGAGCCCCACTGCAAGGAATGCACTGCAGGTGACAAGTTAGTCCAGCCTAATCCCAGGGAACACACAGGATCTGTGCCAGCCCTCATGGTCATGCCCTAGTTACAGACTAACTCCAGCACAGGCTGATGTTGGGTGCTGAAGTCAAAGAAGCCAGCTCTTCCCCACTCAGACTGGCTGGAAGGGGGTGGGGCATGGGGTGAGAAAAGGCTCTTCAATTATATTTTTGTGGATGTTTGAGCTGGAAACATCTGCAGGATTTTTTTTTATTATTTGTATAGAAAAACCCAAAAGATTATCTGGAAGAAGGTCAAGACAAACCGAGCCTAAGTAGCAGCATTGCAGGAGCAGAGGGATTCAGTATATTCTGAACAGCTTTCTCTGCAGGCTCTGGGGGAACCACTGTGCCAGGGTTCAGTGGGAGCCTCTATAGCAGGAGGAGAATAGCAGAGCCTTGCACCCAGCCCAACCCAGCTACAGCCTCTGCTGAGAGCCAGGCACACAGGGGCCAGGCGGGATGCAGAAGGGATGGGAGTGATGCGGGAAGGACAGGAGGGATGTGGGATGGACAGGACTCTCTCATTCTTCTATGCCACCACGACACCCTGTGTGTGGCTGAGGGAGCCTTTGTCACAGATCAGGTGGGTGTGTGACAACCTGCCACCTTGAGCACATACCCTGCACGTTAGCCCAGTGCTGTCCTTTCTGAACATGCTAAAAAGTATGGGCTCTGCAGGCACAGCCTGTGTTCCTGGGCATGTGGCAGGGCATGCTGCATGCACGGTAGATGACATGTTTAGCCATGCCAGCCTAGGTTAACTGCTGGGGAGCTCCCTTTCGAATCACTTGTGGTCCTAACAGAGTACCGTTGGGGTGAACAGTCCTCCCTCATCCAGAAGAGCCACAGGGTGCAGGAAGTCTGTCCTTCATCAGCCTGGGCTGACCTATGTGCTGGGGGACTCCTTTGCCACTGCTTCCAGCCCCAGCTTGTACAGCCCGAGTGGTCACCAGTGGTGGCAATGCCACACAGGGTGGCATGGCAGCATGGCAGCAGTTCCCTAAGAGTGGGGCTGTGTCCCCCTCAGCCACCCCCTGCACAGCCAGAGCACTAGTATTTACAGCGACAGCTGCAGATCCTCAGAGGGCTGGGAGCACCATGACCTGTAGAAGAGACAGCAGGGCTGGGACTCTGAGGGACGGTGAGCCAGCTTGCCCTGGAAGGGCTAAGTCCAAGGTGTGTCCAGGGCAGGACAGGAGCCCTGTGCAGTGGGACAGACCCCAAGGAAGCCCTGTGGCACTTCCTGTGTCTTCTGGGGCATGAACAAGAGTGGGGAGCAGCCTCTGCTGTGCCTGATGATGGAGGAGACACCTGGCCCCCAAGGGACCTCGTGCTGAGCTCGGCCACCTGTCAAGGGCCGCTTTGTGCCCCGGGCCCTGGACTATCCTTTTCGTGTATCATTCCCCTTAGCTTGAGAGGGTCTCATCCATGAGCTTGCTGAGCACCCGTGGTGCAAGTCAGGCACATCCTGGGGCAGGCAGTGTCGCTGGCAGGCTTCACATACTTGTCTGGTGGACTTCACCCCCTGATTTAGCCTCACAGCCTGGCTATGGGGAAACTGAGTCACAAAGCAGGTTATAGATTTGTTTGAAAGGGCAGAGATCCTCTCACAGGTCTAGGACCTGTGGTGACCTGGGATCCTGTCTCACTCCTCTACACCTCAGTCCTGGCCAAGACTGCAGCTCTCTTTCTCTTTGAAGTCCTGTCTTGAACTACAGATCTGGTGACTCTTGGCTGACAGAGATTGGAGCTGAGGCCAGCAGCTCTTGCTGAGAATCAGTCTCATGTGTTAGGCCTTGTGCAGAGCTCTGGTGAGCACTGGCACAGGAGCTGTGCTGGAGCAAGGACTGCAGATGGTGCTGCCGATGCTTCCTGGCCAGCCTGTCTCCAGCTGCCTGTCCCACCAGTGTGAGAGCCTGATGGGGGAATCCCAGTCAGGCCTCACAGCAACCAAACCAGCCACAGCATCCAAAGAGGGATATGAGGGAGTGAGAAAGCTGAGGGGGTGGTCGGCAGATGGCAGCCGTGCTTACGCTCCAGCATGGGACTGACTGGGATCACTCCTGTGACAGGCACAACACTCAAAACGCTTGGCACATGCCCAGCGCAAGACCTTGCCAGTCTAGGGCTGAGGCCCAGGGGACAAGCAAGCTGGGACATTTGGCTTCACTCACAGAATTACAGCGTCAGGAGCTAGCAGAACTCTCTCCTTCCTGGGACAAGATCATTCCTTCCAGCGAATCTCTTGCTAAGGTTCACATGCTCTCAGAGATGGGCATTGCCAGTCCTCAGTGCTTCCCCGAATCATTGCTCTCCCCATGTAACTGCATCCATGGGCTCAGCTGGTTCTGCCCTCTCTGCTCAACCACATTGCTCCACCCCTTTCCTCAAAGCTGCATATCTGTGAACTTCAGCTGGATGCCACAGCAGGCCAGAGATAGGAGAGGTTTTACACCCTGATGGAAATGACCTGAACAGACAACTAGTCCAGGATAGGAATGGTCTGATTCTTCCAAGCTGGGCATCTCTAAGCCCCCAGTATTTTATACCAGGGACTCCTGGACCCAACTCTTCTCCCCCTCAAGTGTGTGTGAAGGCAAGAAAAAGGGATGGACTCAGAGCAGGCATTTCCAGGACTCCCTGCAGTTAATTTTGCCTCTGATCAGAAAGAGGCATCTCACCTGCAGTCTGATGCCACCATGAGGGGTCTCCATGTTGCCTGTTGTTCCCTCACTTCTCTCTGGATATATTTGCTGTATTGTGAGCAGTTCACTTCCTGTAGCTGCTCCTGCCTCTTGCTGTCCTTCACATCCTCACCGGAGCCCCAGCAATTCCCATTTCAGTCATAGCCTATTATAGCCCCTTGCTACCTTCTCCCAGGAAGCAGGACAGCTGGGAAGTAGCGAGGAGATGAGGTGGCTACATTGTGTGTTCACCTACTATATACATTGCATAACATCAGCTCCATTCATGTGGTTCATATGGACCTTGTGCTGCAAGGACCCAGCCCCATGCCCAGCACACACATTTGTTGTATACCCTTTGCTCTTCTATCTACATCAAGCCAGCTTGAGTCTTCCTCCTGGAACACCTGGTCCTGGGCCTTTCAGCTTATCTCTCCTTGCTGCAGAATGCTATTCAGCCTAATCTCCTCATCAGGCACTTTCTGGCTAGTCCCAGAGTTCTTGGGGCACCAGAAGAGCAAAGTATACCACAAAGTCCCAGCTGCCTGTGGTCTGCGCACCCAGTGCATTCAGTCATGCTGGCTGAGCATCTTCCATGTTTAAATAGCATCACTGGGCTGGGATCTCTGTTCCCTAGGAGGAGCAGATCCTTAGCTAGAGAAAATCCACACAGTTTCACCAAAGAAGTGCCCTGTGGCTTTACTCCCCATTGCTGAGGGGACAGGAACCTGGAACAGGCTCTTTAACACCAGGGTTGTTTTGGAGTCACCAGAGTCAGAGTGCCCTCTTCATTCCTCCACCACATCACCTTCTATCCTGCCCCGCGGCCTGTCTGAGCTGGTGTGCAGGAGCTCTGCTGGGCTCTGATCCCCCTGTTGGGTCCCCATGTGGGTGCTGCTGGCCAAACCCCACGGATTGTTTCTGGGGTCGTCCCTGGGGCGCCTGTGCAGAGCTCCCGGAGGAGCTCCAGCGTTACCTTTGGGTGGTGCTCTGCTCACTCAGGGACTGTTGGGTGGCCTTGAGGTAACTCTGCCTCCGAGCTGCAGTTTTCGGGGATGGTTTGGGGCTGGTTTCTGAGTCTTCACTATCGTCATCCCCCATGGCTTTGATGTAACTCCCGCTCCGCATGCGCCGGCACGGGATCTCGCTGTCTTTGTCCCGAGACAGCGTGTTGTTCCACTCCCCCTGAGGCACCTGCAAGAGCAAGGGGAGCATGAGCAGGTATGAGGGATGGTGCCTCTGAGATCAGGGGGACCACAGGGGCTTGGTGACAAGGCAGAGCCTCAGCTGGAGTGTAATGGGAATGGGCAAAGCAATTCCTTTCTGACCCTCCCTTGCCAGCTTATGCCAGGAAGCCTTATGTTTGATTGCCTCAAATTTAGCACATCTACCCACAACCATTAATCCAACCACAACTGCAGACCAGTTTTAAATGGACCATGTTTACACAGTTGATTTAAGATGAACAATGCCAGACATAGTGAGAAAGGAAGAATCTCACTAGTTTTGTGCTGGGCATTGGGACAGGAGTGGCACACTCTTGTTTAATGCAAAGCCCATGTTCATTTAATGTGAAGTGTACACGTTGTTCAAACCAAGGCCGACAAGAGTTGTCATAGACTAGGACCTGTGGCTGGCTAGCCAGAACCCAGCCCTCCACTAGGTCCATCTCCTTGTAAGGTGTCTGAGTTGAAGGTGACTCTTGGCAGCTCTAAGTCATTTTTGAAGCCAAGCTAGGTCCTCACAGGTCCCTCTGGAGCAGCCGGGGTACAGAGACCTTGCACTGGTATCTCTATACAGAGTTGAATAGTACCTCACACAAAAAAAGCATTTGTAATTTCACTTATACAATGACTCTGCCATTAATTTAAGGCAGAAACAGTCTCTGTTCCCTTACTAGAGATGGGCAAGCTGATGTTTTTCACTAGAGATGTGAAGCACAGAGCAATTCAAGTGACTAACCATTCCACAGTCTGTCCCCACCTGTAAAGGGTTCATATAGCTGACGGAAGGGCACAGCCAAGGCAGTCAGCCAGCAGAACCAGACGTCAGCACAAGACTGATCAGGACCAGAGCCACATGTGGTATGGGATAGGTCAGGAGAGAGATGGGGTAACCAAAATTGGCCAGGAGCAAGTCCTGGTCGTGTGGCTAACTTGGTTTGTAGCTGATGTTTAACCAGCCCTTGAGATGAAGAAATGTGGAGAAGGAGAAGCAAGGGATATTTATCAGGACCAAAGCAATCTCTTTTAATGTTTCCTAGGAGGCTCCCTGCTCAAAGGTCTGTCCTGCTGCTTTTGACATCCAAGGTGTGCAACAGCGTGGTCTGGCTTTGTGAGAGAAGGGCAGGCAAACAGGTCACTAGCTGCTGCACGGCCCTGGCAAAGCCACTTTATGCATCTGGGCCTCCATTCCCAGCCTGGACACTGCTGTCCTCTGTTTGCCCTTTCTCTCTGGGCAGCAAGGGTATTCTCTGAAACAGGGGCTGCTGTGGCTACTGGTATGTACAACACCCTGGAAAAACACCTGTCAGCTGCTGCACTGACTGCAGGTACTGCAGTCTACAATAGACGATGATGGAGAGGGAAAGCTGCAGATATTGAGTTCTGATCTCTTCTCTACCTTACAAACGTGCACAGACCAAGATAAGCCCAAGGCTCTCAGCTCTGCTGTGGGAAGCAGGCTGGCTGGGGATCACTGTGAGTAGTGAAGAGCCTTGTGCTGAGAGCAGCTCATGCTGTCAAGAGCATCCAAATCCACTCTGCCGGATGGAGCGGTTGGATTTACCCAGCTCCCCAGGGAGCTGTGGGATTAATCAGCCAGTGTTTATATAGTGCTTTGGGAATGCAAAGAGCCATGTTGCAGCTAACTGTTATTAGCCAGAGCAGTTAAGCAGAGCTTACTTCCTGCCCCCTCCCCCCCCCCTTGTCTGCAGCAGGCCTGTTTTGTGGGAGATGGAGCCAGGTCAAAGGTCCAATGTGCTACGGCTGCTGGGGTGCAGCATCTTCCTAGACCTGCATCTCTGCAAGTAGAGGCTTCCCGTTGCCCTGAGGAGGGAGGGCCCTGGGGAGCGCCAGAAGCAGGCTCAATCCATGCACAACAGTTTAGCTCACTACGAGGGCTTTCTTGTTGCCCAGGAGAGCCAGGGGTTCCCCCATGCTCCCCCAGCCTGCTGCTTGCTGTGTCTGTTCAGGAGAAGACAAGGGGTGACCCCAGTGCTATGTTTAGCAGAACCACATAGCCTGGTGGGATCACTTTGGTGATGGGGCTCCCACCATGACATACACCCTTCAGCCAAGAACAGTACACTGAAGGCACAGAGCAGAGAGCCAGAGGCATCATGTTGCTGGTGTGGAATGAGTCCTGCATGTGAGACATGAACCTTGCCAGTCCTCCTTTGTCCTGCTGCTGCAGGTTTTCCCAGTTCCTTCCCATTCTGCCTCTTGCAACTTCATGCTTGGCAATGGCCTCTGGGCTGGCTGCTTGCAAGGCAGCAAGGCTGCCCAGGTCAGAATCTACTGGGTATAATCTTGAAGGCTCCTGCAAAGCAAGACTGGAGTGCCCTTTTTCTTGCTTGTGTGAGCCCTCTCTGCCTCAGCCCACCTACTCACACTGGGGGCTCCCATGGACCAGTCAGAAGGGACCACACTGGCTCCAACTGAGCCCACTCCCTTGTGCAGACCTTGCCGCAGGAGAGAGCTGTCCATCACCCCTGGGTGCCTAGGGTGGCTGGTTCTGACCTTTCCTAAAGAAGGGGACAGGAGCCTTTGGATGCACTTTTATACTGGCCGCCTTGGAGTCAGGTCTGACAACAGATTAGATTTTGCTGCCTGCCTTCTCCTCAGAATGAGTACCAGCCTCCTACCAGCAAGGCTCCTGGGCCAGTGAGGGGCTGGGGTGAGGGCTGGGGTCCACAGCCCCTGACTGAGGAGGTGAGAATGACATTTCATCAGCTTTCCAGCAGCTAGGTATGCCAAACAAGGGTGAGGGGGACACAACCATCTGCTCTGCAGGTGCAGATGTTGCATTTCATGGGGCAATGGGTTGCTGAGACCACCTCTCCCAGCATTTCCATTCCCCCAGAGAGCCTGAAGACAGAGGTGGCATTAAAACCTTGGGCTTTTGTGGCTACTCTAATTCCGCTGCTTGAGGGTATGGTCTGTGGCTAGATCAGCTCAGCAAAACCTAGGCTTGTGTGTCTGCCTCCTGGCCTTGGGCACTCTCATCTCTGGGGAAAGCATCACCAAAGCCAGTGGTTTCAGTATATCTCTGCTAGTGCAGCTTGTCTACAACCGTGTGAACCAAGCATCCCATAGTATTTCCTGCTCCATACAGACTCAGTGCAAAGCCCTCTCCTAGGAACAGCCTCCACCAGCTTTCCTGTTGCACTGTGTCAGCCCTCTGATCCTACCTGAGCTGCCTTGCTTCCCCTTTCTCTCACCTCTCCTCCACTTTGCACCTTGGAAAGGCAGCAATGCTGGTGCCAGAATCAAAGTTGCCCTCAAGGTGTTCCACATTACAGTTTAACAGCAACAAAGGCAAAAAAAGATCCTTGGCAGGAAACCCATTAAACCTGGTGCTGCAGTTTGGAGCAGCATCCTGGGTAGAGCTGCCAGTGGGCAGGCAGAGCCCACAGAGACTCCCAAAGCTCTTGCTCCCTGTGGCCCAGAGCACAGGACCAGTGTTTCAAAGGTGCTGCACCTGAAGACACAAGCACTTCTAAAGCAGTGCTGGTTCCTGAGGTGCTCTTCAGAATCCTGCTGAGTACTTCTTTGCATCCTCAGTCACCTGAGGACCTGAGAAACCTATCCCACAGTCTCTAAAGCTCTGCAGTGCAGGTGAAGAGCCCAGAGCACACTCTGCTATCAAGGGACAGACCTCAGCAGCAGCTAAGGCAGCACCTTGATGGCAGTACCTTTCAGGGCAGCTGGGCACTGACTCTGGGCACTGAATCCAGCCCATGTATTAAAGAAAGAACAAAATGGGGATGAGAGCTGCCATGTGTTGCATATAGGCCTTGCACAGAGAAGCTCAGGAGGTTCCTTACAGGCCATGGGAGCCTTGCTGCACTTCCTGCTGCTTTCCCAAATGTAGGCTTGATTCTGCACATGGTGGTTTTGTTGGCGTGAAAGGGGTGAGAACAAGAGGAATGCCAGGAACAGAACTGTCATGAAGGGTTTGAGCAGATCCTAGGCTCATCTACAAAACTCTTGCAGGTGGCTGCTGGACATGGAAAGCAGAGGTGTGCTGCCAGGCTTCAGGATGCAGATCGCCCCTCCGCTTCCTGCCTAGTCTCAGTCCACATGGTGCCTCTTGGTGCAGGCATGTGGGATCCAAGCATGTATCCATTCCTGGGAACTAGGCTCCACTGGCACCATCCTGCCATAATACTGCACTTTGCAGGGAAGCAGTGCTTTCTGGCTCTTTTGACCCCCGTATCATGAGCTAAGTGTGGAGAAGAAAGGTAGGAAGTGGCTGCAGAGGGTTCCCCCTACCCTAAGCTTGCCTGGGGCATTCCCTAACCCAGACAAACAGATCCTTAACATAGGGGAGAGAGCAGTGAAGGGGAAAAATCCGCCTCCTAGGCTGTGGGCCAGGATGGAAGAGCTGTGCTGTTCCCATTGTTTAGGGGAGTCTGGGGAGAAGAGAGACTTTCAGAACAAACAGGGTTTCTATTTGCATGTGTGCTGGCTCCAACATGCAGCCCAGCCCCAGCACACATGGACACGCACCCAAACATGAATGCACCTGTCAAGGCACACACAGAGCTAGACACAGCGCACAGGGATGTATGTGCCATGCAGCCAGGCTCCAATACACAGAGCTTAATGAGGGTACCCCACCACTCTCTTCAGGGCTGGATCTTGCATGGTGTCTGTATACAGCTGTGTGACCTCAGCCATGTCCCCAAGGAAGAAAGCGGGAGCCCAGAGTGCCTATTGGCCCCATCTGTTCTTTTGGAAGGGGGCCTTCTGGAAAGGAGCTGGGCCAGCTTTCCTGCCCCTGGAAGCTGTGTGGGTTGGTACGAGGGGAGCCAGGATCTGCAGAGTGACTAGCATGGAACAGGCTGCCCACCTTGGCTTATGAAGGTATGTTTGGAGCTACTGGGGGGTTAAAGAGGCTTCAGTGTCCTCTGGCTGTAAGAGGGGTCTGGAAGGCTAATCTGGGTGATGGTGCAGGCTAATGGTGCTCATGGTGTGACCCTGTCACCTGGGGAGTCACAGCTGTCCCACTGAGGGCAGGGCCCTTCGTGGCTACTCAGCTCCCTGCCATATGGCCCAGAGCAGCTGGGGTTCTAACTGCCTTGCTGCTTATTTTGGGAGGTGTTTAGGAGAAAGAACACTGGGCATGGGCAAGGCCAGACCACGCCACAGTACCTCTTCATGTACACCTGCAGTGCTGAGAGACGAAGCACTGCCTTGGTAGCATGGGATTTTCCCTCCCTCGTTATGCAGCATTCATAAATAAACTGGGCTGCCCAGAGCTGAGCGTATTGTCCATCCCTTCAATGTTATCTCAGTGCCCATGCAATGTGGGTCTGAAGTCAGTGCAGAACACAGAAATGCTGCTGGGCCCTGCCAGTTCCTGTTTACCCCTGCTTGGCACTTGTCCTGTTCTGGGTGTCTCTCGCTCCAGGGAGCTTTTTGGATATTGGGAGCCTGCCCTCTCAGTTTCTTTCTTTTCACCGCCAGCCACACATAGGGTCCCCCTGAAGCAGAGGAGAGGAGAGGGAAGAAGGAATAAGGCCTCCATCCCTTGAGTGCTGTTCTCCAGCCCTCTCTCTAAAGACAGTGGCATAGCCTTGAGGGCTGCTTTCCAGAGAAACCCCACACACAAAGGGGATGGAACTCTACCTGGAGCGGAGCTGGGAGATCACCCACTCTCAGCTCCAATGTTTGGGTCTGAGAATGGGCCTGGAAACATTGCAAAGACTTCCAGCAGTCCCTGATGGGGCTCCAAGCCTAGCCAGAGCCTGCAAATAGATCAGGGAAGTGAATAGGCTTGCCCCAGCCTGGAGGCTTGGGGAAATCTGTTTCTAACCCACTTCTCCTACCCACCCTCAAGTCCGGTGGGCATTCTTCCACCTCTGGGCCCAGCTGGGCATTTCTCCCTTGGAGCAGCCCCCAGCAGCATCAGGGCAGAGCACCCTGTGCTCCCAAGCACCCAGCTTTTCTTCCATGCAGAGGCATGTGGTTCCTTGCCACAGCACAAACTGGGAGGGGGCCTGTCCTGCTCTAGAGAAGGGGTGACAGAGGAGCAGGTGGCAAGGGACACATGGCCTTGCAAATGGACTTTTCCCACACACAGCCCTCCAGGCTCTGTGTGCAACTTTTCCATCACTGGCTTAGGCCCTTTCCCAGGCTGAGGATGGATCTGGATGCAACTGCCTCATTCTGCCCTGAGGGCCCTAGGTGCTCCTAGTCCTGTGGCCTGTCCTCAGGGGTTCACACTAGGCATTTGGGGACAAGGTCAGCCTGAGCAGCCATGATCTATCAGCTTTCGTGGGGAGCATACATCACATCTTCTGGACTTAGAGTCCTGAGTCTCGTCTGGCTTTGCTGGTGAGGCACTGCTGGACATGGGAGCTGGCCCAGATCCTTGAGACACCAATCACACCCTCTGGCATCCCCCAGGTTCCCCTCAAGCCATGCAGGTAGCAGGCTATGGGCTGATCCCTACCTGGACTGTTTCTACTCTTGAGTTTTGTGGCACAGGGATGCTGATCCCGCTTAATGGTCCCAAGAGGGTCAGGGAGGGGAGGTAACTGGGCAAAAACTTCCTCTCAAAATAAGATCCCTACCTGGCTGCTGCCTGCGTCGGTTGGCCCAGGGCTGAGAGGCTGTTCCCACCTCGGCGGGAGCTCGCTCGGCTGCAGCAGGGCGGCACCCGTTTCCTCCCAGCCGAACGGTGGGGCTGCCCAGCTGCTGGCCGGGCTCACGCTACCCAGCTGTGCCCACAGCCCATGGTCAGGCTGTCAAGAAACGGAGGCTCATTACATGGGTTGGGAATAAATGAGCAGGGCAGTCTCATACCCCTGAGTCTGGCCAAATCCCAGGAGGTATGTGAGCACTGAGTGAGGGGCTGCAGGGGATCATTGTGCTTGGGGCCACCTGTGCTGGGCTATCTGCCACCACACACAGAGGAGCAATGGTACTGGTGGAGATTTTGTCTCCAGCTTTTTAATCTCATAACACTTAACTGAAAGGAGGGCAAAGAAAAAGAAACCAGGCCAAGAACCTTTTTCTGATGACTTTCCTGATGCAATAAGTCCCTCCACAATTTGGTTTGCAGAAGGGGCCAGCAAGATACTGGAAGCAGAGTGTGCTTCAATAATTCATTGCTCTTTAAAGCCTTCAAGCCCACTGGCCACAGCCAGGGGAGCCAGTGACACCTTTGCATTAAAAAAAGATGCTTGAGATTTACATACATAGTCCTTCTGACTATTCACTCCTCTGCCTCCCCCCAATCCAGGCCTGGCTTATTTATCTTCATTCCTCTCTCTAGGGCACAACCAGGTTTATGTTCTTCAAGTGATACTTTCTGAAACCACCAGGCTCCAAAGTGACCTGATGCTATCAGGACAGGGGATTCAAATCTGTGGCCCCCAGCATTAGCCATGCAGGCCTCTGCCATGCAAACTGGGAGGCTGGTGTTACTCTCCTCACCCCACAGCCGCTTCCCTGCATGTGGTGTGAGCCAGCAAATGAAGCCATGCCCTGCTGAGCTGCTGTTCCTACCAGCACTCCTGGGAAGCTGTGCAGAGCAGGGCTTACTAGGCACGCTGACACATCCTTGCGATGCGTGGATATAAGGGGTTAAGCATCAGTTATTATTGGCCTCCTTTGGATGGTGGGATTGCTGCAGCGCCTGGCCAAAGGCCAGGGAGCCTTCCTGTTGGAGTGGGACAAGAGCCACAGCCCCTTGGTATATGTAACTGCCCAAGCAGAGAGCAGAAATGGCTATGCACAGGCAGGAGTAAAGCTGCCTATGAGCTGGGTTCACCTTGGCCTCGGCATCTGCAGGATCTGGGTGGGCAGTAAGTGTGTGCTCAGGGCACAGTGATCCCCCAGTGAATGGGTGTCACAGAAGAGGATGCCAGGGCCAGGGTGCCGTGGGGAATGTGGGACCATGGGCACAGCGGCTCCTCCTCATGCTTCCATGGCCAAGCATAGAGGCTGAGAGGGGACCCTGGGGCAGCATTGCAGCTGAGGGAGCCAGACCCTGTCAGCATCAGTGCCAGTGTCCCCACAGGAGGTGTGACACTCTGTCCTTCTGCATAGCTGGGGTCTTGGCAGGATTTAACCTCTCTCCATTTTCCCCAGCCCTTTCCTGGAAATGTGCCAGTGGGGGCTGCGGGGCGGCTTGGGCTGTGCTGAGTGGGGATTGGGATAACTTGAGGTGACAACTGAAACATCTGGAGCAGATGAGCTGTTTGATAAGGCCTATCACCTGCCCACAAGGAGAGTATCCCCCACCTCCTCCCAAGCCTACCTTCTCCCCACATGGAGAAAGCCATGACCCCCCCCCCCCCCCACTACACCCACCTGCAGGTAGTGGTAGGCCAAGTCTTGATGGCAGGACTTGGATTTCAGCAAGGCTTTGTCGATCGTGGCTGAGGCCTTCTGGCACATTTCCCGGGCATGGCTGAGTGTCAGTGTAGACCAGGAACCCCTCTTAATGTAGTTGGACTCATTGTTGATGGGGATATTGGTGCAAGGGGTGACCTTGAGGTCGTTATTGCTTTTGGAGGATTTCAGCATGTGCTCGCTGATGGTGTTGTAAGCATGCATGAAGTACTTCGGCTGGCTGTGGTCTGGCTGCCGGCCCAGTGTCATGAGGCCCATTGGGTTGCGGTAACTGCAGGTATCACTGTCTAAGTTGTCATCTGAACTCCACCAGCCTGATATGTTGGATCTTGTTCTACGCTTGGGCTCAGAGGTCTTTGCCCGATCTTTGCTCTTGCTCCTCCGGTTCTGTTTGGGGTCATCAGCCCCTTTCTTGCCATTCACATTGCCTTTGGTGGGACCCTCCAGAGACTGGGATTTGGCAAATAGCTTTTGGACAGAGTGGACAAGGTGTCGGATCCGCCCTGGGCTCTCACTCCGGTGCTTTGCATCGCTCCTCTGAAACTGGAGGGTGCTGAAGCCATCTCTGTGGATGGGCAGCTGCTTCTCAAACTGGTCAAGGAGGTTTGCAGGCAGGCGGTTGATCTTAGTGGCCTGGGCATGGCTCGGAAAAGGGTTCTCATCTGGGACCTCGAAGTGGGAGTTGTAATGGATGCGGGGAAAAGTGCTGCTGTTGGAGATCTGGTTGTTGAGTGGAAGGAGGCAGTCACCATGGAGGGTATTCTGGGCTGGGAACCGGGGGTCCATGGTGTAGGAGTCAGTGGGGCTGAGGAGATAAGGGTTCCTGTCCTGAGGGGCATAAAGAGAGTCCTGAGGGGAGTCCAGGTTATCGGAGAGGTGGCGGCTTCTGTTATCTCCTAAGCCCTTCATGGTCCCCGTGTTTTCTAGAGCATTGCTCAGGGATTGTGCGGCAGAGCCTTTGCACAAGCGCTGACCCTGCTGCTCCAGCGACTGCTCTGCACCTGGAGGAAGAGGAGAGATGCTCAGAGCATGCCAAAAAGCTGTCACTGATGCTCTCTGAGAGCCCACTCCTCACTGGGAGAGGATCTCCTGCAAGGGCTGTCCCAGTCCTAAAAGCAAATATCCCCAAGGTTAAGAGATTGGAGAGGGATCACACAGCAGGAAGGGAGAAGAAGGGGCATGAGAACCAACGACTGGAGAAGAACAGTGAGCAGAGGATACAGAGGGAGAGGAGCTGGGGAAGGATTCATTCTCTCTAGCTACAGCTTAAGTGCTTGTGCGCCCCAGTGCTCTACCACAAGCTGCTTAAATAAGGATGCTGTGTCTATTTTTCTGGCCCCTGCACATGTTTATTTTATAGAGTCCCTTCCCCAGCCAGCATAACGAGGGCTAGCAGGGATACTGCCAGCAAATTACAGCTCCTGTCCCATTTGCTCAGGGGGCTGGAGAAAAACCTGCTGTCAAATACTGCATGCAGGCTTTGCCTGAGCCAAGGGAAATGAGGAGCTGGGCATCCAGTGTTCTACATCATGTTTTGTGTTTCTGTGGTTACTGGATCTCAGAAGGTGACTGGCAGCCCTACTCTGTGTGTTGCATGGAGTTGTGATAATGCAACATGATGGCAAATGTCTCCCCTCCAAAAAACATCTTACTTTATGACATGCTTTACTTCAGAGGAAAATGTTCCAGTACCTATGATGAGAGGGAGAAGTGTTTCTGAGCAGTCAGAGCCCGACCTGAGAAGCTGTTCACTGCTCGACTGATCTTTCCTGCCTTGCTGCGTCACTCCTGAGTGGGTTGTGATACCCTCCAAGCCTGGCCCTCCATCCCCTGCTACGATCTCCCTCTGCCACAGTGAGAGGCTGGTCATCAACAGGTCATTCAGTGGGTACAGGCATCCCTGTGGGACGGTGGAGGAGGTCAGCCAAACACTGGTGGTTTGGCTGTGACTAATCCCTTCAAGGGAAGTGACCTCCACACCGAGGGTTTCATGAGTGCACTGACCCCATCCCACCTGGCTTGGAGGGATCCTCATCTGCACTGGCTTATACAGGGAAAAAAGACAAACTTTTGGAGCTGCTTTCAATACTATATAGGTTGATTTTCACACAGTCACAGAGTGGTTGAGGTTGGAAGGGACTTCCGGATATCATCTAGTCCAACCCCCTGCTCAAGCAGGGTCTCCTAGAGCACATGGCACAGGACCCCGTCCAGGTGGCTTTTGAATATCTCCATAAGGATGGAGAGTCCACAACCTCTCTGGGCAACCTGTTCCAGTGCTCAGTCACCCTCACAGTAAAAAAGCTTTTCCTTACGTTCAGATGGAATTTCTTGTGTTTCAGCTTCACCACTGAAAAGAGTCTGGACCCATCATCTTTAAACTCTCCCTTCAGATACTTAGACACATTGATAAGATCCCCCCTGAGTCTTCTCTTCTCCAGGCTGAAGAATCCCAGCTCTCTCAGCCTTTCCTCATAGAAGAGAGGCTCCAGTCCCCTAATCATCTTTGTAGCCCTATGCTGGACTTGCTCCAGTAGTGCCACATCCCTCTTGTACTGGGGAGCCCAGAACTGGACACAGGACTCCAGATGGGGCCTCACCAGGGCTGAGTAGAGGAGGAGGATCACCTCCCTCGATCTGCTGGCAACACTCTTCCTGATGCACCCCAGGTTACCATTGGCCTTCTTGGCCACAAGGGCACATTGCTGCCTCATGGTCAACTTGGTGTCCACCAGCACTCCCAGGTCCTTCTCTGCAGAGCTGCTTTCCAGCAGGTCAGCCCCCAGCCTATCCTGGTGCATGGGATTATTCCTCCGCAGGTGCAGGACCCTGCACCTTCCCTTTATTGAACTTCATGAGGTTCCCCTCTGCCCATCTCTCTAGCCTGTCCAGGTCTCTCTGAATGGCAGCACAGCCTTCTGGGGTATCAGCCACTCCTCCCAGTTTGGTATCATCAGCAAACTTGCTGAGGAGGCACTCTCTCCCTTCATCCAGGTCATTGATGAAGAAGTTGAAGAAGACTGGACCCAGTCCTGACCCCTGGGGGACACCGCTAGCTACAGGCCTCCAACTAGACTGTGCCACTTGTCACAACCCTCTGAGCTTGCCATTCAGCCAGTTCTCAATCCACCTCACATTTCCTTTTTTTCTTTTTGTTTTAATTTAAGTGTATCTTGAAGGCAACTAGCAAACACTGAAGCATTCTATGGATATAAAAAAAACTGAGAATTGGGGTCCTAGACTACTTTTGGAATATCCAGGGCCCCAAAACGTGTACATGTGGCTGAATGGCTGTTCCTTGGATAAGCTGAAGGGGCTACTCTGGGAGCTGGGAGTGCAGGGGTATGTGCAGAAAAGCCATCTGCCAGTACTAGGATAATCTGACCAGTAAGCAGGACTCCTGAGTTCTTCTCCGTGTTCTGCCACAGATTTGACTCCAATCTTTCTGAAGAACCTGTCGTCCTGCATGCAATCAGGTAAGCAAAAGCAGCTAGGACTGAGCTGACTAGGGGAGCAGAGTCAGCAAACACTGAAGGAAGATAGGAATTGACTGGCTTGTTTTCCTTGCTCAAACAGAGAAAAATATATTCATGCTGGAAAGCAGATGAAATTTTTTATAATTATTTGGAAATGGAAAAAAATCAGAAGTGCAATTTATCCCATAGCTTGGTTGGGTTGAAAACATAATTAAAAAGTCTCCATCTAACCCTGTCACTCCCAGCGGGTTAGCAAAGGATGGGTCTTTTTAAAGCAGAGGTTCACAGACAGCAGGTGAGCCCAGCTTGGGCTCTTCTCTCTGCTCCACCACAGAGATTCCCACTCACTCTTTCTGACTAATTATGCTCTGTGGGGAGTCCTGCCCATTGCCCCAAATCAGCTGACTGCACTTCTAGGTAATGCCAGGTGCTCCCCAGCAGTTCTGGCTAATGCAAACCTGTGGTGCTGCACTGCTCTTGTCCCGAAGGGATCCCATGGCTGTATGGAAGGCTGGGTTTCTCCTTTCCTGCCTCTCCTGAAACTCATGTGGAGAAGCTGTACAGCCCCGTGAAGTGAATCCTTTTGAACTGCTGCTGACCTAAGAGCTGCTGTGGAATAGGTTTTCACCCTGCACCTCTGGCCAAGTGAGTGGCCCTGCAGCTGGCCCAGCAGCCTTTAATCATAGTCCTGTGCCCAGCCACCTCACCTGGGCTTTGGGTGGTGTGGGAGAGATGACTTGGCCTTCAGGCCTCTCCACCACCTGGAAGGATTTCCATGGATAGTTTCCATATGATTTGGTCATAACATGGATGTTATTCCAGGCTGAGCTGGAGGAACCTTGATACCAAAGCAGCCCTTCTTGCCAAAACATCCAAGGCAATGTCAGACTCGGCTGGTGTCTTGCTGCTCACGGTTCTTGTGGATGCTCTCCTTTTTCCTCTCCTATTCTGCAGATATGGGCATCAGCGCCTCTGGAGTCTCTCTTCCACAGGGACAGCACTCACCTGGACCAAGGGGGCAGCTGTGCATGCCAGCTGGAGAGGTGCCCCCAGAAGAGAGACTCACACTTGTGCCAGGCAGCCCTGCTCCTGCTCTGTGCACCCTAGCATCAATCCGGTGGCTAAAGAGCTGTGACAAAAAGCCCCGGGCAATGTTCTCAGAGGAAACAGTTGTTGCTTCTGAGCAGGAAGGGATTTGGCCTCTGGGCAGAAGAGGAGAACAGGTTGTTCAAACCGAGCCATCTACCTTGTCCTTTAAATTCCAGATTGCCATGAATGGACAAGCTCAACCTTGCCTGACTTGGAGGGGAAGCCCAGTGACTGCTTTGCCATAAAGCACATCAGCATCACTACTTTTGTCTTCCCTGGGCACTGGGCTCCGGAATGAAGTAAAACTGCCTTAGGATTAAAAATAAATAGGGAAATAAAAATGAAATGAAATGAAATGAAATGAAATGAAATGAAATGAAATGAAAGCCTGCCTGCAAGGGAGGAGTGGGGCCAGGGGCTGCACTGGCTTGGAGAAGACTCAGGAAGCGGAGGGGCAGGAGAAATGGCTGTGAGGACAAGAATGAAAGAAGGAAAAGTGAAGCTTGTGCCATGGGCTGGAGGGCTGAGAGCAAAAGGGGTGGGAAGCTAGGGAGCTGGGGAGTACAGGGAGCTCACTCTCTCCCAGGCTGGTGTGCTCTTGCCAACAGTGGATGCTTGCTTCTATGTGGCAGAGAGTTTATTCCTCTCTTTTCCTCCTTCAGGCTCTTGCAAGGCTGCCAACAGGCCCTGATCCTCCTGTATGTCCTGCTTGCCGTGGGCATTCCTTTGTTTGATGACCAGCTCCACTGTGGAGCATGCTGCCGCTGGTCTTGCTGCTGGGAATGTGTGGGGTCAGGGCTGGTGCAGCAGGAGACAGGGTCCTGGGGTGCAGGTGGGGCTCAGTGCAGGTCAAAGCCCCTTTTGGGCTCCCCCAGATCTCAATCCCCTACCCCACTGAGCTTGCTGCATCCTCTGTGAGCTGTTTTCTCTTTAAGACGGATTAAACTTTTCATTACATTTCAATTCCTTTCTGCAATGCTTGTCACTTCCTCAAGAGGTGGGGTTGGAGAGGAGGAGGAAAAAAATCCCCAAAGCCTCTTCTCCACCATTATTTTAATTTGGAAGGATGAAAAAGCTTGAAATTAGATTTCCCAAGTCCATGACCCCTGCAGCTCACAAACTGAGCAAAGGCTGTCTCCCAGGATAGCCGCTGAGTGCCCTTGCTTGCTCTGTCCCCCCCCCCCACCCCCCCAGTCACATTGGCACAGCGAGGAGGTACACAGCCCTCTGCCCCCGATCACCACCTCCCACAGGGAAGGGCATCGAGAGGAGTTCAGGCAATAATAGGGCCTTTCCAGACCATTACGGAGAGGCTGCATCCCTGAGTCCAGAGGAAGGGTCTGGTTTTGCTGCATGACTCTATGACCTTCCTTCCCCTCAGCCTGTGGTTCTTCTGGGTCCCCCTTTCTCTTCCCAGTGGCTTTGCTAATGGTCAGAGGCTTCTGAGGTACAGCAGATGACTGGCCCTGATTTCTGGCAGTTTTGTGTCTCCCAATACATTGTGAGCCACAGCTGGAGTCAGCTTCTTCTCTGACACAGTTTAGAAAGCACTGGGCAGCTGCAGAGGTACTGGAGCTGCCTGTTTTCAGATTTAGACAGGCAGTGCTGAACTGACTTACAGGCAGCACATCCTGCAAAATACATCTGCAGCTCCAAGGACTGAACGGTATATATGAAATCTCAAATAATGCAGGAGATGATAGCCCTTGCCTGAAGAAGCTTCCTGCTCAGCAGGGGATCCTCTCCTCCCCTGGCTGAGGGCTGCCAACATCTCCCTCTTTTAGGGTCCACAGCTGCTGTACTCATCTACTGTGAGTGGGAGATGGGGCCGGTCTGGGGGCTGCTGAAGCTAGAGGGAGATGGTTCACTCCACCTCAGGAAGACTGAATCACATCTTCATTGTGAGCTGAAAAGCACCCGTTGTTGTAAGAGATACTTCACTGAGTGCAAATATTTGTTCTTCGGTCTCTTTTTAACAGCAAAGGGATGAGGCTGTCCTGCACTCTGGACAGTGCAGGAGATAAATGAAAGGCACTGGAGGAGAAGAAAAGCCAGCTGCAATACAGTATAGATACTTGCAAGCAGTATTTTCCTAGCTATTCTGTCCTGACTCTCACATTCCCACTCAGCTTCTGGCTGTCAATCTGAGCAGTTGCCCAGCCAGGCAGCCATGCATTTTATGGTGAGTTACTGTGGCTAGGTGGGTCCGTAAAATAATGGTTTGTAACTCCTGGCAGAAGGAGCAAAGGAGGACTCTGCCAAAGAGTCACCCAGGGCAGAACTCCAGTGAGCTGTCCTGGAGATATTTGTCTGTCTTTGCAATCCTGAAAAATCTCTAAAGTTCCTGCTATCCAGCCTGGATCTCTCTGGTGGCAGTTCCAGTCTGTAATGTCCTGCCCTGTTTATCCTGCACATGGAGAACAGAACATATCCTTCCTCCTGTCCACTCCTGGAGACTAACTCCATGTTTTGGAGGTGCCCCCACTAGGCTGTGCCCTGTGTCCTCGAGAGGACAGCTGCCCAGGCTATTTTGGCCATGGGGCCATCTCCATCACCCCACAGAAGGTGCTTGTCCTGCCAGAGGACCACTGTTCCACAGAGACTACTACTTGCCCATTAAGAACAGGCTCAAGCCCCAAGGAACAAAGCCAGCCTTGCCTCTCAGAGCTGCTTTCTGCTTCAGTCCATTTCCAGCATCCAATTTCACTCTGCGATTACCCAGTGCTTACTTTTAAAATGTCTGTCAGGGTGATCTGGTGCTGGGGGTCACCCAGCCGGGTCCAGTCCTTTTCAGTCAGGCCTGGTAGGGCACCGAGAGCAAAAGCCTTTCCCTCATCTGCTGCTGTGCTTCAGATGTGCATCTGAGGTGGTAAGCACTAGTGTGGAAAGGAGGTGTATGGCTGTGAATGTGGGATGACGGGGACAGCCAGAGTTGAGAGGTGTGTAGTTGGGCTGTCAAGGCGTGTACTTGTGTATGTATATGCGTGTGTGCATGAGGAAGAGGAAAACAGGGTGTGTGTTACTTTTGCTGTTTGGAGCATGAGATTTTGTAGTATCTGTTTGGATGCACTGTGATAAGAAGTTATATGCTTGTAGGGACTGTAGGATGAGACAAACACTCTGTCTGTGCGGCTGTGGGTTGTGCGTATGTTTTTGTGTGCTGTTGCTGGTGGTGTGCACGGTGGAGACCCAGGTGTGGGTGCTCTGCACTGGGGTGCTTCAGCTTCTGCAGAAACTGGTGAGCTGCAAGGTATGTTCTGGTGGCTGTTTCAACCCAAAGTCCTTCACCTCCTTTCTGCCAGCAATGGGTGCTAGCTCTGTGCTGGCCCAACCAGTCTCCTTCCCTTTTACTATATGCTTGGCACACATCTGTCCAAAAGGTCCATGCCCTTTCCTTGGACAATTTCCACTGCAAACACAGCCGTGGCTGCCCTGACCGAGAGATGACTTGATCCAGAAACTGGCACATGCAGAGCTTTTCTTCCTCCCCAGAATCACAGCTAAAAGCATTATTCCTCACCTCCCTTGCTTCTGTCTCTTCTCTGCCTTTCTGCCTCCCCTTCACAGTTTAGCTGTAGTTTTTCTGCTGTTCCCATTGCTCTCTCAGGTTAGTTTATTGTCATGGTGAAAAATGGCAGCAGAGCTTTCTGACAGTTTCTGAGTTCACTCCCTGTGGATGGTCAAAGCTGTTCCCCATCTGGCATGCTAGCCTGGTGGGCTTAGTTCTAGTTAAATGGAAGGAGGAACCCACCACCGTGGCGCCTAGGAGAGCCTGGCTCTCTCACCCTAACCTCTGTCATGTCCCAGGCTTCTCTGCTGACATTTATATAACCTCCAAAGTGGAGTGCACCTGTACAGGACTGGTTGGGGAGGGATGTGTATCACTGAGACAGGGCTGACCATGAAGGGCCAGGGGGCCATTCAGGTGTTGGTCACGGGAAGAGGCAGATAGAAACATCAGGAGAAGAGGCAGCCTGTAGCGTGGGACTGCTCTAGGCACAAGTCCTCCACATGGAATAACCCCCATCCTGACTGGGCTGCAGGCACCCTTTGGAGTTGACTAGTTGTGCTCTGTGCTGATCAGCTCTCCCAGGGATTCACATACCATAACCTCCCACATAACCTCAGCCCAGCCATCCAAGCTGGCTGCAAACACATGGGTGGCTTTTATATATAGAAATCAAGCAGTGTGCTAATAACTACCTAGATAAGGAATAAATGATTTGCAACCAGCATTAGAAAAATGACTCCCCACAGCCTGCTGCCAGAAGCTTAAAAAATTGTATACTGTGGTGTATGTGACGTCGATCTGCCTACACGCATGATTTCAAATGTTCCCTGAATTAGCAGGAACACTTCATGTAGCATTCAGCTGTGGGGGGGCAGCTGGCTTCCAGAGTGTTACATTAATGATGATTCAAAGAGTTCAGAATCTAATCACAGGGGATAAAAATAGCAGACTTCTACTTAGAACAGTATAAAACAGGCCTTCCTCCAGTCTCACTCTGCTGCTCATTTTCTCCCTGGGAGTTTTTCCACTGCTCCTGGGGAGCTTTCTCCCAGGTGCAGAGTGAGTTGTAGGTCCAAGCAGCAGGCAGCACTGAGAAGAACTTAGGCCAAGTTCTCCCAAGGGAATCCCCCTTGGGGTTAATGTCACCTGTGCTTTCCCATGAGACATGTGACAGCATTGTCAGGAGGACCAAGGTGCACCAACAGTTTCCCCCTCACTCCCCATACAGCAAGGGATGATAGAGAGAGGACCTGTCAGTGAGTGATTTGCTCCATCTACCTGAGATACCTCCTTAGGAGATGGGCAAATTGCTTTATGAAGGCCAGTCCATCTCCACTGCCTGAAGGTCTCCCAAAGGGCTAGGCCAGCCTGCCTACATACCCAACTTCCAGACAGCTAACGCTAGATGAAACAGGTCCCAGAACAGCTACATTGGTGCATGAGCTCAAGAAAGCACACAGCACTGATTTCTGAAAGCTACCAGGTCCCATATCATTGCTAGAGGGACCTACTCACATCTCACTTCAGATTTGAATACGTGATTTAAGCTGTGTAAATAAGGAATCTGCACACCACTCTTAGAGCTCTTGTGGTAGCTGGAAAGTGTAACAGTGGCCCGGTGAACCTCAATGCAGGCCTATGGAGAGTCCCTGCCTGTCCTTCAGTCAAATGGACATCTCTGCTAGGACTGTCACCTGATGCCTGTGCTGACGGGGAGGGGCTGGTCTGGTCTGGGGCCAACCAGGAGGAAAAGAATCACATTCTTCCTTATATGATCTAGATACTTCTTTTTTTTTTTTTTTTTTTTGGTATCAACACAACCATTTTCTGTGAAAATTAGTGGCTGTAATATGACAAAGACTTTTGACTTCAGTTATTGAATAAACTGGAGGAGCAGATGAACTCTCTCTCGAGAGAGAACTTGTCTTCATGCAAATGTCCCTGGTAATATAACCAACTCCAAGGGAACAAACTCCCAGAAACTATACAGCCTATTTGATTGTCTCTAAATAGAAGTTTCTCAAAGTTCTCCAGAAGATGGATCTACTCTGAAGAAGGAAATGCAAGGCATTAAGTAGGTCAAATGAGAAACAAAATACAAAGGAAAAGATAAGAATGGAAGAGTTTTCAGGAAGAAAGCAGGATACCTGATGAGCTGGAGTGGCAGGACCAGGGAAGTGTATGAAAGTCACTGGATTCTGAACCATAGCTACAGTCTCTGCTCTCTTGCAAGGCACTCCAGCCACATGTTGGCGACAACATGGTGCATGTTCCAGATTGTCTGGAAGAGCAGCTAATGAGACCATTTGGGAGCAAGAGTGATTTGTTTTGGTAAGTGCTGTTCAAGAAGCCTGGAGGGCTGAGTGCGTTAGCAAAGCCCTCCATGGAGCAGGCAGAAGATGAAAAGCACTTAACATGAGCCTATCCTCTACCCTACAGAGAATACTGCAGTTCTCAGGGATTGAGTTTTTTTCATACGTACACTGAGAAATTTGTAATACAAAAGAACACAGGATGCCTTATGTGGCCTCCTATACTACCACCCTACCTCAAAATGCTGGCCAGATCCTCCTCTCTCACTGCTACCAAAGTCAGAAGCAGCCCCAGGACCAGTGGTAGTGGGGACTAGAGCAGATGAGGGAGAGGTGGGGATAGCTGGGAGGACAATGACATGCTTCTTGCCCTAAATGTTTGTGACACAGCAGCAACAGGATGCTCTGAATGGTGGTGGCCATCGCTGTTGTGCCACCAGATCTCTCCAGCTTTGCAAAGATATGGCATAGTGCCAAGGTAGATGCTCCCGTTGCCTAAACATCCAGCTGAAGCTAAGTGTTAACCTGTTTGTGTTTGGGATGCAGTATTGAGACACTCTCTTGCAGTGGATTTGCTCAGTGCCTGAGACAAAGCAGCTCAGGTTGCCTGAGGGTCCTGGGGCAAGTGGAAGCAGGTGGGGAAAAATCGGCAGGTCCCTCCACCATTCTTCCCAGAGAAGAGAGTGAAACTCAGCTGCAGCCTCCTGCATGCTCAAAGCTGCGGGAGCACTTCCTTTGTCTCAAAGTAGGTCAGCGCAGAGGCGTGATGTTACTATAGCAATCGGTATTAGATTTCATAACTTTATTTTAGCGATGGGTGTGTTGCAGGATTCACTACTAGATGGAGGGAGGGTTGTCACTGAAACACCCTCTTCAGCTCCCCTTCCCCCAGCCTCCCTCTCCCTCTCCCTCCCTCTCTACCATCCCTTGTACCACATGCACATGGCTGGCTCATTTCCCCCTCTCCTTCTCCCTTTAGCTGTTTCTGAAGCCCCAAATTCAACCTGGGGCCATACTGTACCTCTGACAGCTTGCTGGGTTTTAGGACTAAGCCAGATTCAACATCCCATGCACCTTGGGTCTCGCTGGGCTCCAGAGCTGTCCCTCATGAAGACCTGCCAGGCAAAGAGAAAGGAGAAAATAGCCTCAGGTCACGAAGACCACTGTAGTGTCTTCCTGCCAAGCATCCCAGGCCCAAACTCTGATGGTATAAAGTCACTGAAGTCTAATTTACACCCAGGTTGTCTACATTAAGTTCTAGCAAATACACAGGGGAAATGCTAGAAAGCATCCTATGTAAGGAGGCAGAGGCAATGCTTGTGGGAGAGGTGAGTCCCATGTCCCTTTGTCTTGCATGTGGATTAAAGGAATGAACTGGAAATTAGCTAGGTGAGGAGAATACACAAAATGTCAGGACTCCTTACTCAGGGGCACCGGACTGGGGTGAGCCCCTTTGTGGGAAAATGTTCTTTGGCTTTCCTTCCCTCGCTTCTGTGTCATGAAGTAATCCCACAAGGAACCTCCCTTGCTGCTGGTGGTTGTATCTTTGTTTCTTAGCTGTGCCAGCAGCTTATTGTCCTGAGCAGGAATGATTGTGTAGCTCTCTGTAGCTTTTCTTCTGAGTTGACCACTTTACTCTGCACCCTGTGAGAACAGACTTTTGAAAGGCAGGAAGGACAAACTTGGGGATAAAGCACTTCTCAGGAGCAGTGTGTTCCAGCTATGCAGCTGGCAAAATCTGCATTTTACTTTCACCTACCAATGCTCCTTATTAAATTTTTGCTTTAATGACCCACACTGTAAATCTCTTCTGGCTGGTCGCTAGGTGCTACTGTATTGCAGCGAAAATGTTGTGGTGCTTTCCTCATTGTCATTCACCATCAGCAACACTGTAACCAACTGAAAAAAAACACTCCCTGTATGAAAGCAAAGTAAATAAATATGTGAAAAATACCAATGTTTCTTAGTGTCCTCTAACACCTACGCATCACAGCGGAGAAAGCAGCCTGAGTTTTCTTATCAGTGAGATTAAATATTATTTGGGGTTTATGTTAATTAATTTCCAAGGTAGGCTTGTGTGTGCACATGTTTTCTCTTCTGTACCAAGAAGATGTGGGTGCAGGGCTAGGACAATCTGGGGCATTCAGCCATCCGCCGTTGAGAAGCAAGTGGTAACAATAGCATGATAACATGGAGAACTTGGCCCTTTCTGTGATGGTATTTCTCTTGTTTCCTAGCTGAATATATGACAGGCTATCCAGGTCTTAAGGAGGCCTTCGCATAGCTGAAAGGGGTTTACACAGTAGTGTAGTTTACGCAGATGAAGATGCCTGATGGAAGGATGGAACAAGCATACAAACCTCAACAATTTTTCTAGGAAAGCTGGATCTGAGTGGTGTGTTTTATTCCATCTTTGATCAAGGAGAAGAAGACCAAACCAGTGCCATAGTGGCAGTAAGAAGACAGAAACTCTGTCCCCAGAAAGAAGAGCTGGGTACCTCAGTGCACATGAAATCCTACTGTCTCATAGATGCACCCTGTCACCCCCCAGGAGGAGGTGTTTTCTCCCCAGGATAACTCATTCTTGGGGGCTTTACAGACATCCCAGGTGTAATGTGTGCTTGGGTTATCCTAGAGGGACCACATTTCCTTCCAAACATGCTCAACATTCCTCCTTACAGCCTGTACCAAGGAGGGAAAAACTAGCTAGGCAGACAGACAGATACTGTGCATGCAGAATAAGAGGACTTGGTGTTCAAGAGGTATTCAGAGACTCTTATGGATATTCCAACAGATAGAAGAATGGAAAGCCTGGGTAGAATAGAAGACTGCTCTCCTAAATCCAGTACAGAAACTCTTCCCCTTCCCACTAGTTCTTTACTGTTTGAACCCCAACAATGCTGAAGAAAAGGCTAAAGGAAAGATGCATGCCCTGGGAAAGGCACATGCCCATGTGGAAAGACTAGGTATGATGGATCTGGATGTTGCAGTCAGTCATCCAGCAATAATTGCTCTGACGCCACCTGAATTTTTCACAGCTGGCCCCATATGACAAGTGATTTCCAATTGCTAGTGACTTGATTTAGGATTGAGACAGTAACCTAGACATGCACAGCCTTCAGGATTAATTAGCCCAGCCAGTATCCCTGGCTAGTACTTCCTGCAGTCATCCAGCATCAGCATCAGTGTGACTAGAATCCAGCAGCAAAACTATTGCCCCCTTGCACTGCTGCCACCAGCACTGTGATGAAAGGGGAGCAGTATATGCCACTAGAGCCACTAAAGTCCATCACAAAAGTCATCAGCATTTGCTAGCAATGTTCTCAGCATCCCTCACAGATGCACAAGCATCCACTGTCAGTGTCCAGCATCCTTCATCACCTCCAGTAGCTGCTAGTGCTGGAAGGATCTGTTCCCAGTACTTCCATCACCCATAACCTCAGTATCTGTCACCAGCACTCTCAGAATATCCTAGGGACCCCTCTAGGAATGGTACCCAACCTGGGAATCCTTGGCACAGTGTGGCTCTGAAGGCAGGAAGAGCAGTGCCTGGGCTTCAGGCTTCTACTCACCTTGCAGCTTTCTCAAAATAAAAGATGCCATTGAGACTCTGGAGGAAGGAACCTTTTTGTCTGTAATACTGCTTCTGTCTTTGTATGCTATAGTTGCACCAGGAAAGCAGTGCTATAATTACCTTTAATTAGTATCAGCATCAACGCCCCAATGAAATGCAAATGATCAATTGTGCCACCAGCACAATTACATTACGTTAACTACCAGAGATCCACCTCCATCATCCCCCTCTTTCTCCCATTCTCGAGAGCAGCTCGGCCACGTCATGGCTGCTGCATGGAGGGGTTGGGATTGAAGGGGATGTATGGAAGGACACACACTGCTACAAGAGGCAGTGTAACCTCAGCCAAGTAGATACTAGGCCAGGCTGGGGCAGGTTGGGGGTCCCTGAGCTTCCAGGCAATGAAGATGCTTGGTGCTGCAGGAGGCTGCCAGGGGACCTCCCAGGGTGGTCTGTCTCTGCAAGTTCCCGTGCTGTCGTTTGCTCAAGTCTGTCCTGGGTGATGAACAGACCTCACTTCCCCAAATGGTTCAAGACACCCTCGGAGACTCAAAGCCTCAAATGTTCTGCAGTCAAATCTCACTCTAGAAACCTGGTCATCTTCTGGGCTTTGCTGGGCCCTGGTCCTCCTGCAATCCCAGGGCTGCTGCCACTTCTTCATCCCCTCCTCAACAATGCTGGCACCAAGACAGGGCTAATAAGTGTAGTACTGCTGTCTAGAGCCCTGAGACCAGCTCTCAGCCCTCCTCCTGAGTCTGGATGTACAGTTCTAGGGTACCAAGTTACCCAGAATGAGGCAGAACTAGAGGAACTAGTCTGCTTGGACTCAGGGCTGCACGTCACCTGCAGCGTGACATTTGGGGAGCACTGTTCTAAGGGATCCAGTTATGAAGCTCTGTCCTCCAAGGCTGTCAAGACTGGTTGCTCTGCAGCCTCCTACCTCTCGTTCCTCTGCAGCCTGAGGTTGGCACTTGCCCAGATACAAGGCAACTTTCCCTTTGGCCAGCTGGGTCAGGGCTGGGAAATTTTCTTTTTCACACCACAGGACACAGGCCTGGGACAGCAGCACCATCCCCAGAGAGCCTTCCTCATCTTTTCAATTGCTGTGAGTGACCAGCTGATGGGATGACCATGGTTGCAAGGTTTTACAAAGGGAGTATAAAAAATCAACTCATGATTGCTGCTCCTCTGAGCCTTGCTCTGGAAGGAGAGGGTGGACACAACCTGCTGTTCTGAAGCCCATGTAGTTCTGATGGCCTTGAAACATAACCTGGAGAGATCCTTCAAGAGGAATTGATCTGGCCTCATGCTGGCCTTCATGATCCCTGGTATTTCCACCTCAGAGATGACTGCAGCTAAGTGACAGAAGGTGACATTTCTGTTTACACAAGGGATCCCATTGTCTGTTTGAATCGCTAGATGAAGTCCTGGGGATGAATGTTTCAACCATGTCTGAGGAGTGGAAAGCAGAGCTTTCTCACATGGCAGCACAATGCAAAGGGATGGATGGGCTTTCACTTCCAGGCAGCCATTCTGGGGTCACACTATTGTGGCCACAGCATGAGCAGAGCAAGTCATGGAGAGCACTCATAGTAGTTCCTGGGAAGGTGCAAAGAGTGCTGGGATTTACTAAGCTAGTGAAAATACCATGAAAAGCTAAAGGCTCAAAAAGCAGCTTTTCAGCCTGTGTCTGTGTGAAAAAGGGAGGTCCCTCCCTGACTGTTCCCTCACCTCCTGCTGCAAGGATATTCTGCTTCTCTTCCAAATTTCAAAAGACCCTCAGCAAACTTCCCATCCCTGCTTCTTGTTAAACCTGAGAAGAAATGAAGTCCTAGTTTCAGGGAACCAGCAAAGTGACCTGCCTGTGCATCTGTATTTCCCAGTCAGCCGCATGCTGGATACAGTTGTACTGCAAAGAAATGGAAGGAAGCATCTGAATGAACTTATCCGGACCCTCTGGTATATGAGAAGAGGCTGTGACCCCGTGAAGGAAGGTCCTGGGAGCTCAATACTGTAGGAAGAGAGGAGAATAACAGCTCCAACATACGTGCTGTCAGAAATGAATGAACACAGCCAAGCTTCCATTGATGGCAAGAGCTATTGAAAATGCAGTGTTCCCTTCTTCCTGCTATCATCCATAACTCAAATTCTCTCTAATACTTAGATTTATAGACTGTAAGTTCAGGTATAATCATTATAAACCTCTGGGCTGCTCTCCTTCATAAACCAGGCCATAGCATCTCACTGTATAATTCCAGCAACAGAAATAATGAAAATAAATATATGTGTGTTCTTGTACCTCTAATCCCATAACCATTTCTCTGGATAAAACAAATAGATTGAGCTGCTTCATGTCTCTGAGCAAGAATTAAATTTTGTATGAAGGGTGCTTGGGGCCTGATTTGAGAGCTATCACTGCCTCAGATTCAAGAAAGGAAAAAAATGAGACTGTGGAGGACACAGCTGTTCATAAGTGGAGAGATTTGTAGCCAATATTAAGATTAGGATGAAAGAAGTATGAATGGAAATGTCTGTTTGTAGAAACACCAGAGGAAACAATAGAGCAAGGGCTGAAAGAATGGTGAGCACTGTTAACCAAGGATGTGATGGACAGCAATCAGTCTGGTAATCAGTGAGGGATGTGTTCCTTGCATTGAGCCCAGACCTGTGCTCTGCTAAGGCCCCAGCACAAATGACTTGTCAGCAGAAGAGTTGTATTCAGGTCATGACCGAACAAGGAAATAAGGTTACAGAACATTGCATCTGTTATTCCTCTTTCTGCTCTCCCAACAGGAAAATACCCTGAACAAGAACAAAAAGACAATGCTCACTAACCTTGCCTAAGATTTATGGAAGTTGAAGTAAGCAAGATGCTGAGGCAAAAGATCCTCCCACAGTAATGGTTGACTCCTAAAGGGTATAGAAGACCTATGCAAAAACAAGTACATCATGGTCAGTCAGAAGAAACTCCAGAAACGTAGGAAGGTCTCGAAAAGAGTGTTTCTTTTCTTTTTTTTTTTGATACACAACTCATCCTGGCCACGCCACTTGGACACATGTCTTGGAGCTTGTGATTACATGAGTGAGAAAACCTAGGAGAGAATGCATTTGAGTGATTGAAATCTGTTTCATTGAAAGAATATCATCCTCCCCTCCGGTATGGTCCTTCATTTAATTTAGTTTCATTAATTTACTAAATAAGCACCCAAGGCAGACAACTAGGGGCTGCTCTGTCTGACTAGAGTTAAGCATGGGAAGGCCAGCAGCACCAGAGAGAAGAGGAGGGGGAAGAACCTGCTGTACAGAACCTGGAAGTTACCAGATTCTTAGCATGGAAACAGGAGCTCTGAGGTTCCCAGTGGAGGTTTTGGAGACAAACAGAATTAAGGAGGCCTGTTCAGTGCATGTCCACAATCAAGCCCACAAAAACACCCATCAAGGAAGAGGGATGCTCTTACTTAGGGTTTCTACTAAACAGTGAGATGGTACATTTCCTCTCTGGAGCACAGATACACTATGTGTCCACAATACTGGGTAACCTGCAATTGGCAGGGAAGGATTCCCTCAGTGACGGGCACATCCACACTAACAGTGCACCTCACACGAAACAGCTCCTGGGACACGACAGGAAATGCAGAAGGGCATTGATGGGGCAGGCCACCCTACCAGCCATGCTGAGAATTCTTCATTCCTCTGCAGGAAGAAAGCTCCTGCAGTGGTGCCTGGCAGGCAGCATGAGGGTGTGAGCTGGCAGAACCTGACATGATGCAGCAGTCTAGAAGGAGATGCTGTTCATGGGGAAAGGCCTCACTCTGAGGGGGTGGGGAGCAAGGAGGGTGCAGGACAGACACAGTACCCAAAAGGATGTGAAACAATGAAAGAGAAGGGCAAGTAGGGAGAATTGAGTAGCTTTCATTTAATGTGACATCAAGATGTTGAGAATAAGATTGTTCTAGACAGCAAGGGACTTGAAGAGAAGAAATTCTTTAATTGCCTTCACACTGACACCAGGGAGCCTGGATAATAAACTCTGCTCACATATGGACATGAATTCAACCTAGTTGTGCTCCTGAAATTTGGCTAGGAGAGTCACATAATTGGAGTGTTAAAATCAGTAACTGTTAAAATCAACACCTTTAGGGATGAATGAGGACACAAACAGGGATATTGAATGTCATGGCATTGGTAAAGGGTGAGGCCTGGTTTCTGAGTCACATCCACCTCTAAAGCACATGATCATGAATGCTTGCAGATCCGTGTCCTAGCAGAGAAAGTATATGACAGAGAATGTATGGGGCCTTCAACAACCCACCAGCTCATCTTGGTGAGTCTGCCAGCCTACTCTGTAAGCATCTGTGTGATGTGCATGAAAAAGTGTCTGCCTTATTATGAGGAACTTGCCTGGAGTGATTTGCACTGAGAGCTATATACTGGTATATAGTTCCAAGGCCCAGGATGGACTTGAGGGACATGGTGGCTAAACAGCTGGACACAAAATCTCTGCGCAAAATGATGGTCCAAATGATAATCTGCCTTGATCAGTGACAGACATCGCAATAGAAGCAGGGTCTGTTTGTGGCACTGATGATATCTTAGTGGAATAGCAGGTCCATTTCTGGCAGCTCAATATCTGGAAGGACATTGATAAACTGGAGATAGTTTAGAGAAGATCCATGAGGATGGCTGAACAATGTAGTTCACTCTGAGGGACACCAGGAACACAAGTGACTTAACTACAGACCACAAGTCCTTAAAAGGTGGACAACAGAGGGCTCTTCAGTGCTGTAACCAGAACCGCAACAGTATCTAGGGCAGGAAGCTGAAGATGGACCAGTCCAGACCACAGGAAAACAATGGTTTTATTTTTAACAGACAAGAAGAATTAGCAATAAAAAGAACCTCTGCTCCAGGAGGCACGGCAGTGCGTTCTCCATCATGGACAAAAGCTCAGGTCACCTGGGAGATTTTTCCTGAGAGGTTTAGTTCACAGTTCTGGGACCTGAAGGATAGATTAATTCAGGGATCTCTTCCCCACCTGCTACTACATTTCCAAAAGTGGCAGTACTTCTGCTACATTGTGGTAAATGGGACACTTACACAGGCTTCGGGCCCCTGTTTTCATGGGTACATCTTCCATGAGACAGCACAGATTTATGGCATTGTAAAAGTATGGTTTTTTTTCTTTTCCTTGAAATAGCACTGTGAGTACCACAGATGAGGAACAGCATCAAATGGACAAGTCATAGTTGTGCTGCTCAGTCCTATGGAGAAGAAGGGCCAAATGCTAGACCCTCTCAAGAAGTGCAATGGGGAATGTTCTTGCTCCAGCAAGGTGTTGTGGAGAGGGTTGGCATCCCCTGCTCGTTGGTCCCAGGCTCTTCCAGTCATTCCTGGGGTCTACAGGGGAGGTCAGCCCATCCCAGTGGTGCTTTAGGCTTTGGGAACATCCTGCCTTCCGGCTGCTGCAAAAGCTGTGAATTTCTGTAACACAAGTCTACAGCCAGGGGTGGCCTCCCTGCCCTGAGATGCAGCTAGGAGCATGGGAGAGAATCCATGAAGGGCCACAAGGATGCAGGTACAGCCTGACTCAAGGAGTGAGAGAAGAAGGACCAGGCTGCACTTGCTCAGTCTGTAGGCTCTCCCCTAGAAGACAGAGACAGGCCAGTGATTCATTCATGTGGTGAATGCTTTCTCATGATAGTTTCTGCCCTTTCTGCAGGTTCTTTTGCTCCCCTAAATCCTGAGGAGAAGCCAAGGTAGAGAGTGTATGGCCCTATATGAGAACATTACTGGTGATGCTCTAGCACCCAGACATCACCTCTTCCAAGAATCTCCATATTCCTTCCCAGCCACTGCCTGACTGACCTAGAAGGAAGGTGTGAATGCTGCTGGCTGTAACATCAGGCACGCAGGGAAAATAAACAGCTACCTGCAGTCTCTCACTGATGGACAAGGCTGAGAAAGGAATCTACACCAGTGCAGCAGGAGCAGGCTTGAGCCAGGGGTGAGAGGATGAGGTGAAACCCCCTCAGGGGCTGCAGAGCAGCCATAGGACACCACAGGCTTGCTGACTATAGCTCTAGCCTAGGCAGGGTATGGGTTGCAATGGTGGCTGTACACCTGGAAGAAGTTTTCCAAAAAAGATTGTGCATGATTGCAGAGAAGGATGGAGATGCAGGAACAGTGATTCACAAAACATGGCATTGACCCAAAGCTAAATTAGAGCAGATTCTTATGTGCCTATGGCTGCACTGACATTCAGTTGTGGATAGGCACAGGCTCACCACTGCACTGTGTCTGCTGACTCCTATTTTAACCTTCAGCTGATAAGGGAAAGCAAGAGGAGACAGGATTTGAATGCACAAGTGGGTTAGCCAGACAGGGCTGAAATGTGGCTACAGAGTAAAGAGAAGACCGGAGGAGCTGGACTGAAGTCATCTCCTCTTCTGCCCAGCTTGCTCCCAGCCTGCAGCTCTGCAGTGTCTGTTGTCTCTGCTCTCCTCACCCAGGGAATGAAGCTGCCTGGTCCTGGTTGGGGTCTGAAGGGGTTTCCTGCTGCAAAGTGTCCATGTCCTGTTCCCACTCCCCTGATCCCCATAGGAGGAGGACCTACTCTCCTACTGCAGAGAAGACCTGAGTGCTCTCCTGTCCTTGCTATTGCTCCTTGCTCTCTCTCTGTGCTATTGCTTGTCCGGTCAGGCTAAGGAGAGGCAAAGGGCAGCCTCTCTCTCTGGAGCTGGACTGTAAGTGACAACCTGATGTGGCTACTCAAAATCCCAGGTCACCTCCCAGCAGACAGACTTTGAACCCAGCCTGCCACATCACCACTTGTGTTAGAAAGCCCCATGCTTGCTTAGCTCACAGCAGCCATTTCCACTGAGAAGCCCTTAGCCCTCTCCCTTTCCTGGCCCTGGGACTCCACTGTGCTATTGAGAGTTCCACAGCAGGCCTAGGAGTGCTGGCAGAGCTCCTGGCGTGACAGCTGTGATAATCTGCGTCACCTCCACCTGCCAAAGAAGTAAGGAAACACTTGGGCCTGCTCAGGGGCAACTCTCTGCTTTGTGCTTTGCATCTGAGTCCTGCTCAGACATGGCCACCAGCTGCCTCTTTACAAGGTATGGAGGAGATGAGGCACATGGGGAAGCCATCTATGACAAAATCAAGTGAGAGCAGATTGCACTGGTGCTAGAAGAGAACAGCAAGCCCAGAAAGACAGAGAGCCTGTGTGTTTGCACATAACCCCCCTCCATACCCTCCTGGCATCTTGGTGACAGCTCTGCATGTGGTTCTACTTGGGTCACATAGCTGGGAATTGATTGCACTGTGTTTGGCCAGCTTGGCCCAACACTCTCGCTGCTTTGCAGTGCACTGCATAGAGCTGTGCTGTGTTGTGCTGCCTGCTGTCATACTGACAGCCACCAACTGGCACTGCTTTGCATCAGACCAATTTGCTGTGGATCCTTGGGATGCATGGGGATAGTGGATGTGGGTTTGTGCTGGATGACAGGACATATGCTATGCTGATTGAGACTGCTCCGTGTGCCTGCCACTGCTGAGCAGCAGTATCCTCGCTGGGCTATAGAGGATACTGCCTCTCCAATAGCAAGAAGAGCTCTGCAGGTGCCTGCTTTTAACAAGATGAGTAATTCCCTTTCAGTCCACTAATCACTCATTTTTAATTAGTGTGTCAATTGTTTTTCCTTAGTGAACAACTCTTTCAAGGAGTTTTTTTTCTACATTTGCTAGTTTGGGAAAAGACTGTTCCCAGAAGGGCTGTCCTTTAGCAGGAGGTTCCTCCTGTGGTGGTGCTAAGACTGGGCTCAGATATGAAGCATGGCCTAAGTCTTGCTGAGGAGGACTTTGGCCCACACTAGACAGAGAATCCATTTGATATTCTCAGTCTTTTGAGGTGCCTGTAAAATATAAAAGTCACCTCAACCCAGCATAACTATTTCCCTGACTTCAGCAGTGTTTAGTCACAGACAGGCTGTTTCCTGCTGAAGGCATTTCCTTGAGCGTGGAAATTGGAGAAAATCTGCCCTTCTGAGGTGGCTCTTGTCTTGCCTTGCAGTGCTCCAGAGACAGTTCCACTCCCGGGCTGTCCTAGCTGGACAGTAAGGCTTTCAGACTATCCTGAGCTGCATACAGAGTGGGAGGGAGTCTTGCAGGTCCAAGGAAGGATTATGTGACCCTTCCCGATAGCTGATGTTCAAAGCACATGTTTCTGGGGTGGGGGCAGTCCTGGAGGTGCCCCTGTGCCAGTGGTGTCCTGGGAATTGCATTTTCCAGAGGTCCCAAAGACAGGCTTTCCCCTAATGTAGGCAGAGACAATCTCTTTATCCACATCTCTTTCAGCCTTTTTTATCCTTTTGAAACTTCCTCAACATTGGGATTGTGATATTTTGTGGCAGCAAGTTCCACAGGTGAATTTTGCTTGTGAAAAAAGGATCCCACCTTGATCACTTTAAGTGATGCGTTGGTTTTGCATTAGTGCAAAGAGTAACCAAAGCAGCAGAGTTCCCTGCTCTGGGGCATGGTCTGGTTCCCAGATCTCAGCCCATGAGTCTCTATTTCTTCATGGAGTCAAACAGCTGTACTTTTTTTCCTACTCTCTTTCCATGTGAATTTCCAAGGCCAGGGGCCCTGATGGGATGCACCCATGAATGCTGAGTGAGCTGACAGATGTTATTGCTAGGCCACTCTCCATCATCTTTGAAAGGACATGGAGATCAGGAGAGGTGCCTGAGGACTGGAAGAAGGCATATGTCACTCCAGTCTTCAAAAAAACAAGAAGGAGGACCCAGAGAACTACAGGGCAGTCAGCCTCACCTCCATCCCTGGAAAGGTGATGGAGCAGCTCATCCTGGAGGCCATCTCCAAGCATGTGGAGGAAAAGAAGGTGATCAGGAGCAGTCAGCATGGATTCACCAAGGCAAAATCATGCTTAACCAACCTGAGAGCCTTCTACGATGGAATGACTGGCTGGGTAGATGAGGGGAGAGCAGTGGATGTTGTCTGCCTTGACTTCAGCAAGGCTTTTGACACTGTCTCCCATTACATCCTCATAGGCAAGCTCAGGAAGTGTGGTTTAGATGAGTGGACAGGGAGGTGGATTGAGAACTGGCTGAACGGCAGAGCTCAGAGGGTTGCGATCAGTGGTGCAGAGTCTAGTTGGAGGCCTGTAGCTAGCGGTGTCCCCCAGGGGTCAGGACTGGGTCCAGTCTTCTTCAACTTCTTCATCAGTGACCTGGATGAAGGAACAGAGTGCCTCCTCATCAAGTTTGCTGATGATACCAAACTGGGAGGAGTGGCTGATACCCCAGAAGGCTGTGCTGCCATTCAGAGAGACCTGGACAGGCTAGAGAGATGGGCAGAGGGGAACCTCATGAAGTTCAACAAGGGGAAGTGCAGGGTCCTGCACCTGCGGAGGAATAACCCCATGCACCAGTGCATGCTGTGGGTTGACCCACTGGACAGCAGCTCTGCAGAGAAGGACCTGGGAGTGCTGGTGGACACCAAGTTGACCATGAGGCAGCAATGTGCCCTTGTGGCCAAGAAGGCCAATGGTAATCTGGGCTGCATTAGGAAGAGCATTGCCAGCAGGTTGAGGGAGGTGATCCTCCCCCTCTACTCAGCCCTGGTGAGGCCACACCAGGAGTATTGTGTCCAGGTCTGGGCTCCCCAATGCAAGAGAGACATGGAGCTACCGGAGCGAGTTCAGTGGAGGACTAGTAAGATGATTAGGGGACTGGAGCCTCTCTCCTATGAGGAAAGGCTGAGAGAGCTGGGATTCTTCAGCCTGGAGAAGAGAAGACTGAGGGGGAATCTTATCAATGTGTCTAAGTATCTGAAGGGAGTATCTGTCAAGAGGATGGGTCCAGACTCTTTTCAGTGGTGCTCAGTGACAGGACGCGAGGCAACGGGCACAAACTGAAACACAGACAGTTCCATCTGAACATAAGGAAAAGCTTTTTTACTGTGAGGGTGACTGAGCACTGGAACAGATTGTCCAGAGAGGCTGTGCAGTTTTCATCCTTATGGAGATATTCAAAAGCCACCTGGACGGGGTCCTGGACAGCCTGCTCTAGGAGACCATGCTTGAGTAGGGGTTTTGGACTAGATGCTCTCCAGAGGTCCCTTCTAACCTCAACCATTCTGTGATTCTGTGATTTTTTGGGCCAGGACCAATTTCTGCGGCTCAGCTGTTAACCTCCTGTCACTGTGCAGCCCTGCTGAGCTGACTGGTCAGAGTACCATCCCATACTGCAGGGGAGGATAGCCCCGCGGCCAGCTAAAAGCATTGCTGGCCTCTAGCACTGATGTTCTGTCTGCACCTTACATCCTACCTGAGTACTGCTGCATGACAGGAAGTGATTGTCCATCAGCTGTTTGCAATAAAAATGGGGCCTCTTTCCTAAAAGCCACTAAATTCTCAGAGTGCAGACTGCACTTTCCTGCACACACCTATTAGAGTGGTTGTGTCACCTCTGCTCTGGCCTAATATCCTGCAACTTCTACCCCTGGAAGAGCTATTGAACTGGGAAGCACAATGCTCAGATATGAGGTCTGGTTCCCAGCAATAACAGTAAATTGGCTGAAGGGAATGAATCATTCACAGATATGTACTGTGGCAGAATCATTCACTCACCATGTCCATCTCAGTAAAAGCCAAAATCCTGTGTCCAAACTCTTCCTGGTGGGTAGGCATTTGGGGGCACACAAAGGTTTAGGGACCTCATTAGGAAGAGCGTTGCCAGCAGGTCAAGGGAGGTGATCCTTCCCCTCTGCTCGGCACTGGTGAGGCCACTCCAGGAGTACTGTGTCCAGATCTGGGCTGCACAGTACAAGACAGACATGGAACTACTGGAGAGAGCCCAGAGGAGGGCTACTAAGATGATTAGGGGACTGGAGCATCTCTCCTATGAGGAAAGGCTGAAAGAGCTGGGACTCTTCAGCCTGGAGAAGAGAAGACTTGGGGGTAGGGGGGGGTGGGGAGGATATGCTTATAAATATCTGAAGGGAGAGTGTAAAGAGGATGGGTCCAGACTCTTTTCACTCAGCCACAGGATGAGAGGCAACGGGCACAAACTGAAACACAGGAAGTTCCATCTGAACATAAGGAAAAGCTTTTTTACTGCGAGGGTGACTGAGCACTGGAACAAGTTGCCCAGAGAGGTTGTGCAGCCTCCATCCTTATGGAGATATTCAAAAGCCACCTGGACAGGGTCCTGGACAGCCTGCTCTATGTGACTGTGCTTGAGCAGGGATTTTAGACTAGATGATCTCCAGAGGTCCCTTCCAACCTCAAACATTCCGTGATTCTGTGGGACTGGTGCTCCCTTTCTCTGGTGAGTGCTACCTTGTCCACAAGATTAGGTCCCACAGGGAGGAACAGGAGGCGGAGGTGAAGGATCTGGAGAAAGACAAGCAACTTTGCTCACTGCAGACACTCCCCTCTGCAGTGTCCTGGGCCGGCTACTGTACAACCACACTGAGGAACTGCCTCTTCTAGCAGGTGACTCATCTACCCATGTTAGCATCTGTCTTTGGCAGATCTCACCCTGTGAACTACAAAATGGGCACAGGTACTGAGATGGGGATGCTGGCATGGCCCTTTGGAGCCAAAGTGGCCTCTCTGCACTAGCAGTGGGGAAGAAAATGGGGGACCCAGCTAGGAAACAGTCTTGGCAGTGGGAATCTGCATGGACACGTGTCACCACTGTGCAAGGAGCAGACATAGCAAACCAACGACTTAATGACCTAACCCTGAGGGGACATCCTTGAAGGACAGAAGTGTCTCTAGCAGACAAGAAGTCTGGAAGCTGGGGTCTTATGTGCTTGGTCACGATCATGCCCTGTGATCATGGCACAGCAACACTATGATAAAGCTGGGGATGGGGTAGCCAGCCAGACCCTAAGCCACTCTGAACAGGGAAGGTCAATCCACAGGTGGTACAGGTCTCAGAGACCGGGGCAGGGGGAGCTGCATAAATAGAAATTTTTTGGTTTCTGGCTGAACTTTGAAAAAAACAGTACTTCTTTCAGGTTATCCTGAAATTACATTTTTGTTTGTTTTTTGGGAAATTGGCATAAGAAAAGGGTTTGCGGATGAATGGCAACATTTTGTCTGATCTATAACCAAATATTTTTTTTGGTTCATTTTTTTCTTTAAGAGTTCAGTCTTTTTGTTTCATATATTTCTCTTTCTTTAAAATATATAGACCAGCATTCTCAGATTAAAAATTGAGATATTTCTGCTTAGCAGACATCAAAACAGAAAAAAAGCTCCAAAAATTCCCCTCTTGTTTATCAGGTTTTGAGCCCCTCCAAACCACATACTCACTCACACATCTCTATTGTGTGGTTCCTCTCAAGGAGACACAGTGGTGTCTTCAGCTTTAGAGGTTTGTTTATTCTGTAGTTCAAGAGTGGGATCTCCACTGTACTCTTGGACACAAGTTGTGTGCTTGGTGCTGACACCTGTAGGTTATTCAGCCCCAGATTCAATGTAAACACCCAGGTTCACCTTCCCCATCTCATCTCCATCACATTGAACTCCCCTCTTGATCATACTACATCCATATTCAACATCCAGCTACAGCTCTTTGGGGCAGATGCTGCCAGCCCTGAACCAAAAGTCTTGCTTTCATTCTTGATCTGAATAATAATGATGCACAAACCTCAGTCTACTCTTCCTTTTGACAGGCTTTTTCCTTTCCCCTCAGAGGACTTTTATCTTTGCTCCCTTCCCCTCCCCTCCAGAGACAGACAGAGCCACTTTCCAGTGGCTGTCCCAGCTTCCCAGCTGGGGACAGGGCTAGACATAGCTTCCCAGTTATGACCAGGCTGTCCCAGCTTCTGGTGAGTCACCAGCAAATCTCCACTTCCTTCTGCACGGCCCTGGAATCACAGCCTTAATTACAGGGCAAGACCAACGGAAACAAGCTTATTATTTACAAGGCTAATGAAAATTAATCATGCCTCCCCCTCCCTTTCTTGTGGGAACAGTCGTACTAAAGAAAGCAGATTATAAAAGCATTATGGACGACTGCTGTGCCAGTTTTTGGCACTAGCCAGGAGAGTCTGTGTGCGCTGCAGGTTTTGTTTGCAGGTCACCTGAACCTCAAAGGTTAAGAGTACCTAAAAGCCAAAATGACACTTGTTCCCATGCCCCTCCCCCTTCCCTCCCCTGCCAGCAGGCGTCTCCTCTGCTGCTGGCCAAGGTTGCTAGCTAAGACGGGGAGCAGATGGAGCATACAGCCCCCAGCAATAATCCAGACATGCTGTAAAGCCCTTTGGTCCTGTTCCAGGCAGCTGCTGCTTCTCCCATGCCTAGACCCCTTTGGCACAGTCTGTCTTCTTGCAGAAAGGTGTGCAGGGTGCAGGGCATGGGGCTGACCCCCACCCTGGAGACTCTCAGCCCATCCCCCACAGGAGAGAGGGGAGATTCCCAGGATGGTCCAGAGCTCATTTAGCTCCACACGGACGAACAGGTCTCAAGACTCCAGTAACACCATGCTCCAGCCTGCTGGACAAAGCATGGCTAGAAAGAAAGACTGTGTGAAAAGCCAGATGGAGGAAAACATGTCAAGAAGCAGTTCATATTGAACAGGTTTGGAACAACAGAGCGTTCTGTACCAGCTGGAGTCACTGGCTCTGGCATGAGTCCTGCTGACCTCTTTTGTAACAAAAGGTTGAACCCTGTAGCACAAAAAACATCACACTCAACTTCAAGGGAAATTGGGGCATGGGACAGGGAAGATCAGTTGTAGAGAGAGGGAGAGACCCCAGGGCTTCTGAACTCTGCCCAGTGCCTGCTCCTCTGGTCTCCACTGCATAAGCAGCTGCAAGTGATGTAGTGTTGCATGGCCCAACTGCAGAGCTGAGCCCAGAGCTGCCCTGTCTTCCCCTTGTGCTGACTATGTCCTCCCTTTTCCAGGTTGTGAGATCTTTATGCCAGTGAGCAGCCTCCCTCTGCCTGGGGTTGAGCAGGCTCAGGAGCCAGAAGAAGGCAAGGAAGGGACATTGAGAGACCACTCCAGGCTACTCCTAGCTGGCTGTATGGCTGATCACTCCCAGATCAGGATCTGGGCTGGAGGGAAGCAAGAAACAGCCTCCAGAGCCATGCTGAGGAGACGCTTACTGCCAGGCATGGCTGGGTGGTCCTGAGTGAGTACTGAGTCCTGAGTGCGTGGAGAAGCCTATCCTGCAGCTTCTGCAAGCTACTGCAATAATTAACTGTTGCTTTGGAGAAGAGAGGAAATGAGCAGGAGGTCAATTTTCAATTTCCCAGCAGTATATAACCAGTTTCTAGCAAGCAGACTGAAAATAAATCTCCATCAGTCTGGTTACCACTTAATTAACGTCACTATCTACAACATGTATCCTCCAGCTCAGACAAAGCTAAAGCTCATCCACTATTGATGTACAACTAGACAGAGTTGGGGCTGGGGTATGACTCCTGCAAATTCTCTAACCTGGAATTTCAGTCCTGCTCCCCAACATGCTGGACTTTCTCCAGCTCAGGCAGGAAAGTTCTGCCTCAGCTTCCCTTGAAATGGGGATAGCTGGTATGTTCCACCCCAGAGCTGGCTGTATTTTGAGGAAGGATAGGGATGATGGAATGAAATTTGGTGGAAAAAAATGGAGTTTGTTTCCTTGTTGCATGGTGTGGAATAAAAAAAGAAAACAGGGCTGTATGGGTGAAACTCTTTCCTGCACTACTACTCAGCACAAAAAAATGACAATGTTTCCATGCAAAAATCATGCTCAGTTTTCCAGAAAAGTGTGGGGTTTGGTAAGTAAGTGAAGAGTGTTGGTCATTCCAGAGAGAGGTTTTGGTAAAAACGACATCCTGAAATTGTCACGGAAAATTACCATTTCTTTCAAAAGCGCGCAGTTTTTACAAGTCCCAACCACCAAATCTCAACTACCAAAGCCTCAGTGCCTCATGAATATCATCAAGCAAGGCAGGGTTGCAGCATGTGGGCACTGGGGTCCTGGTGCTGCAGCCTGCAGGTACCTGGGGCCTCCCTTTACCTCATGTGGAAGATGAGCTGTTACAGCAACTCAGGTTTGTGGTGGATGCCAACTGCCCAGTGCAAACCTGGTCTGACCAGCACCAGGACTGGGCTCACAGCTGGGCAGCCGCATGGGCACAGAGTATCAGGATACTCCCTCTCCTCTGCATGTGGACCTACATGCTGTTCAGAAAACCAAGCGCTGTTCTGCCATGGGTCCTCTCTTTGGGATATTTTAGGCTTTGGGTGAAGCTGAAGTGGAGGAAGGAGAAATGAAACTGGGAGCATGCCCTAGCCACCCAGATGCAGTGGGGGTTCAGCTGCAGTACTACCCTGCAGTCTCTGGGGAAGGTCAAATCACAAGGTGAGTATGATCTCTGTGCTCTCCTGTATTATACCTTGCCCAGTGACAGCTGAACCTCCACTGAGTGGAAAGTTTTCCTGTGGGGAAACAAAACGGCATTCCTGTAAATGGACCAGGGAAAAAAAACCTTCTCCAGTACAATGCCAGAGCTCCATGGATCTAGCTCCACTCTTATTGCAGCCCTCCTTGCCACTGTATCAGACCCAAACCACCCCATTAGGAGTGAGAGCCCAGAGATCAGTGTTTCCCTAGAGTTTTGGGCATTATTTCTAGCTCCTGGGATGTAGCCTGCTTGGCAGAAATACCTGGGATCAACTCTCCTTATGTGCTGGTCAAAAAGTGTGGGACACCAGCCAGGGAGAAATTTTTGGCAGCCAGAAGTGTTCTCTCATCAGGGCTATTTAGCTCTGAGCAGCTGATTCCAAAACCTGCCCAATTCCTGCCTTTTCAGGGAGAAAAGTCCTGCTCCGTCCTTCAGTTATGCCTGCCCCTCAGCTTCTTGTTCTCTCCTCTATACAGAACAGCTACATGGGTTTTATGAAAAGGGTACATTTAAAAGAAAACAAATCTTCTTGAGGTGGGGAGCCAAGTCAGGAGACCAGACTGACCTGTAGAGCAGGGAGGCTGGGATGTGGAAACCCCAGCCTGGCTAGTGAGACCAGCAATGACACAGAGCCACCTTGGATGGGACACTTACCATGGGACAAGAATGGCCTGCTCCTTTACAGGGATGATAGTGGCAGGTTCCATTTGTTTTGGGAGGGCCAGAGCCACATGAGGCCTCGTACTAGCCTATCTACAGAAAGACATCACCCCCCTCGCCTGCCTGAGACATGTCAAATGCCTTTCTGGCCTGAATCATCGAGGGAGGGTTCACTTCTCCTGTGTCCAAAGGGTAGATATCTCCACTGAGCTGGCTGGTAGCAAATTTGCCAGCAGTCAATGAGCTGAGCTCTGTATCAGCTGGAAGTGCTGCAGTCTCCCTGCCAGCCTGAGACAGAGAGGTCCTGGGCACAATTCACAGCCCATGAGCTAGTTCAAATCAGTGCTAGCACCCAGGACTATGGCAGACAGCTTGCTGCCCAGATCCCACCAGGACCCACCTGTAGCCCTTTGCAGTGCAAGTCCAGCCAGTAAACTGGGGCAGAAAGAGATGAAGCTGCAATCAGTGAGGTGTTCACAGAGGCTGACAGCCTTGGAAACAGCATGCTCAGGGTATACCTCCCCTTGTATCACTGTCTCTCCTTTGCCTGGCATTTGGGGCTTGGAGTGATAAACAGGGTCCCAGTGATCTTTGAAAATACCCCTTCAAGGTGCAGGTTCTCATCATGGACATGAAGGGCATGCGGCCTGGTGAAGTGAGAGAAGACTGAATCCAGTGCCACATTACCCTGCTTCAAGCACCTCACACTGCCCTAAGCACTCATTCAAACCCTCTGGGCACTGCTCAGGGTCTGTGTCTGGTGATGAGTACAGCAGGAATGAAGGGGAGCTGAACTCTGGTGCCCTCTCCAGCCGGCCATCTCCTCTCTGCTTTTTCTGTTCACTCTCCATTGCTGATTTCTGCTCACACACTATACCTTCACCCTGGTTTGCAACATGAGGCAACACTATCCCTGCCATGCAACCTAACAGTTGAAGAGCACATTGGTTGTTAGCGTTAACCCAAGCGAAAAAAGAAAGGAGACAAGATGAAAGAATCCATTTCTACTCTTATCATCATCCTGCTTGGCACTTATCTTCAAAGCACTGTACAAATATTAACTAATTAATCATCTTTCCAACACTCCTAGGAGGAAGAGACATATTAACATGACTTTTATTTTAGATGCCTTATAAACATGAAGGATAGATGGGCCAAGAGATACCAGACAGGTGAAGCAGTCAGGTCATGCCAGTTACTCCGTTCTTCCTGCTTAATACTGCAGGGTTTGTGATTCAGTGGATGTGTCTCAGGCAATTAGCTGATGAGCACATGCTTTGGAGAGTGGACAGGGAGCAGAGGAGCTGGAGTGGAGAGCAGAACAGAAGAGTGCATGACACGCCAAAGAGCAAATATAGAGCAGAAGGGGAAGAAGAAGGACCGGCCCTATCGTCTGGACAAACAGACAGACCACCTTATAGGCAAATTCTGGAAGATGGGGAGCTCAACAGCCTCCCTAGGAGAAGGGAGAGGAGACAGGTGAGAAGGGACCTGCAGGTTTCTGCTAACTACAACAGGTCATGCCCAAGACCTGCCCTGGGGAGAAAGGGTACAGTGGTGAGCCAGTGGGCTGTGACAGACCCTACAAGTTGATGCTTTGTCACCGAAAGATCCTTCCTCCTCAGTCTCTACTGTCTGGCTTGCAGAGTTATCCATCTCTAGTGACTTTTGCCCTCTCCTGAGAAAATACGCTACCAAAACAGATAGATGCTGATGTCTGCTGAAAAGCATTGGGCCAGCACCGCATGACAGTGAAGGCAGGGTCTCTCTGAGCTGTTTGCTGGGAAGATGCCCTCACCCTGGGAGCAGGCCCCAGGGATGTCTGGCACCTCCAGCAGCTCTTCCTAAAGTGGGGCAGTCATGGGGGCACATCCAGAAACCATGAAAACACAATTTTGAGCTGAGCAGCACTAAAAGTAACATTTTCCCCAGCAACCTGAAAGTCAGAAAGCAATTTGGGGGGGGGGGGCAGATCAAGCAAGAGTTTTCATTTCCAGCTTTGAGGGAATTTTATAAATATCATAAAATTAGATTAAAATGGAAGGAAATTCTGACAGCACTGCTGAGGCATCCTGGAGCAACATATTGAGATAAAGTGTTTTTGACTCAAAAAAAAGGTGAATTTTAACCTGTTCAATTTGGCAGCTCCAGGTGAGTTTCTCAAATGCTCTGATATCATAAAAAAAATCAAAATGTGAGTTTTTTCATCTTTAAAAAGATTTTAGCTGAAAAATTCCACTTTGTTCAGCTTCCTTCTGACAGCTCTTCTGCCTGGTGCAAAATGGACGCGTCCTTCAGTCCCTGTCTGAATCATATGGTCACAGCAAACGCTTTCTGTAGAGCAGACATCCCACCACCACAACCTACACAGGTGAGAGACCTCAGGCTAGCAATGCCTGCAGGGCAGGTGTGGGGCACACTGAAGCACCCCAACAGCTGCCCATGCCAACAAAGAGCAAAGGAACCAGTGCCTCAGTGTGCCATGAGCTAGTGATTCTTACCCAAAGACAAGCTGAAGGAGAAAACACTGTGCATGTTCCGCAGGGGCCTGGAAAGCTCCTATACTGGGGGGGAGCTGGGGATGTGGGGAACCCTGCTCAGCAGATATGGTTGAGTCCCACTTTGACCAGGTGGCAAGGCCTCCTGAGGGGGCCATGTAGTACTGGGGCATCATTAGAGAGAGGAGAGCAGAAACCAGTCCCACTCCTTCTGCACTGAGCCACAGCCACCCTGGGTCATGTTCTGCAGAGATGACACAAGTCCCATCAGAGAGAAGCTAAGCAGCTGGCAGCAATCTGCCCACAGCTGGCATCCAGGTATGCCACGGCCAAGGAAGGGGGACCCCATTCCCATGCTCTGGTCCTTAGGTGTATTGCTGGCAGGGGAACAGGCAGCCATCTCTTGCCAATGAAGCTTGGCAGAGCTGGTGAGCAAATGTTGCAGAAGCTGCTGCCTTTTTCTGAAGCTGATGGCTGGATCAGCAGGAACCTTGGCTGGCAAATCCTGGGTCACATGTAGCTCCACAGCCCTTGCAAGCCCATGGGCTGGCATTGGGTCTTTGGTCTGAGACAAAGAGATGCAGCATCCATTCCTGAGGCAGGCAGCAAGGGTTGGAAAGGGGAAACAGAGTCACCAGTGAGTGACAGGACAGGGAAGCACAGGCTGGACCTCTCCAGTATCTGTGACCTGTTGGTGTTGGGCATGTTTTGGGGAACTGGCTGAATCCTCAAGACCTTTCCATGCCTGATGAATGCTGAGAAGAATCTCCTGGTCCTTCTACTCCCTTCTGTCACATGTGGCTTCAAGAGTGAATCTACCCATGCTGTCAGCACTGCCTCTTCTACCATTTTCTAACAAACATCCTAATTATAGCACAATAGTGGTAACTGTAATTACCCCTCTTTATTGCTGCAATTTATTATTGCTGGAACACAATCAGCCTGGCAGTGTAAGATTCATGAAGCAATAACGCACTGTGGCCTCAGTGTTCAATAGGATGTTTCGTGTGCCCGAATCTCTGCAGCCCCTCCTGAGGGCAGTGAGCCAGCTCATCCCATGCTCTCTGTCCTTGGGGTTGACCCATGCACATCCCAAGGCGCTTTCACACATTCACTGTTATCTTGCTGCCTGACCCCATGCTTGGCAAGAGGAGAAATTTCTCTGCAGGGCAGTCAGTGTTCATCTTGCATCCTTAGGCCAAAGGATTAATAGTCCTTGGGATTTATCTGAATGAATGTAAGTGCAGCTGTGGCTATTTGTTGTATACCTGTTTGCTCCTCTATAAAAAAGGCACAATGATTGCCCAATATAAGCAGTGGCAATGAGCTCCACAGTTTCTTCTCAGCCTCAGAGGGTCTGAAGACCTGAAGGGAGCAGTGGGACTATTTCCACTTCCACACCTGGTCTCACCAGACCTGAGCTTGAGGATAACACCCACCTGCACCTGCAGCAAGCCCACAGCCTGGGCTGGATCAGATAACACCTGGAGAACCCATTACACCCCTAGCTATGACCATGTCTAGCTTCACCTCCTAACCCCCATCCACTGCCAGTCCTTGGCAATGCTCCCAACTAATCTGGACCACATATCTTGACTGTGGGTAGGTACTTGTAATCTGTCATCATGACACCCTTTATACTGCCTAGGACATAATAAATAAATCAGATACTTTAACTCTCTCTCTGGAAGGTAACTTCTGTCACAAATCATTCTTTACTGAATAGTCCCCAATTTCTGAAACATGGAACCCAGACAGAAAAGCAGCCTCTTTAGCAATGATTTTGAGAGGCCTGGCATGGGCAGAGAGCCATCTCTCCATTCCTGTTAAACATCACTGGGGAAGAGAGGTACAGGAGCCCCTGGGTATAACAGCTCTGCTCCCTCTACAAGGCACTTCCCTGCACTGCTGATTTGTGATTTTGTCTGAATTTTCAGCTTAGATGTCTCCAAATCTTATACTATCTCTTGTGTCCTTTAGCTGAACACTCTCTTCTCTACTCTAGTGTTTACCTAGTAATTTGCGATCTGCAGGTTGACGTTGCTCTCTTAGGAGTGGCCTCACTGGGAACTTGTATTCAATGCTTCCTCTTCCTTGACCCCTAAATCGTTTTCAAGATCACTGCATGCCAGGATCCCACTCTCTGGTCATGTAAAGCGTGACCTGCATTCAGCACTCCTTGCAGCCATCTGTTAGAAAAGATATTGGTCCAATGAACCCTCCTTGCCAAGTGATCCAGATCCAACTATGTAACTGCCTGGTATTTCCACTGGGGCTGATGGGGGACTGGACCATCTGTTGACAGCTGGTTTTGCTCCATGTTCTGTGTCTCCCCTCCTACGGTTCTCCAAGTTAACTACTACAAGGCAAAAGTCTGGGATCTCCAAAGTCAAGTCAAGGTCTTGCTGATTTCATGGGGGCTTGATTCAACTGGACCAGTGCAATTTCATCTTGGAGAGGCTTGCCTGCTGTGCCTGAAAATACAGCTGCTAAAATTTTAAACACAGCAATATATAAAGGTCAAAAACAGAGGAGATCCTCTTCCTACTGGTCTGCCCACAGGTCTGGAGTGACACAGTCCCTTTGGACAAGATCTTACAGTTTCTTCACTGAATTTTTATGGAGATGTCTAGGTCTAGTTCTGGGAGGTTCACCTGTACAAGGCAGAAGAAATCCTGCTACAGAGCAGGCTGTGCTTCTGGGGTATTCCAGTTCCCTCATCTTTTACAGACACATGTGCACGTGGTAGATGAACATGTTTTTTTCTCATCCCGGTGCGTATGGAGACAGTTTCCCATATAATTTGTTTCACTTCCTCCAAGGTGACCCTCATCAATCATGTGCTAATTCAAGGCATCAGGTCAGCTGTCACAAGCCCAGAGTTACCCCTGTATTTCTCCTGCTGTCTTTCTCACAACAGCCTCTCTCCTGGATGGATACCAGCTCTGTGAACACCACCAGACACCCGTCTGTAGAGCTCTGCCCCACCAGGGCACTGTGCAAATGCTCAGCTATGGAGAGGATACCCATGGGCATAGGACCTCAATGCCCTGCCTCACCTTTGCCTCCACTAAGTCAGTGGCAGAGATCAACTCTCTGTCACTCAGTGTCAGAGGATGAGAAGAGGATGAGTAGTCCCAAACGGAGGGAGGAGATTGCTCTTAAAAAGCTAAGCTGACTGCTCTCCTTGCTTCAGGCAGAGTCAACCCAGGTCTGAAGACCAAAGTGATGGGTGACAAGGACTCTGTTCACCTGGGATGGGCAGGGAGCTTGAAGGAATTTCAGGGGTCCTGGAAGATCCTTTTAGGGCTGGAAATCTCCAGATGAGGCTTGAGTAAAGAGTTGGACCAAACATATCAACTGGGGTTGACACCAGAACCTCTGACAAGAAGCTCCCCATGTGTGTGGGCTCAGATTTTGTGTCTCTGGGGGTATGCTGTGTCTGATGAATATTCCACACATGAGCACGGCCAGGAATCTGCAGGTCCCAGGGAAAGGCAAGGTGTATCAACTTCAAACAATGTGAAGCACCAACAGTCAGTGCAGGGGCCCTCCCAGTAGAAATCACAGAATCACAGAATCGCTGAGGTTGGAAGGGACCTCTGTAGATCATCTAGTCCAACCCCCCTGCTCAAGCAGGGGAATGCTGGCCAGATATGCAATGGACCTAGAGTAATATCTAGTGATTGCTAGACATTGCTTACGCCTCGTTTGCACTGGCTGCCCTTCATCCCTCAATCAGTCAGTCTACCTTTGCTCCAAGGAGCTCTCAGTGTAAGAAGGTACAGGTAAAGGGGTAAGAGAATGGGGAATGAGCAGACTTAGCCCCGATCCCCCACCAGATCCATGACCAGAGGTGCTTCTTGCTTGCAGGAGCCTGCTTCATTTTAACTCCTTCCCCCTGAACAATCTGCCCACCTGAAGATATATCATCCCCAGGTATATTTTCTCCCCCTTTCCATTGGCACCTGCACTCTCTAGCCATAATACTCTAAGCACCTGGTATAGACCCTATATTGATGTGAACCCTGTTTTTATTAAGGGGGGGGGGGAAGCAGCATTTCTGGCCTTCATGTCTACCACAGGATTCCTCCAAGAGTGACATACTGCCTGCCTCTGAGGCACATCAGCCACCCATGTCAGCAAGAGCTGCAACTCTACATCCAACTCTCTGTACATGTTTAGCTGACTGTAGTGTGAGATGGGGCAATGTCTGCAGTCTGCAGCCCCATGGGAAATGCCCCCATCCCCTGGCAGGCATGGGAGTGGTGTCAGAAATGGAGAAAGAGGAGTGGAAGTGGCAGAAAGGCTGGGAACCCCAGAGCTATTGAGAAGACACCTTTTATAGCAAACCTTTGGGGCAATGCTATGGGGTAATGTCCCAGTGCAAGCATCAGGGCTCTCTGTCCTGAGTGTGAGCCTTGTGCTCTCCAGAGCTGCACAAAGTTCCCCCCAAAACCACTGAGGGGTTTTCCTGGCCCTCATCATGCCCACAACGTCCCCATGCTACAATCCAGACCCTGGATCTTAACTAGACATTGGGGCTCAACCTCCTTCTTCTAATGAGCAGAAAGGCCTCAACTCAAGAGATGCACCCATGGGGTGCAGAGTGGGCATGGGGTGGATGGGATGTGCTCTGGGAGGGTTTTGGAGAGAATGGGGGAATGCTGAAAGGCTGAGCTTAAACTGCAGCTGCATGGTGTACCAGTCTGCATTCAACAGGTTCACCCACTGCTAAGACAAAGACAATGCAAACAGGAGTGCAGAGCAAAGCAGCTTAAAATAGGCCAGCAGTAGAAAAAGAATAACAAGGGCAGAGACAAGTCAAGGAGATGTTCAATCTGTGATTCACGCTTGACAGAAAAAAAATGGGTCAAGGGCACAAGAGAAACAGCCCTGAAGGGACAAGCCATGGCAAGAACCAGGAGGGGAGCTCTTGTGCACTGGGTACTGGGGCTTGGGCTTGGTCAGCTGATGTGAGAGCTGGTATGTGGACATCAGCTTTCCTTGACAAGGGGTGGCCCAGAGAAGACCCCACTGGGGCTGGGAACTGACACCACTGGTCACTACAAGGGGTGATTTGGCTTTGGCAAGCCTAATGGTAGGCTATTGGAGGGATCTCCTTAGAGGAAGCCTCCCTCAGCCTAGCCTCCACTCTGCCTGAGCTGGCCCAGCTGGGCTCTGGGCATGCCTTGGGAAAGTCAATGTCTTACTCTGACAAATGTCTACTCGCACCCACCTCAAGCTGTGCGGGGAGGCTGGTATCATCTGATGGAGGGGAGCTACATCATTGCTGCTGCCATCAGAGCAACTGGAGTGCTGTGCAGCCTGGGCCTCGCATGGGGGCCATGCCTGCCCCTACCATTTGGCCACAACCGTGTGAGCGACTGAGAGCCAGAGGCCACCCAGGCCACCCTGTCTGGCCAGTTTTGGCAGCAGACTCTTCCACTGCCCACCATTAGGGCAGAGAATCAGCAGCCCCCCCTGGCATGCCACTCTGCCTTTCCAGATGCCCCGCATTCCCACACCTGTGGACCCAGCTCCAAGGGCTGATCAGCCTGCCCAGCTACTGCACTTTGCGCCTAGTTTGCCCTGATGACCCTCTGGTTGGACAGAGGATACTCAAAGGACCAGTCCATGCAAAGTTTGGGCATGATTGTAGTTGGCCCTCTGCATTATTGGGAAGTGACCTGCAGTGCCTCATGGGGAGAGCACTGGGTGGTCTGGTCCGCTGCACAAAGAGGGTCAGCACATCGGGATCCCAGGTATGCTCCTGCAGGAAATGTAAGTGAAAGAGCAGAGTGCTTCCCTTTCAGACGATTGACCACATATGCCGCTTGATCGCAGTCACACATAACTTGGGGTCCACACTGATGCCTGTACAGTTAAAGCCTCCTACTCTTTCTCTTCCTCAGCGGCAGCCCTCTCTGTCTCTCCCCCTTGCTTCACTCCTCTGTTGCTAGGAAAGGACTGTTGCCAGGTGATGAGAAGCTGGATCCAACATGGGCAGACAGAGGACCCTGAGCAAACAGAAAAGTGGATGGGGTCTGCTGATACCCCCATGCTGCACCCAAGCCCTAGTCTCCAGGGTGGGGAGGCCCCCACTGCATCTCAGTCTAATGATATCCAGCTTCCAGGAATCAGATGCGTATGGCAGTTCTGGCCTGTCTGTCAGGAGCTGCCAGCAGCAAGCATCTCCCAGTGAGGAGCATGCAAACACATACTGGCAACACCCAACAGGTGATGAGAAATGGGAGCATCCCTTTGCAGGACCACTGTGAAGCTCAGGAACTAGCTATTCAAGGGCCCTATTCTGCCATCCTTCCTCCACATGGTCACTGAAAAGTCAGGAAAACACTCAGGCTACCTCAGTGATGGTTAAACACACAGTTATGTGACACTGTCCTTGCCAAAAAAGAAAAAGTCTTAGAGCAGCTTTGCAAGGCTCCATTTTGCAAACTCGGGTTCCACTGGCCTACCAAACCCCTGTGTCTTAATTTGGTGATGCTGAAGCTGCCATGAAACTCCTTTCTGTGAAAGCACACTCCACTTGCTCTAACTAGATGTCACTTCTGAGTTGCACTGGTTGAACTGAGTTGCACTCAGTTTGAAAATTTCTAGGCATGAGGCTTTCCTGTTGTTTCATCCTTGTTAGAAGGCCCTTGGAAAAACTCTAAAATGACTAACAGGAGAAGCCCAAGGAGAGAGAAGAGATTTTTTTTTGTGGGTGTTTTACCCCCTGCTTGGCTGTGCTTGGAGTCCTGCAACTTAATGGCTGACAAAATCTTCAGAAAAAATGCTCTCTGGGAAAATTCAGGGTCTGCTCTGCCACGTAAAGAGCAGGAATCTGCTGGGTGCAGGCAAACGGTGTAGCTCTAGGGCTTGTACAGGCACCCGTTTAATCCCCTTGGGACCTGGTTTGGGGACTCAGCAGAAAGTGCTGCACTTTTCCTATGGGGTTAGATCTGTGCCATCGTCTGGCACAGCGCAGGACCACCCAAGCTAGTACAAAGAGGGGGAAAGAGAAGGCCAAGAATGGACAGGGGTGGCAAGACAGCCTTTTCTAAAACTGGCTGCCAGGTGATAAATACTGTGTTATAATCCTTTGGCAGCCCAAGAAGTTCCTCACTGAAATGGAGTGTGAAAAGACTTGAAATCCTGATTGTTTCTAAAGAAAAAGACCAAGCAGAAAGGAGGTGTAATGCCAACTGCAAGCAAACAGGCTCCAGTCCTCCAAGGCCCTTTCAAGGGAGCAGTGGGTTTTTCTTTTTCTTAATAAGTCACTTTTTAGCAGCTTGATCCCATCCTGCCATTTCTTAATATGAAGCACACTTCTCCAATGGTGAGCAGCGTGTGCTGAAGCCATGGTCCCTATCCACCAGCAAGACACATAAGCCCACTGCATCCTCCCTAGGTGTCCCTGTGGAAGCCTTGGGAGGAGATCCTTGCAGTGTGACAGTGCTTCCCACTGCTTTCACAGCAGCTGTAGCCCATCTGGAAGGGGACACAGAAAAATAAGTGCATTTCCCAGTGTGGCCTGTGATTCAGAGAAGATCTTCACTAAGGAGTTTGAGCGGCTAAAGCTACCCATTTAACCTACTCCACTAAGCACCTAAGCACCCTACTCTGGGTACTTGACAGGCAGCAGTGCTTCATGAAAACAGGTAAGAACAACCATTCCCTTTTCACAGAGGGGAAAACGGAGGCACAGCAGCACACGCAGAGGCATCTTGCCAGGTTGCAACCAGTTGTCCCGCTTACCAGTTCTCTCATCACTGCTGCCCATTTGATCAATTCAACTGCATCTCCAGGAGCTGAGAAAACTGTGCTTCATTTTTGTTATATGGCAAGAAACAAGAAAAAAATAAGTCTACCAAGATGCTGTTGAAATCTCCGAATGGAACATGCAGTTATTGTGAGGTCGACCAAAACTGGGTGCATAAGCCCCCTTGTTCACTCCCCAGAAGTCTCCAGAAAGCCCATGCAGCAGAGATAGAAGCAAAACTGAGAAAATGAGAAATGCCCTGCTGGACATCTGAAGGACAAGATAATCAGGAGTAGTCAACATGGCTTCACCAAGGGGAAATCATGCTTAACCAACCTGAGAGCCTTCTACGATGGAATGACTGGCTGGGTAGATGAGGGGAGAGCAGTGGATGTTGTCTGCCTTGACTTCAGTAAGGTTTTGACACTGTCTCCCATTACATCCTCATAGGCAAGCTCAGGAAGTGTGGTTTAGATGAGTGGACAGGGAGGTGGATTGAGAACTGGCTGAATGGCAGAGCTCAGAGGGTTGTGCTCAGTGGTGCAGAGTCTAGTTGGAGGCCTGTAGCTAGCGGTGTCCCCCAGGGGTCAGGACTGGGTCCAGTCTTCTTCAACTTCTTCATCAATGACCTGGATGAAGGAACAGAGTGCCTCCTCATCAAGTTTGCTGATGATACCAAACTGGGAGGAGTGGCTGATACCCCAGAAGGCTGTGCTGCCATTCAGAGAGACCTGGACAGGCTAGAGAGATGGGCAGAGGGGAACCTCATGAAGTTCAACAAGGGGAAGTGCAGAGTCCTGCACCTGTGGAGGAATAACCCCATGCACCAGGATAGGCTGGGGGCTGACCTGCTGGAAAGCAGCTCTGCAGAGAAGGACCTGGGAGTGCTGGTGGACACCAAGTTGACCATGAGGCAGCAATGTGCCCTTGTGGCCAAGAAGGCCAATGGTATCCTGGGGTGCATCAGGAAGAGTGTTGCCAGCAGGTCGAGGGAGGTAATCCTCTTCCTCTACTCAGCCCTGGTGTGGCCACACCAGGAGTGCTGTGTCCAGTTCTGGGCTCCCCAATGCAAGAGAGACATGGAGCTACCGGAGCGAGTTCAGTGGAGGACTAGTAAGATGATTAGGGGACTGGAGCCTCTCTCCTATGAGGAAAGGCTGAGAGAGCTGGGATTCTTCAGCCTGGAGAAGAGAAGACTGAGGGGGGGGATATGCTTATAAATATCTGAAGGGAGGGTGTAAAGAGGATGGAGCCAGATTCTTTTCAGTGGTGCCCAGTGACAGGACGAGAGGCAACGGGCACAAACTGAAACACAGGAAGTTCCATCTGAACATAAGGAAAAGCTTTTTTACTGTGAGGGTGACTGAGCACTGGAACAAGTTGTCCAGAGAGGCTGTGCAGTCTCCATCCTTATGGAGATATTCAAAAGCCACCTGGACAGGGTCCTGGACAGCCTGCTCTATGTGACTGTGCTTGAGCAGGAATTTTAGACTAGATGATCTCCAGAGGTCCCTTCCAACCTCAACTGTTCTGTGATTTTGGGTTCTGCAACAGAAAAGGATTAGGACTAGCTACTCTGCAAGAACAATTTGGACTGGTATCACCAGATCCCTTCAGACTACGTACATCTCCACCCATATTTTGGCAACACCACACCCCTTGGACAAGCACTGGTTCCCAGCCCCTGCATAGCAGCCATCTTCATGCTGTTTAGATGTGGGACAGCCTGTTTGCTCTGTCCTGCTCCCCTCTCTGGCACCACTGTGCCAACTGCTTCCTGTATGCCATGCCTGTGCCAACCAGAAGATGGGAATGGGAACTGGCAATCAGCCTGGCACACTGATCCAGTTTGGAAATCAGACCAGCAGCTGCCACTGCCAGCCCGGGACAGCCACACTGTGGAGGGAGAGTATGTCCTTTCCCACCAGGTACAGCTGGAGCAGTGCCTGTGGGAAGAATGTCCCTCTGGGCTGCAGATGTCATAAAAGTCTCAAAAAAGATGACATCTGACATGATCACCCTTCAGCTTTAAAAATCTCATTTCTGGTCATTTATTTCCTTGTTTCTGAGACATAAAACAGGACAGGACAGGCAGACAGCTGCACTAGACTTGTCTGTCTTGAAGACATCTGTGAGCAAGGCCAGCACAGTTGCCACCAGGTGACTCCCTGTATGAACATCACATATATCTGTTCTGCCCTCTCCATCTCAGCTATCCAGGGGTTAAAACCATGTGAGAGCTGGCATGCTCTTGAGACCTGCAGCCTGACAGGAGCCATGGACATGATAACACAACTGCCTGTTGCTGAGACCCAGCAATCAGAAAGCATCTTACAAGGACTTTACTTTACTGCTGGGCAAAGGAGACCTGAACAAGCCAAAGCTCACACAGCATGATCAGGAAAAGGGAGGGACTGAGGCTGTCCTGCCATACATGCACCTCCTTACAGGACAGTCCATCTCCAAACACTGCAGTGCAGATGACTGCAGTCCTGGGAACAGCTTCCTCCCCTCCACGCCAGATCAAGGAGGCCCTTGCTGTGTCAGTCACAGATGGGGATACATAACCCCCTACACCTATCCTGTTCCCAGGAGTTCAGTGAGATGTTTCCTCTCTAGGCTCCAAGGGTCCCACCCAAGTGCTCTCAGGTCCTAGCAACATGACTGGTTGCTCAGTCATGCTCCAGCATGACTATGAAACAGCAGGTGATAAAAGGTTGTCTCTCAATATGTGGGCACTGCACCCTCAGGGCACAAGGAAAGAGTGATAGTTACATTGGAAATCTTAATTGCTGTCATTTCCTCATCTTGGGAATATTCTCAGTAGAGTGACTGTCATGAATGCTGGGCAGCTGGAGTCTGGGACTGCAACTCAGGTTTATCCTCTTGGGATCAGGGTAGAAAGCCTCCTTGGTGGTACTGTTACTCAGAGCTTTGCCACGTCTGGCTTTAAACATACCACATGCATCCCCAGCTCCCAGGGCATTGCTGCCTCAAGAGCTCATTGTTGGGTGATCTCTGCCTTCCCTCAGGCAAAAGCTCTTCCTGTTGTCTGGGGGTTCAGACTTACCCCAATGCAGAGCATTTCTGACATCCATTCCTTGGACAGAAGATGTTTGTTCCTGAGCACGATGTTATTGTGAACCGTATGAGCATCTGGCCTTGATTATCCTGTTCTCCCATGCATGGAACCTGATAATTATCTCTCTGAGCCAGAAGAGCAGCCAGGTATTAACTGAGGCCCCCAGCCAAACCATAGAATAGTTTCAAAAGAATATATTATTTAATGTTAATGGAGTGCCACAAAGACAAACACTCAATTGCTGCAAAAAACCTCAGATAACAAACAAGGCAGTAAGGGATTATCACAAGCAATCCCAGATTCTCTGAGAACAAGAATTCATGCATTCTGCTGAGACAAAAAGAGAGACATGAACTCCTTGCAGGGGAAGAGGGTTATAAAACATCAAGACCCTTTTGCCCAAACTTTGAAACAGATCTGCCTCTCCTCCTCCCTCTTCCCTCTTCTCTCCCCTCTCCTCTCCCCATCTGCAGAACTAGGATTTGCAGCTACAATTTACATTCTCCTTTACATGCACCTGATCTCATAAACAATTCCTCAAGTTCTGTGCTGTCCCAGCACCCTCCTTCCACCACTATAGAAAAAGCAGCTTATATCTTTCCTTTAGGGAAAAAAAAGGAAAAAATAACACATCAAATACTTTTTCGCTAAAATTAATTTGCAAATCAAAGCCTGCCGCTGCTGTCTGAGGTGATGGGGTAACTCATCTATCTCCCTGTGGCTGGAGGGCCACACTGCGCTGTCGGCACACATGGCCTTGGGGCTTCTTCAGCCTAGTCACACTCCCCACCTTACCTTGGGAGGGTGTAAAGCAAGTGTGGGGCTGATTTGCCGCACAACAATTCACACCTGAGCTTGCAGGAGCCCTTCTGAGTCTCGGCAGGCTACACAGTCTCCCTCCCCCTGACTGAAGCCAAGAGCCTCTCTGCCAGCAAAGACTCTAAGTGCTACAGTGCTTTTCTGTCACTTTGCACTTCCTCAGGAAATTTCCAAAGCTTTTCCCCCTGTTCAGAGCTCAGCAGGTAATTTTTCCATCCACAAACATACACAGTACCAGACCAGCTCATGTGAACTTAGCAGCTCACAGTATTTGGTGTTGGTTTCAAAAGCTGCAGCTCCAGGAGCCACAGGCTTACATGAATACCCATTTTGATTTTCTTTAAGTAGCAAAGCTCTAGCCTCCTGATTGCAGTGGTACAACGGCATGCCAAATAGCTTAAAAAATCAAAAAGGCCAATATTTAGTGTTTTCAAAATGTCTAATCTCTGGCATTTTTTTTCTAATTTTCTCTAATTTCTGAAAAGCTGAACATGTGACACGAGCATCTGGCCTTGATTGTCCTGTTCTCCCATGTATGGAAACATGAGTTGTTTCTAAAGACACATTACTACCTTTTTTGCAGACCTCCTTCCAAAGTCTTACAAAGCACAGGAAGCCTGGGGCCATGGGCTGACAAAATCTGCCTGATTCAATTAGGAAGGAAGAAGCCAGGGCTAACTCTAGACTCCCAACTACAGTGCCCCCATGATGGATCTCTTGAGGGGGGACACAGGCTTCTGGACATTCATGCCCACACTCCCCATGGCCTCATTCAAAGCCCAGTCACTCTCAAGAGCAGTGCTGGTAAGATACCATGCTAGATAATCTACGTTATGGGATTGCCTCTCCCCTTCCAAGCATGCATGTGCAAGCACATGTGCATGTATGCACATGTGCCTACACTCACACACATACACATGCGCAGGCACACACACAGGGTGGATGCTGGCACAGTTCCCCAAGCTGTGACACAATGTGCCAGAGACACCAAAAGAACCCAAGAGAAGGAGGAGCAAAGAAGATGGAGTGCACTAGGGGCAAATTTGTTGAGAAGACCCCAAGAGCGCTTGAGTGACAGTGGCAGGCTGGGGACAAGTAGGATTTTGCAGTCTCTGAAGGAAGAGCTCCCAGAGACTCGCTAACAAATTCCCTTTGCAGTCTCCAAAGCTGTCCTTGCACATGCAATGGACACCAAAGGCTTGCATGTGGCGATATGGGCTGCATTAACGAACCTCATTAATGTCAGTAGGTAACCTACTTTTCTAACCTTAGCGTCAGTTCTGTGCCAGCGTCACCTTCATCTCACGTGCCAGCTTGCTAGGCCTTAGTGGACACCCTCCCTAGAGGAGCAGGGGGAGCAGCACTTGCCATAAGGAGAGGAGCAGGAGGGGGAACAGCACTCTGCCAGGCCCTGCAGTGTCCCCCTGGCCTGAATCCATCCTGTTGGCCTCTCACAGCAGGGAGCATGAAGTGCTAATCCTGTAGGTGCTGATTTTGCTATGCCAGTGTTTCTGTGCCACCCAGTGTTTTTGATGTGGTGGATATTGAAAGGTCGTGCTTTCTTCCAAGATGCTTCAGCACTCAGGCTCAGGAGAGCATCCTTTCTGAATCCTGGTTAAGTCACATAAACCTTTTGGTGCCTCAATTTCCCATCTGTGAAGCGAGGCTCATAACATTTCCTTTGTCTGTCTTACCTGGATAGCTCATAAGCCATTTGGATCTGGAAGAGTCTCTTCATGCGAATTTGTGTCTGCCTCACACAGCAGGGCCCTGGGTTATCTAGGAGCTAATGTGATCATTTGTTCTGTGTCTAGCCAGGAGAAATATGATATTGTGGCTATACTTATTCCTGTGCTCATAGATAGGAATGGCAGAAGTGACATATCACGTGCTCCTCAAAGTGGTTGTGTCATTCCAAATTGCATTCCAAAGCAATAAGTATGGTGGTCTCAGCTTAGGCATTCCCAAATGCTGCTTTATCCTGTGTTGTCATGTGACTACAAACTCTTTGCTAAGGGGTCAGGACTTGTCACAAATATCTTTCAAAGACATGACTGCTACAGTAGTTGGGTGTTCACACGTATTTGTGCTGTGCAGAAGCGCAACGCCTCAACTGAGAGTTATATTCACCTAAAGCTGTGATGGACATCCTCCTTTCACACTTTTCCTGCTGCTTTGCTGTGCTTGTCCTTCCAAGGATATCTGGCTAAGAGCTATTCAAATAAGCAGAAAGTGACCACAGTAAATGAGAGGGTGTGGACCCCAGCCAACCTGGACCCTCTGTGTCAGCTGCCCCTAAACCGCAACAGCTGAACAATCAAGTCATTGCCACTGTGGCAAAACCCCTCAAGGTGATTCAACAGAAAAAAGTCTCTCTGGAAAGCTGGGCAAACTATGGGTACTGCTGCACAAAGGGTATAGGGCATACTGTAGGGTGCCTGGGGGAAGTTTGGGGATTGAATCAGAGAATTTGGGGATGATACAAGACTTGTTATGGGATGGTTCAGGGAACCAGTGTTTCCTGTCTTCTTATTTTCCTGTGTGAGTGCATTTTCATGTGTATGTGCGTGTCTGTTTGATCCAGATCCACTAGTGAACTTCAAGCTAGACTAGCCAATGAGAGGAACAGGAGGTGATGGAGTCAGATCACAGACAGACTGAAGGTCTGGGAGCCAGATAACAAGAAGACTCATGAAGGTGCCTTCCCCTCAGCAGCAACTCTTAGAAGCAGGATAGGGCTGTTCCTGCTGCCTGCTTTCTTGCAGGTGACTGAACAAGCAGTGTCCTCCTGCCTGTGCTGGTCTGCTGTGTTCAGCCATGTCTGCAGTGTGTTTGCCTAGTGGGAATCTGGCTCAGCCTTGCTGCTGGAAACAGGGATAGCAACAGCCACTCATCTTGACCAGCCTTAGAAGGGAGGAATCCGCTTGGACCTTCAGTCCACAGGACTGAATGATCCTGAACAGTCCCAGCCAAGGATATGCTTAGAAATGACATCTGGGACAGGACAGGCTGAGAATCCTATTAATTGCTTGGTTGCTCTGTGGTTTGTTTGTATGTTACACCTGAATAAGTACAGCTCAAGAGTTTGTTGTCAAAGTTGCAGCTGGGATGCAGGTCTGGCATCACAAACCTGAAAGCATGCCAGGAAAGCTGATTTTTGGCACCTGAACCTATGTGTATTAAGATGATAATACATTGAGCCCTACCTAGTCCTGTCTTTGAAACTATTTATCATCAGGGCATCTTGTGCTGCTGATTCGTAAGCGTAATGTACTGCCAAAAAGCCAGGATGAGCTGACTTATCATCAGAAGCACCTTCAGAGATGAGACAGCATCAGGACGTCATGGAACACTAGCCTAAAATGGCTTCTGAGCATTCCTGTAACCATCTCCCAAGCCTCTGCACCTCTGCACGCAGGGCTATCCCTCTAGGAGCTGACAGGGCCATCCCACAGCATTTGAGTATCCCACAGTCCTTGGAGGATTTTACTTTTTCAGTTCTTCCATGAGGCAGGGATGCTCCAGCCTTGCTTTACAGGGCAAAGGCTTAGCAGTAAGTGGCTCATTCAAGATCCTGCAGGAAGCCTGTGACAAACCTCGGAAGGTAAATTCACCCCCCCTCCCCCAGACCCCAGTGCAGCCCTTTATTCCAACTTGTGGGGCTGCTCTCTGCCAGGGTCAGCATCAGCTGAGGCCAGCACAGCTTCCTTCGACCCCTGCCTACCTGGCAGTGTCTGGAAAGGCTGAGAGGGTGGGAGGCTGGCAGCATTGGTCTGCACTGATCCACATGCTGTAGCCTTTCAGCAAGGTTCTGGGCATCTGTGCCTGCCACCTTGCATATGCCAGCTGTTCAGCATGATTTAGAGCAAGCCGCTGAACAGCTGTTTGCGTATACAGCATGAGAAGCCAGAGCACTTATCACATGCAGGCTACCATGAGACAAGGAGATCATACTGCTGGGCTGGGGGCACAGGGTTCAGATGGACGGGCAGTGCTTGCCTGACCAGGTGAAGCTGAGGGTTGCTTCAGGCCACGCCACCGTGAGCCTGGAGACTGGCACAGCAAAGAAGGATGGGACTTAGCCCCAGCTCCCATCACTGCCAAGAAGGGCTTGGGCATCAGAAGGGGTTTTTGCCCAAGTATGAAGTGACAGAGTGAAATGACATTATACCTTACAGGTGGTTGCTTCAGCCCTCATGCGCTTTGCAGCAGCAGTCCCAGCTGGCCTTTCCCTGCAATGGATAGCGCAGAGGAAGACAAAACAATGAACTGTTTAAATTCTTTTGAGCCCTTTTGATCCACAGATCCCAAAGTGCTTCTGAACCCTGCAGAAGAAATACCAGGACGTGATGATTCACTCTTTTCTGACCTGCGACAGCCTGGGCTCCTCTGGAGAACTCTCAGACTGCACTTAGGGGACTAGGGGCGGTGGGATATACAGGGAAATGCTTTTTTCTTTTGGCTGTGATGCTTATTAATGTAGCAGTCTGGGGAAATGTGGCCAACAGAGACTGCTCTACAGAAACACACAGCACAAATACACTGCACAAAGAGCAAGCACCCCACTAATATCGCTTGGGGACATGCATGTTCCAATCTCCAGGACATGGGACAGGCTGTGCACCCCTCATTTCACACCATGACTGCATTCCACCCTGTATAAAGCAGAATTGCAGCACCCCTGAGCCCACAACTCCTGAGCTGCACCCTCAAAATCGTAGTATCAGCTTAAGTCCAATACCATTAAATAAAAATGCAAACTTTCTTATTATGCCTGTTGTTTTCCTATTGAAAGGCATGTCTCCAAGCATTTTTGTGCCACCAGGAGGATAATATCCTTTTTTAGGAGTGGGAAAAATTGAAATCCTCACCTGACTCCTAGTGCTGGGGCTTTTAGAGAAAACTTCCATTCAGGGAGGCCACACTCCCATCAGAGCTACCTGGTGACAGTGACAGCATTTGGTGTCCTCCACCTCAGAGAGGAATGGAGTGCAGAATTAGGTAGGGGAAGAAAAAGGTGCTAGGCAGAGATGGGATGTTTGTGCTGTCAGTTGCCTTGGCTTCCTGTACATCTGTGATTATCTAAGAACAGCTGTTAATATCATGCATGGCCAAAAAAGGGAATCGGAAACACAAGAAGTATGGAAAAGTGAAAGGGGATAGGATGCACTGTTGCTTTCCTCCTGTTCCTTTCCTTGCAACATTAGCCAGGTAGCCCATTGCCTGAGCTGCTGCAGCACATCCGCCCCCCACTTTAAGGGCTTCAGCCTGAGGCTGCCGAGGTCCTCGAGCAGCCAGAGCTTTTTTTAAAGATGGAGGTGCTGCAAGCGGTGGCAGTGGGGTGACAGGACTAGGGAGGCCAAGTCCAGTAGAAACCCATAAGTAGTTTTTCTGGACAGGCATCACTGCCTCCACTAGCGAGCACAGCTCAGCATGGCTCACATGGTCCTGCTATGGGGCTCAGCGCTGGCTGTGTGCCTGTATGAGCCCCTGTTCAGGCCCCTCTCCACTCCAGAGAGACACTGGCCCTAGCTTTAACTTAGTGAGCTGGGACTCAGGCAAAATTAGCCTGCACAAGGCTCCATGTCATCATGGCCCAGAAGCTGATGGGAGCCAAACTGGTACATTAAAACTCTCTTTGCTTTGAGGTCTCTCTGCACTGCACAGCAGTGGCTGGTGACAGAGACTCACTGCTTAGGCACCCAAACTCGGAGTACTGGTGCTTAGTCTCTGAATTCATGGGGTGCTGAAGCACTCAGCATCCCTCAGGATGTGTCCCAAAGCCTCTTCTGCAGTTTACCAGGTGCCTAGATATGTAGTAGGGTTGAGTCAGCAAAGCTGGCACCCTGCAGATAGGGTCATGACTGGTCCTGCAGTAGCATCTCTCTTTGCAGGACAGGGCGTGGAGGGTGAGCCTGTCTCTTGTGCCTATGCAGCATCAGGAGAGGCAGGAGACTGAATGCTCCAGGGAGAGAAGAAATTTGGGGACCTTGTCCATGAGAGTGAAGCTCTGCCCAAACGGCAACAAAGCCCTGAGAGCCCTGCTGATTGCCTACCTAGGGAAAATAACCTCAGAGGGAAGTCAGCACCCAGCCTAAACAGGGTTTAATTTGCTGTTGACAATCCAGATGGTAATTATATTACCAGGTACCTGACTTTTCATTAAGGCCCCATGCAGATGTTGTCTTTCTGGTGCTGACATAAGTGTACTCATTTATCTTCATCAAAGCAGTACACACACTCCCTGCTGTCTCCCTAGTGACCTGGTACAGCACAGGCACTGTGCCCCTTTGTGAAGCAGCGCTCACTGGCATTGATAAGTTCCCTTATCCCCCCAAAGGGCACATGGACACATGGGGGAGGCTCTCTGCAGCCACTGCCAAACCCAAGCTATGGCTCTGCCACCAGCCTTGTCCCTGCCATCAGCCCTGCCCCTACCATCAGCCCCAGCCCTGCCATCAACCCTAGCCCTGCTGTCAGCCCTGCCCCTATCATTAGCCCCAGCCCTGCTTTCAGCTCTGTCCCTGCCATCAGCCTCAGCCCTGCCATGAGTCCTGTCCCTGTTGTCAGCCCTGGTCATGCTGTCAGCCCCCAGCTCTGCCATCAGCCTCTCCAGCATGGCCAGCACAGGCCAGGCACGGCAGTTTGTTTCCCTGCAGGCAAAGTCTGGCACCTCCAGATTAGTTTTGTGGGTGAGCCAGGTTGCTTGGCACAGGGGAAGCTGTTCCATGCTCCCCAGCACCTGTGATTGCCCTTGTCCCAATGCCCAGCTACCCTCACAGGGCACACCAATCCTCTTCTCCCCTCAGGAGCTGGGACTGGGGCCAGAGATGGAGCCGGAGTCCAGTGCAGAGTGTCCCCAGTGCTAGCACTTGCATGGTTGCTCACTGAAAACTTATCTACCCTGATCTGAACAGAGCATCTGGCACTGGCCATGTGGAAAAAGGCCAGGCTTAGTTTGCTGCTGAGGACCCATCACTGTAATGGCACAGGGCAGGCATCTGTCTGCCAGCAGCAGAAGGGCCTGAGTGTCAGGCCCAGGCTATTCAGCTAGGAGTTTAGCAATGCGGGTGACCCCTTGGCCTCATTGGGGAAACAAGGAACTAGCAACTCAAAGAGCACAGGCAGCATGAGGGGATGACAGCAGAGTCTGCTTCCACCTTTACCACATGGGATCCCTCAGTCTGCCAGGAATCGCCAGCAGGAGTGGGGTGGGAGCAGGCCAGCCTGCATGACAATGCTGGGGGAGATGGAAAGCCACAGGCCAAAGACCATGTACTCTCCTGGTGCTGTCCATGCAATCTTCCAGCTCTGGGGTGGAGGGAAGGGACTTTCATGCAGAAACACAGCATCCAGGGCCAGTTGGTGGCATTATTAGTGATAAATAACCTCTCACTCTTAATTTGCTTTAAAAAGCCTCTTTGGAAAATATTTCTCTGGCAGCAAATGTCACTAAATTCTTGTTAACCTGCCTGACCCCTGGAAGAGAGTGGAGTGGACAGGAGTTTAATGCCCAGGCTAAGATAAACCAGCCAAGGGGAAAGCTAACAGCAGCTCTTCAGAACAGGGCAGCCAGCTTGCAAGTCAGAAGGAAAGTTGGTCCCTAGGGGACAGATCTCCTGCTGAGATGCATTACCTGGATGAAGTGGTAATTCTTCCCTCTGCCATCATTTAAACTACAGCTCAAAGAGGTTGGGGTGCAGAAGAGGAAGGAGTTAGCAGCGTGGAGACTTGCCATGTGTGTGGCACAGTGCATTTTCCATCAGCCTGCCAATGGAGAGAAGAGGTGCAGACCTCTGCAGGCCATGCAGCCTTCATTCAATCCCTCTCACCCATCATTCATAAAAACATGGACGTGATGAGAGAGTGTGTAGCATGCTGGTGATCCTGCTGTGTGTGTGTGTCACAGTCCTGAGGCCCATGGTGCCAAGATCCCTCCCCTTCCTCCACACCATGTGGGCTGGATCCCCACTATCCTGTCATTGTCAGTCTACTCTCTGGGCTTCAAAGGATCTGCCATTGAGACAGTGCCTTGGCAGGGCAAAGGGAGGATATCATTTGTGCTCACAGATCACTGTAGCATCACTCTGATGTTGCTTGCTGCTCCTCCCCTGCTAGTTATAAGCTCTCGCTCTCCCATGGAGTCATGCTCAGCCCAGTCCCTTGCTCTGGGATCACTAGCAGAAAAGGTCATAAGCTGCACCATCAGCTCATCATTAATGCTAGTGCAATGAACATCACTACTGCTCCTGTGCTACCACAGGTTGTAGGAATCCTAGTCCTGACCCAAGCACCACTGTGCTGTTGTCCTGCTGGGTGGTGATACTCACTGTACCGCTTTTACATGGCTAGGATTGATTAAACAAATAGGAAAAGCCCCTCCAGCCACCTCAGCTTCAACTACTTGCTGAGGCTACAGGCTTGATCCTTTGCAGGTTTGGGAACCACCATGATTTTTCCCAGAGATGATGATTCCTTTCAAAGACCACCTAGCTGGTCCTGAGACTGCCCTTTGCTCACAACCTTCTCCTCTTTGCTTCATAACTGAGCAGGATTGTTTAATATTGATGGTGCTGAGCTCCGCCTGGGGCTCTGCTGGGTCTATCTTTTGTGGACTAGAGACAAGGGCTCATCTGATGGTGTTTAATACCCATTTCTTCTTCCTCTCTTCACATGTTCTCCTGACTATTCCTGCTCACCTCTGGCAACTTTCTCATGCTGTCTCCAAAGCCCTGGAAGCTGGAGCTGTTCTTTGACCTTCATCCTTAGAAAACCAAGCTGTCAGGCTCACAGAAGTGCACTGTTCTCCTACAGATCTTCTACTTGGGCCCTGGGTTGGAAGACACAAGGCTGAATAAGTAAATAAAGGCAGGAACAGACAAGCAAGAACCTCCAGGAACTAAGACAGATGTCCCTGTGGAGAGGCTGACTCCCTGATGCCACTGGATCAACAGTGGGGAAGATGAACTCCTAAGCCAGTGTGTTTGATTGCTGGAGCCCTGCTTCCAAAGAGGCTTGTTTGCTGTCTCACCTCCTCCTACTACTTTCTTCATCCTCTCCCTGCAACAGAGCTTCTCCTTTGTCTGCTGGAGCACCAGGCTAACTACAGTGCAGGCTGTCCTGCAGCAGTGCTGGGATGCTCTGCAAACACCACCACTCCTGCCAGCCAGCTCATTTCCTCCTCTCCAAACCAGCAGAGTGCTTGCCTGTGTGCTCACAGAATTTACCTTGTATTTGACAGAGCTCAAAAGTTTGGGATGGGTTCAAGTCCCCTGGGAGCAGAGAAGCAATTCAGTGCAACAGCATGCTGAAGTGGAGATTTCAGCAACCTAGAAGGCGACAGTCTGTAGACTTAAGCACAGCACATGACATGCTCACTGAATCAAGACCACTGTGTGAGATGTCTCATATCTTACACTGAATTGTATCAGGGTTGTAGGACATCACTCATAGAGGTAGCAACACAAAGACCTGTGTGGAGGAAGGAATTAAGCTCATGGCATATGACTTGCAGCATGGAGTGCTGGAGGAGCACGGCCACATCATCAGGTACTGTGAGAGTCACAAAAGATTACAACATGCTTGCTTTCTATGAGGCAGCTCCAAACACTCTAGGAGCCTCATCAATCTTGTCAGAGGAGAAGGCACTGAGTGGAGGCTGGCAGAACTTCTGGCTCCTCTGGATCTGGGAGGCTCATCATTTCTTTCCAACTCTGCCTGTCAGGAGGCTGACAGGACACATCAGGCTGTCCTTGGGCTCTGGTGAGGTAGGGATGGTAGGAGAGGCACTGTGGCTTGCATTGCCACTCTGGAGCATGACAACCATAAGCCAAACCTGAGCTGCCAGCCTCCTCTTTGGGCACCCTCAAGGGATCATTGTGCCGAAGGGCAAATGGACCATGAGGAGGTAGGCACTTCCCTTCCTTAGGTATTCCTGTGGGAACAGGGCACACACTGTGAGATATGCTACCTCCCTTCTTCTCCAGGCCAGCAGGCCCCAAGCCCAGGTCCCTTTTGTTTGGAGCATGCCTCCTGATTCCTGTTTCCTCACCCCAACAGCGTTCCATGGAGTAGGTTTTGCTCTTCCCTTTGCTGCCAGTGATGAAGAACCCACTCTCCTGGGAGCCTCTGGCCATCATCTCTGACAGTCCTACAGTGGAAACCCTTTCCTCTCTTGTCAAATATGGCTTTGCTCATGTGGCTCAGTCACTCTGCACTGAGTCTGGCCTGAATCATTTGCAGCCTCTGCTTACTCAGACTCACCTTCTGATTCCCTGCCTCTGCCTCCTGTCTCTTGGTGGCACTGGGATGATGTGTGCAGAGGAAAAACTCATGGTTCCTTCCTGCTGCTGCCAGAGCCACCCTGGGATGGCTCCCTGACCCTTTGGGTGCTGCCAGCAGTGCACAGCATGGCTCTTTGTGCCATATGGGGTGAGTGTGTGGGAATGGGCTCTATATGAGCTCCCTTCTATGGGTGTCAATGGAGAAACAGAAATCAGAGAACAGAAGGTCAAAGAAAGGAATAGTGTACATGGAGAAGTAGTGTGTGAAAGCCTTCCAAACAGGGATATGGTCCAGAGACTGGCAGTGTTGTTGAAACCACAGGAACTGATAACCTCAGGACACCAAGAGCCTGCCAGACCTCTACAAGGCACGAGCACATGTTGCCATCAACAGCGGGTTGTGTAATTCGGACCACATCCAAGAAGGCAGTGACTGCTAAATGCAGACCAAGACTACAGTTTATATACACATCTGGTGAAACATGAGTCTCCCTAAGGGATGTTCTGAGCCTAAAAGGCACTGACACATCACAACACACTCTACTTTGGAGGATACAACCTGAGTCAGTCTCCCTGCTGTGGTTCCAGCCAGGGAACTGTGAGTGGGTGAGCTGGTGGATCTGCTGTGTGAACAGTTATCCACTAGCAACAGCTTGATCCTATTAGCAATAACAGCTTAATTAATAAAAGGTGTTCTAATAAATATTGGTTGTGATCTGTGTCTCCCCCAACCCGATTCCCTGTCTGAAAAAAGGAAATCTACAATATTTGGGCCACTCTTGCTCTTTATTCACAGAATCACAGAATGGTTGAGGTTGGAAGGGACCTCTGGAGATCATCTAGTCTAAAATCCCTGCTCAAGCACAGTCACATAGAGCAGGCAGTCCAGGACCCTGTCCAGGTGGCTTTTGAATATCTCCATAAGGATGGAGAGTCCACAACCTCTCTGGGCAACCTGTTCCAGTGTTCAGTCACCCTCACAGTAAAGAAGTTTTTCCTCATGTTCAGATGGAACTGTCTGTGTTTCAGTTTGTGCCCATTGCCTCTCGTCCTGTCACTGGGCACCACTGAAAAGAGTCTGGCTCCATCCTCTTTACACCCTCCCTTCAGATATTTATAAGCATATCCCCCCCCTCAGTCTTCTCTTCTCCAGGCTGAAGAATCCCAGCTCTTGCAGCCTTTCCTCATAGGAGAGAGGCTCCAGTCCCCTAATCATCTTACTAGTCCTCCACTGAACTCGCTCCGGTAGCTCCATGTCTCTCTTGCATTGGGGAGCCCAGACCTGGACACAATACTCCTGGTGTGGCCTCACCAGGGCTGAGTAGAGGGGGAGGATCACCTCCCTCAACCTGCTGGCAATGCTCTTCCTAATGCAGCCCAGATTACCATTGGCCTTCTTGGCCACAAGGACACATTGCTGCCTCATGGTCAACTTGGTGTCCACCAGCACTCCCAGGTCCTTCTCTGCAGAGCTGCTTTCCAGTGGGTCAACCCACAGCATGCACTGGTGCATGGGGTTATTCCTCCGCAGGTGCAGGACTCTGCACTTCCCCTTGTTGAACTTCATGAGGTTCCTCTCTGCCCACCTCTCCAGCCTGTCCACATCTCTCTGAATGGCAGCACAGCCTTCTGGGGTATCAGCCACTCCTCCCAGTTTGGTATCATCAGCAAACTTGATGAGGAGGCACTCTGTTCCTTCATCCAGGTCACTGATGAAGAAGTTGAAGAAGACTGGACCCAGTCCTGACCCCTGGGGGACACCGCTAGCTACAGGCCTCCAACTAGACTCTGCACCACTGATCGCAACCCTCTGAGCTCTGCCGTTCAGCCAGTTCTCAATCCACCTCCCTGTCCACTCATCTAAACCACACTTCCTGAGCTTGTCTATGAGGATGTAATGGGAGACAGTGTCAAAAGCCTTGCTGAAGTCAAGGCAGACAACATCCACTGCTCTCCCCTCATCTACCCAGCCAGTCATTCCATCGTAGAAGGCTCTCAGGTTGGTTAAGCATGATTTTGCCTTGGTGAATCCATGCTGACTACTCCTGATCACCTTCGTATCCTTCACATGCTTAGAGATGGCATCCAGGTTATTGGCAGGACAGAGTGGCGCTAGCTCCCAGCTGGGCTCATCTGTCTCTACCATAACTACTCAGTGGAAATGGGAAAGACTCACACTATGCCTATAGGGACTTCTGTCCTGGATCTCCAGAGCTCTCCAGGTGGCCCTGTAAGGCAGGTTTTACCTTTTCCCCTTTCCTCCCTGAGTTTCGGTGCTCAGGGCAAAGGCAACTCAAGTCAAAATGCTCCTGGGGGCAGAACATAGCATGCCACATCCCATGTAGCAGCCTGAAGGGAGGCCAATGCATTGGTTGTGGATTATTTCCACAGTTTGACAAAGCTGCTCTGGGAGTCTCATAAAGCCATAGGGGATGATGGCAATTCCCCTGCATGACTGAGGGGTTCCTTTGCTCCCCAGCCCCTGCAGAAAGCTGTCAGCTCCAGCACACTGCTTGACTGCATTTGGGACTGTATCCAAATTCATGCTTGACAGTCCTGTTTGCTGAACCGTCCCCAGGATGCCACACTGGTCCTGCCAGCTCCACAGATCCAGGAATTTTCAGAATCACCTTCCAGAGACATGACTGGACCACACTGAACTGAGAAGGCATGCACTCTGTAGCTCCAGGAGCAAGAGCTGCCCGCAGGCTTTGCAAAGATCCTACACCAGGAGCGGCTTCAGGGACATCTGGTGACATTCAGAACCAAGGGCTCAGATGCATGAGGTCTAAAACTGCATAGAGTTTGCGTCAGGGAGCTCAGAGAATTCTGTTTATTTTTGCAAATGGTGAGGAGCTATTTTAGCTGTAGTTTTTCCACATTCACAGCTGTGACCAATCAATCAACTTGCTCCTTGTCTATGAACATGCGTTTTTCCAGTGACCTTGCTCCATTAGACTTTGTTCCATTAGAAGTCAACCTTCCTGCTAGTTTTAGTGAAAAAAGAAGTGAGCATGGCACTGGGTGTGTGACACTTCAGCTGCATGCATGATAGGGGTGTTAGCAAGCAGGGAATGGCTCAGTGGTTCTGGGGTTACCAGCTTGGTCCTCTGTCTTGTTGGCAGAGCTGTATCCTGCTGGGCAGGAGAGTGCTCTTTCGGGTAGTGGTGCAGAGCACGAGTGCTGTGATTGCAACTGTACATGCCTAAAAATAACCCCTGCTCCTGTCCCACAGTGCATACCACAACACCTTTTCCTAGCGCTAGACCTGCTAATTGCTCATACAATCAAAGGGACTGAAATGGCAAACAGGTATAAATACCCAGTAATGAGGATTAAGCAGCAGAGCCTGGAAGCCTTCACAGAACCCTCTTGTTGTTTGTGAAGAAATGCCTTTGAATTGCCTGTACAAGATACAAGCTCCACTAGCCCCTGCTGTTCAGGAAGCTTTGGTAATGTTCATGCTAACAGCTAGCAAGACACCAAGGTAGAAACAGACCAGCCTGTCAATGCCATTAGTCATAACCTGGCCTCCTCTGTTCATCCACAAGGGTGACTGGCACCTGACCCCTCATTTCTGGAGTGCCTCATGGGTAAGAGATGCTAAATATTTGCTCAGTCCCTGGCTAGATCTTCCTCTTGAGAGCCCAGCTAACAGCACATGTCCTTGGGCTCTATGCAATAACACCACAGACAAACCAGGGAAAACCATCACGTAGGAAAGCGTTTTGTCAGGCCTTTCTTATGCTAGAGGCAGGGCAAGGGCCCGTTATTTTCAAGAGTCAGCTTATCCCACAGCACCAGGTCCCACAAGTGCATGGACCTCAGCCTTCTGGATGTGCGAGGACCCAAGTGCAAAGATGTGTCTGGTGTAACAGCGCTGCGGGCACTGCAGTCTGCTTATCCTGCTGAAGGTGGTGAGGATAACGTGCAGCACACTGTATTTATTGTTGTTGCCATTAGGACAATATTCTGCCGTGTTAGAATAAATGGGGTGTGCCACTGCTGTAAATTACTAAATACCATTATATTATGCAGCTAATCAACGCCTGTTTCAACAAGTCAGAAAATGCCCTGTTTTCATCTCACTCTATGGGATATAGTAATGGTAGTCATTTAATTCCAGGTGGTTTCCCAGGGACTTTGCCTCCTCAGATTTCTTACAGGAACCCACCTAGCAATCACCTCTGTGGGGCCTGGGGATCATTCTGGCCATAGAACCTCCTGCAATGGCCCACTAAACCTTCACCCTGGAATATGTAAATATCAGTTGCAGCAAGGGAAACAACTAATACAGAGAAAGGAGCTACCATGGCTTGTGCTTACTTGGACCATTTACCTATCTGAAAGAGGACAGAGGACAAGGACATCACCTGGAAGCTCTTGGGGAGATACACAACTAGTAAATAGTAAAGGAAAGCATCACCTATGACCTTCACAAGACCTCTTTAATCAGCAATTTCTTGACAGGTTTGACCTCATGCTTCCTTTTTGCACACTATAAAACATATGTACTAACTGAGAAGTGAGAGAAAGAGACCTGACAACATAGCAAATTGTTGTTTTCAAGCAAACATTTCTAACTACTTTGTCTAACCATGCTGAGCATTGTCCTGCAATAGCCTGTGAGCAGCTGAGCTTGGCCACTTCATTATTTTGCCCTTCAACGGAAGCAAAGGGGCCAGCAGCACCCCCTCTAGAACGCTCCCAGAGGCATCAGCATCCCCAGGTCTCCCCACACACTGCCTTTCACTGTACCAAGTGGCTCTGAGCCCTGCAGCTGCTGTGGCAGGGTCTCCATCAGGACTGAAAATAACCCTCCTCACTGCAAGAAATGTTCAGTCAATAATTTCCAGAAAGCTGCTGCAGATGCTGGCAGAAGCGAGGCGACACAGGGTGGCATGCGGAAACCAAAGCTTCCTGTGCATGCCTCACAAAGCTCCCAGCATGCTGTGTGGCACATTGCAGCTTTTGGGCCCATTAAAGCGGTTGGATGTGGACTGAAATTTGGCAGGCAAAGGGCAACATCTTAGGCTTGGATTTAAACCTGCCTCCTCCCAAGATAGCCTTACTCCAGCTATACACCTGTCTGACTGAAGGCAGAATTTGGCTTATTTGGTTTTGCAAATTTTGCAATTTGCACTTTTTGCAATTGGCTTTGCCTCTGTATACAAGGGAAATTTCTAAAACATACCTCCCAGGATCCGTTTGCTTGTCCTAGCCATGAGGAGTTTAAATTCAGCCACCTGCAGACATCTCCTTGACAGGTCCTACTTCTTTGCATGTTTCCAGGGGAGCACAAATCAGTGTGCCTTCCTCCTATCTCCTTCCTTTAACATTTCTGTGATTCATATCTGCAAGAACACAGACAGTCCTGGCCTTGCCAGGTCATTTGGGCTTTCAAGTCACAGAGGAAGTAGGAATACCTACTAGTTGGCCCACAGTAATGGTTACCACAGCCATTGCTGTTTTGCCAAAACTCTACAAGGCAGTGGGCTTACATGAGATGAGAGAGGGACATGGCCCTTGTGTGAGCCTCCTGCAATGTGGAAATTTCTCTCTACGGAGAAAATAAGGAGGGAATAGACACTTGGTCATTTCAGAAATGTTATTTTCCATATCTGCAGCTTAAAATCGATGTGGTGCTTTACAAGGGAAGGCAATGGGGCAGTCTTTAGTACCTAGCATGGATGAGGCATTTGGGGGCTTTTTCAAGCTGCTGTTTGATTAGTACAGTGACAAAGCTGACTCCTGGAAGCTGCTGAGTTCCTTAAAATCCCTGAAATCCATTAGGTCAGTGGTGTTTCAGCACCAGTGAGCATCTGGCACAGGGGATATCTTAAAATTAGCTACTTGTCAGGGACACTTTTTGCTGTCCTCCTGTGCATTATTATAATGATGCTCTCCCAGAGCACTATCATGACTCATGATGCTATATATTTTTATATATATAAATTTGGAATCAAAGACCCATCAAGTCATTCAAAATCTGCTTTTCCTACATGGCCCTAAGTTAGCTAGTGCTCCTGCCACTCTCATGTGTACAAGCAGGCAGCAGAAGCACTCTCCCAGCCCTGCTTTGCCAACACTGGAGGAAGAAGAGTGTGATTTCCAAGAAGAATGATGGATTCTTGAAGATCCTTAATAGCCTGGAGGACAGCTCAGTATCCAGGGCACTTTCAGGGATGGCTGCTGCAGGTGATTTGGGTGAGAAGAAAGGGAGGATGGTTACAAAGGCCTGCTGCCCAAATGCAAGCTGGGCACCTTTCCCTGCAGTGCCTGGCCCTCAGCCATCTCTGGCTCTAGGCGAGAATGGGACGTCTCACCCCCACCCTGTCACCACCTCAAGACAGAGCCTTGCAGATCAGCCTCAGGATAGGGCAGCAGCCTGTCATCTCAGCCTCCATTCTGACCTGACTTGCCATTTACAGTTTGGGGGTGACCACTGTGGTACTTGAACATAGTTTTTGTGGCTTAGCACCACTCTCTGAGTTGTGTCTAAGATATCTTCATATGTTGTCTGCAGTGTGAGCAAGTGCCTGCATTTTAGAGCAGCCACTTTAATTACAGGTTAATAGACAGCTGAACTTCTGAGGCCTTGACAGGAGCTTGCTGGATTGCAGCACTGTCCCCCTTAGGTCAGACTAGGCTTCAGTTGCTTTATGTGAACCTTCATTTTACTCTCATTGCCACTCAAGCTGCTGAGCACACCCCAGAAGGTCCTGAGACCCCACTGACTTCACTGAGCGCAGGGGACCCAGTGTTGTGTAGGATCACCCTTTCAGAGGTGATTTTTGCTCCTGTGCCTGAGAAAAAAACAACAACCCTTTTTCCTATTAGTTGGGTCCCCCATGAGAGCACTAGAAATAACAGCAGCCTTTTTGATCCCATTAGATCTCATAGGGACCCTTTAAGAAGAGGGGTAAACTGTGGCTGAAATGACCTCGGTGCCCTTGCTTCAGGAATCAAGCCTGGGATGCCATCAGAAACATCCTCTCACCATGAAGTATCTCAGCAGCATGACTGCACATTTCTATCTTTGGGTTAATATCTGTGCCCACTGAAAGGAACAACTTAGATTCAATTTTAGCACCCTATTGTGAAGTTGAAATACTTCAGCTGAGTCTCCCCATTTTAATCTTTAGTTTTATTCATTTTCATAGATCATTGGATAAATTTTCAGTGAACAGCCCTACAAGTTTCTTGGCCATCTTTGTGGGAAGTAAGGTTTTCTGAAACAATAAACAATACAGAAGGAGAAAAAGAAACAGAAAGAAATAAAAAGAAAAAAGAAATCTATCAAAGATAGGAAGCCTGTGTTCAAGTTATACACAATATATTATTCTGCCACACGTAATTTATCTTCTTACAGATGCCACTGTAGCATGTAGCATATAGCATATGTATAAATGGGGGAAATGCAGAATCAGGAAAAGGCTGAGTTCCTGCATGTCACCACTTCTGATGAGGCTATTATTTCATTACTGTATTTGCTGCAGCCCCACCTATGGCAGGACCTTGAAAGGACTCTCTTCTTTGCCGCATGATGCAAACACATTTCAAATGCCATTCCTGCTCCAGTCAATTTCTGTCTATGATGCGGCACTCTGGCTCACACACCCCTATTTGGGAAACAGTCCCTTTCATCCCCAGCACAGAAAACACTAAGCATGTGTTTAACTTTAAGCAGGTACTCAACTTGTATTAAAGTCTATGGGATTTAAGGCTTCACCTAAAATTATGCACATGTTTAAGCGCTTTGCTGAAGACAAGCTGCAGAAGGAAGGGACTAAATGTGAAATAGTGGGTGGAGGAGCCATGTAAGCGACAGGACTGCTAACGATCTATTCAAATATAAATCCCAACTAAACTCAAAGAGCAAAAGTCAATAACCCAACTGCTAACGTTCTGCAATTCCGTTGCCAAATAAATTGAGCTTCTTCTAACTTGTGACACTCATGCTTGGAAAACCATGTCCTTGCGGACATCTTGAACAGATGAAAGAGGGCTTAGTCTCTCTGGTATGAAACTGCACAAATATCCTCAACTACCCACTTTGTTCTCCTTAGACAATGTGACTTACACTGTCAATGTTATCCTTTCAGGCTTTTTGCTTTCACTTAATCATTTTGCAGAGGATCTCTTAGCAAGCCCTCTTTAGTACAATTGCATGCAGTCTTTGATGAGATGGTCACGGAGGGAGTCCAGCTCTTCTCCAGAAAGCTCTTAAATGAGGATCTCAGGAGCACTGTTATCTCCACGGTGCTCCTCAGATTCACAGCTCACCTCCTGACTCTGCTGGAGATTGGCATCACGAAGCATGTTTGTTTCCCAGCATGTTATTCATTGACTTTATTTTCCAGTCAAGAGAGCTTTGCAAATAATAATAAGAAAGGATGAATGGAATGGCATGGGATGATTAACCAGGATTTTCAAAGACGAGCCAGAAATCTGGATTGCCAGCACCACAAGCACCTCACAAACAACCGATTCATATCGCACACCCTATCCTCCAATGGAGAGGAAGACAATCCTACAGTCATTTGCCCTTAAGTAGATCAGTCAACAATGATTATCTACAATATCAAACAGTACAATGAAGCTGCATTTTCACCAACAGTCTCTCCCTTTTTCTTGTTGTCATGTTTTTTGATCTTCTTACAGTAGAAATGCCTAGATTTATTCCTGCTCTCTGAATGCATTGCCACAACAGTTGGGATTTGATGCTGTTATAATCTTTCTGGACTACAAAAAACAAGTCGTGTCTTTCCATAGCATATGGTTCTCCCCTTAAAACAACACCAGAACTTTCAATTAAGTTTCTGGGAACAGCACTGAAATACACATGACTCATTTCAAAAGTGCACTAACAAGTGAAATGATCCCATTTTTTGCCAAATCTCCTCTCATCATGAAACAAACTGTATCTAATGTCTTTCCTTCTTTATACATTGACGAAAACAACACCATTCTCTGTCGACACTGAGCTTGAGTAAAAATCGTCCAGTTAAATATTATAATATTTGATAATAGTCCTGCCAGCATGGAGCTGACTCATTTAATGTAATGTGCTGCTCCCTGAAGATTGCTTTTCAGCACAGCAAACAATTAGCTAGTTAATTCATCTCAGCTTGAGAATGGTAGATACTTACAGGACCACGGGTATTCTCCTAACTGGAGCTGATTTATCAACGATCATAGTTGTTCCTCCTGTAATTAATCGTATGCTATTTTCACACACACATATCCCTTTGCTGACATGCAGATCCCAATTCCTATCTGCTCTTTTATACTCAGAATGATAGAAAAATTATTTTGATTTCCGGTCACTGACATGGAAATGATCAGGCAGGATCAAGCTGTGATTCACAGACTCCCTCTCCAACAGTCCTTAAATACTACCTTTTGCTCCCATGGAGCAAAGCAAAGCTGCTCCAACCCCCATTTCCCATCCAGTGGTGATTGTGGGCCACCAGTGCATTGCTAGTGCAGTACTACACATGCACAAGCTGGTTTGAACTGGCTGAATGGCAGAGCTCAGAGGGTTGTGACCAGCAGCAAAAAGTCTTGTTGGAGGCCTGTAGCTAGTGGTATCCCCCAGGGGTCAGGACTGGGTCCAGTCTTCTTCAACTTCTTCATCAATGACCTGGATGAAGGGACAGAGTGCCTCCTCAGCAAGTTTGCTGATGATACCAAACTGGGAGGAGTGGCTGATACCCCAGAAGGCTGTGCTGCCATTCAGAGAGATGTGGACAGGCTGGAGAGATGGGCAGAGAGGAACCTCATGAAGTTCAATAAAGGGAAGTGCAGGGTCCTGCACCTGCGGAGGAATAACCCCATGCACCAGGATAGGCTGGGGGCTGACCTGCTGGAAAGCAGCTCTGCAGAGAAGGACCTGGGAGTGCTGGTGGACACCAAGTTGACCATGAGGCAGCAATGTGTCCTTGTGGCCAAGAAGGCCAACGGTAATCTGGGCTGCATCAGGAAGAGCATTGCCAGCAGGTCGAGGGAGGTAATCCTCTTCCTCTACTCAGCCCTGGTGTGGCCACACCAGGAGTATTGTGTCCAGGTCTGGGCTCCCCAATGCAAGAGAGACATGGAGCTACCGGAGCGAGTTCAGTGGAGGACTAGTAAGATGATTAGGGGACTGGAGCCTCTCTCCTATGAGGAAAGGCTGAGAGAGCTGGGATTCTTCAGCCTGGAGAAGAGAAGACTCAGGGGGGATATGCTTATAAATATCTGAAGGGAGGGTGTAAAGAGGATGGAGCCAGACTCTTTTCAGTGGTGCCCAGTGACAGGACAAGAGGCAACAGGCACAAACTGAAACACAGACAGTTCCATCTGAACATGAGGAAAAACTTCTTCACTATGAGGGTGACAGAGCACTGGAACAGGTTGCCCAGAGAGGTTGTGAAGTCTCCTTCTCTGGAGATATTCAAAACCCTCCTGGATGCAATTCTGTACAATGTGCTCTAGGTGACCCTGCTTGTGCAGGGGTTTTGGACTAGATGATCTCCAGAGGTGCCTTCCAAACTCAACCATTCTGTGATTCTGTGATTTTGTGAACATGCTTGACCTTACACCAACTACCTCAGCTAGAGGCCTTGCATTGCCATCACACCAAGACACATGTTCACATGCCTCCCCTAACCCCCCGGCACCCTACACTCCCCACTCCCCCCCCCATGCCGTGCACTGCTGTGCCTTCACACACCTCTCAGTGCTCTGCCATGCACATCCCCTTGCAGCCATGTGCATGTCTGCCTCGAGGCCAAACACTGCACCTCACACAGACATTTGTGCACAGACATCTGCACACAGACATGGAGGGACACGCTTCCCAGTGCAAGCCTCCTCTCATCTCCTTCCCTTCAGAGATCCCTTTGGCTCCAGTTTAAATGTGGTTGCTTTTCCCCTAGCAGCATCATTTCTCCAACCCTCCCCCTACTCTGGTGGCTGGGAACATCCTCCCTAATTCCAGCCTAAATTTATTCCTTGCTGTTTATTCTTGTGACAACAGTCTGTTAGCTTAACAGCTCCTCGCCCTCCCTGGGGCTTACTCCCAAAGGATTTATAGCCAGCAATGATAGCCCCTTAGTCTGTGTTTGCTAGGCTAACCCAGGTGATCACTTCTGCATGCCTCCTGCACACCATGGCCTCTGTTGCCCTGCTCAGCCTTGATGCCCTTAACTCTGTCTCTTCCAACATCATTTCATCTTTCCTTAATACAGGTTGCCAGAGCTTCAAGGCCTTAGTGTCCTCTTGCCCCCAGAAATCCCTCAGCTCCTCACTTTTGGGACAGCGTTTGTCCTATTCAGGGCTACAACACCTTGGTGGCTCCACAAGTGCACCTGGCCCCACCACATCCAGCCTTCCTGTCAGACTGGCACAGCCTGTTTGTCTCTAGCTGCAGGTGCCAGCCTTTGCACTTGGTGTTGCTGACTTCTCCAGGGCTCTTTGGACATATCCTGCCTGAGCTGCCCCAGATCATCACACTCCTTTGGCACGTCAGGAAAGAAAGAAGCAATTCCAAGCTTGAGCACTGATGAACCCCACACAGAAGTGTGCAGCCCACCCCATCTCACTACGCCAAACATGCTGATCCATGCACATGCTGCCTCACATGATCAACGGTGCTCATCCGCACACCCACGGTGAACAACTGCACACAAATGTCTTTCAGCTCACCATATCAAGCAACACATCCAGTTCCTCCCATGGCCATCCTAACGGACCATGAACCTCAGCTCCAACACACCTTCAGACAGTCCAGCATCCAGTGACAACAAAGCTCTGAGGGTTTTTATCTCTTGGTCTTGAAGAGGATTAAACATGTGGGGAACCATCCTTGTCCTGGATGCCAGTGGGAAAGCAGATGCCAGAGGAAACCTGCATGCTCGATTACCTCTCTGAAATGCCTGTACACCAATGCATGCAGCATGGAGAATAAACAGGAAGAATTAGAGATCTGTGTATGGTCGCAGGGCCATGATCTCATTGCAATTAAAGAGACATGGTGGGATAGCTTACATGACTGGAGTGCTGTCATGGATGGCTACGTGCTTTTTAGGAAARACAGGYCAGGAARGCRAGGTGGTGGAGTTGCTCTTTATGTGAGAGAGCAACTGGAATGTATGGAGCTGTGCCTAGGGGTGGATGAAGAGTGAGTCGAGAGCTTATGGGTAAGCATTAAAGGGTAGGCTAACATGGGTGACACTGTTGTGGGTGTTTACTACAGACCACCTGATCAGGAAGAGGAAGTCAATGAGGCCTTCTGCAGACAGCTGGAAGTAGCCTCACGATCACAGGCCCTGGTTCTGGGGGACTTCAACCACCCTGATATCTGCTGGAGAGACAGCTAGCCACAAACAGTCCAGGAGGTTCCTGCAGAGCATTGATGATAACTTCTTGACACAGGTGGTGGAGGAGCCAGCAAAGAGGGGTGTGCCGCTGGACCTCGTACTAGCAAACAAAGAAGGACTGGTTGAAGATGTGAAGGTCGGGGGCAGCCTTGGCTGCAGTAACCATGAGATGGTGGAGTTCAGGATCCTGCGAGGAGAAGGCAGGGCAATAAATAGGATTGCAACCCTGGACTTCAGGAGAGCAAACTTTGGCCTCTTCAGGGACCTACGTGGAGGAATCCCATGGGTTAGGCCCTAGAAGGAAGGGGCGTTCAAGAGAGCTGGTTAATATTCAAGCATCACTTCCTCCAAGCTCAAGATCGGTGCATCCCTACGAGTAAGAAGTCAAGCAAAGGAGGTAGGAGACCTGCATGGATGAGCAAGGAGCTCCTGGCAAAACTCAAACAGAAGTATACAGAAAGTGGAAATAGCGACAGGCCACTTGGGAGGAACATAGGAATGTTGTCAGAGTATGCAGGGATGCGACGAGGAAGGCTAAGGCCCATTTGGAATTAAGAAGAGCTTCTTCAAGTACATCAGTAACAAAAGGAAGACTAGGGAAAACGTGGGCCCTTTGCTGAATGGGGTGGGTGCCCTGGTGACGAAGGATGCAGAGAAGGCAGAGTTACTGAATGCCTTCTTTGCTTCAGTCTTTACTGCTCAGGCCAGCCCTCAGGAACCCCAGACCCTGGAGGCAAGAGAGAAAGTCTGGAGAAAGGAAGACTTTCCCTTGGTTGAGGAGGAGTGGGTTAGAGATCATTTAGGCAAACTTGACACCCACAAATCCATGGGCCCCTATGGGATGCACCCACGAGTGCTGAGGGAGCTGGCAGATGTTATTGCTAGGCCGCTCTCCATCATCGCTGAAAGGTCATGGAGATCAGGAGAGGTGCCTGAAGACTGGAAGAAAGCCAGTGTCACCCCAGTCTTCAAAAAGATCAAGAAGGAGGACCCAGGAAACCACAGGCCAGTCAGCCTCACCTCCATCCCTGGAAAGGTGATGGAGCAGCTCATCCTGGAGGCCATCTCCAAGCATGTGGAGGACAAGAAGGTGATCAGCAGCAGTCAGTATGGCTTCACCAAGGCAAAATCAGGCTTAACCAACCTGAGAGCCTTCTACGATGGAATGACTGGCTGGGTAGATGAGGGGAGAGCAGTGGATGTTGTCTGCCTTGACTTCAGTAAGGTTTTGACACTGTCTCCCATAACATCCTCATAGGCAAGCTCAGGAAGTGTGGTTTAGATGAGTGGACAGTGAGGTGGATTGAGAACTGGCTGAACGGCAGAGCTCAGAGGGTTGCGATCAGTGGTGCAGAGTCTAGCTGGAGGCCTGTAGCTAGCAGTGTCCCCCAGGGGTCAGGACTGGGTATTTGCCTGCCTTTTTGCTCTGACTGCTTGTTGCTATTATTTTTATGACTCAGCACTTCTGCAGCGTGCCTGGGCACAGTCAGCACAGCCAAAGCTTTCGGCACCAACAGGACTGCTTTCCGTCGACCCCGCCACCACCGGACAGGACTGACATCTCTCCTCTGAGATCTGTTTTCCAATTTTCACAGCGTGAATCCCTGGCTAATTTAAATCCTTGTTGTACCATTCCCCTCAGACACCATTCAGGGGCACATTTGATGCTTGTATACTCCAGATCAGCAGGAGAAAATGGCAGCAAGGCAGCTCCTTGGCAGTGAGCATCTCTTTATCTCACATCCTTGCAGGAGAGACAACTATTTTTTTTTCTTTAGGCTTGGGCTTCAACTGGAGATTTATTTTAGTTTGTGTTAATTGCAATAATTACTGCTAGTGTGAAGATGATGACCTCAGCATTCAGACAAATGAATATGGCAATGAGTTCATCTGCAGCATCCTTATATTTACTGCCCAAATAAACAGCATGGAAACCAGAATAAAAGGGATCTGCAGGTACAAATGGGAGGGAATATCTCCACTGCCCTCAGAGGCAGCACCATGTGGGCCTGGTTTGCTGTATGGTTCCAGCCCAGCACTGCAGGCTGCCCATAATGCTCAGGCATCAGCATGGGCTGTGAACTCCTTCTAGGAAGGGGCAAGCATGCGCATGCCTGTGTCATTCCCACGCAGTCATCATTGCTGTTTCTGGGGTCAACAGAACCTGGTAGGACAGCAAAAGTAAGAGATCAAAACAAGGGGTGCACCTGCCATCCCCCAGCCACACTTCTTGCCGACTCCCTGAGACCAGGGCAGTGAGGGACAGAGAAGGGACAGCTCAGTGACATTTCCCTGTGGCTCCCACAAGGCAGGCAGTATCAAGAGAGGGCTCTGCACAGCCCCTCACCAAATGACACCTGCATATCCATCTTTATTGCCCAGGGGCTGTGAGAGGCTCTGTGAGGAGACAGCCTGAGCCTTGTCCAGGATGTGAGAGGTCTTCTCTGCTTCTTGATTGCTTCACAGACAGCTCTGGCTCATTGCCTGTTCATGTCCTGCTTTCTCCATGGCTGCTCTGAGAGCCCCTTTTCAGAAGGGCTGTTCTGTGCATTTCTCCCTGGCCAGTCCATGTTGACAGGTAAGAGGGGGTGCCCCAGCAACCCCCCACCCCCACCCCCAGGAGCAGCTTCTTGGCCCAGCCATTGCAGTTTCCAGCACGGGCAGGCTGTTGAGTTGGTTGGGGTTTTGGGGTGGGGGGGGCGGGGGAAGTTTGACTATTTTCTGTTTTGATTCAAACCAAACTAATTTCCTCTTAGCCTTTCAGGATAAGCTGAAAGCAGGTGAGAGTTGAGCTATGAGACAGGCTCTAGGGGTGCATCTTTTGGCTTGAGTCTGAAAAGAGGCTTCACAGGGAGTGGGGAGAAAGAAATGTTGCTGCAGAAGCTGGGGACTGCTGGCAGGAATTTCTTTCACCCCTTAGTTCCTGTCAAGGCCAGCCAAGCTGCCTTGCTTGCTCTGCATGCTATTGAGTTTGGCTGGTGGGTGGGGAGGGGATGGTGGAAGGACATTTCCCTGAGGTCCCTCCCTGTTTTCTACCCATCCATGAGTTAAGGGCAGTCCCCAAGAAATCCTGCACTGTTCATCCTTCATCTGTTTCTAATCTTGCTCTGTTTCAATTCCCATTCAGCAAATGTCCCTCTCTCCCTCCTTCCCTCTCTCCCTTCCTTCTTTCTTCTTTCCTTCCTTCCCTACTTCCCTCTTTTGTTCCTTCTCTCCTCTTTCCTCCCTTCCATCCATTAATCTTCTTAGATAGAAACTTTCCGATGGTAACATCTGTCATCAACTGAATGTTCATCCAAACTCTGATTGGACAGGGTCCTTCAGAATGTGCTTAATTTTAAGCAGTTGAACCATTTCAGTACTACCGCGGTATCTCTTCATAAGCACAGTGTTTACTGCCTGTTTCTGGATTAATCTCCTGAAGCACTGGCTAACTTAATTTTCAATGAGGAAAACTTATAGTACACGCTTAATTTGCTGGAAGGTTAGCATTTCCCCAGATGTTAACTGGGGCTACTCATGAACTTAAGTTAAGGCTGTGGCTAAGAGCTCTTCTGGGCCAGGGTGAGTGCTTGGCCCTTGGCAGTATCCAAGCCTCAGCGATTGGCTGAAGTGGGTCACCAGTCAAGAGGAGAAACACCAGCATATGGCTGCTCTGACCCAGACCCAGCCTGACTATCAAATATGCCTGCAGAACGCTGCTTGTGTGATCCTAAGCATTAGAAACATTGACCACTAACGCTGGATAAATTTTAGGGAATTGATATCAGCTCAGAGACAATCCCCAGACTGGAGAAGAGGCAGAATTAAACAGCTTATTATTATTATTTAATTCTTATATTGTGAGAACAGATGAATAATTCGTTTGCTAGACTCTGCATGCAAGGCTGTTACGAAGCTTAATTCATTAGTGCTTGTAAAGTGACTTGAACTCATGAGATGAAAGGTGCCCTCTGAGTGCCAAGTACTATTATGGCTCCAGTACTGCAGATCTTTAATAAGGATATTGAATGACTCCTCTGAGCTAGCACATTGCTTTTTAACTTCTTTATGGCTGTTTTCACAAGCACCATCCTAGAGAGCCAAAAAATAAGAGTTACAAGAAAAAAATATTATAACAGTGCACAAAGCTTAATGCACCTGCCAATTTTCCTCGCCGCAGGGCATTGCAGTGGGGAGTAACGCACTGCCGCCTGCCTCAGCTGTGGAGGGGTGCAGGCGCACCAGTTCAGCTATGCCTGGCTCTGGAGGGTCCTGGTGGAAATGATTTCCTGCACAGTGGGTGTGATGGAGTCAGCTCTTACATGACTCTCAGGGATAGCCAGCTCCTGCAGACCTCAGAAAGACAGGAAAAAAGGTAATGGCCCAGCTTATTTCCTACAGACTCCTCCTGGCTTGCTCTCCACCAGTACAAACACCGTCAGCCTTTTGCTCCCCTGGCTAGAGAGCAGGTTTATACTAGCTGATGTACTTTGCTTCCCGGTGCACAGAGAGTACTTTCATGGACTCTCTCTGTTGAGATTTTGCAGCAAAATCATTTCTCTGTGAGGCCATTTGCTCCAAGACAAAGCCATTATAACACTTCCAAACTCCATTGAGCCAAGGCACCATGGAACTGTGCTCACCCTCTTTTGAAAGCCTGGTTCCTTTACATTCATCTTCCTGGAGCTATTTTTGCTCATTTATCAGGTAAAAAGCCCTGGCTATGAATCCACAGAAAACTCTTCCCTGCCTTAGCAAGGTGGGAAGTTCTTTCCCTGTCTAAACTCCCACCTATGGCATCTCTAATTGCTGCTGCATTTCCCATAAACTGCAATGGGTTTTGGAAAAAATGCTTTCTACAATTTTCCCACTCTGAGGAGAGCAGAAAGTGTTGATGAAGCATGTTGAACACAGCACACTGCCATACAGCAAGTACAATCTCCAAATGACCAGGAAAGCAGCAGCTTCTTTCATCAAGGGAAAAATGAACCCTCCAAAGAGAAAGCAGTGACCTTCTCATATGCCTTTCTCTCTTCCTTCTTCACATGTTGTTGCAGCCAGCAAAACTCTCTCATTATCTACAGAGGCAGTTTCCACAAATTGCTCAATAAGGCACACAGAGTGCAGAAAGTGTCTGGCTGGCCTGTGCTTGTCTGGACGTGTGGCCTAGCACACTGGGGAACATGCAAGCTGGGGGAGAGAGCCTTGGCCTGAAGACAGATGCCTCTGCTTGGGCTCAAGTGGAGTGAAGGAGTCATCATTCTCTTTAATTATTCCAAAGCCTCTTTAGTTGGAGGGAAATAAAATATTTATCATGGACTCATGGCTTTGGCAAAGGAGATTAAACTTAGATTAAATTTTTAGATGCCTGTAAAATTTAATTGGCATTAGCACTGGATAGTTTGTGTGTCTGAAAAATAAAAAGGCTTCTCTGACCAGTGCCAGACTGACCTTAGGAGAGCTGTCTCTTTCCAATGTCCTCAGTGTTGCCCAGGGACCAACCCAGGTTGGTGCCCCTATGCCACCAGTCCTAGGTCTGCCGGCACTACCTACCTAAGATCAGGCAATCAATGTTGCAGGTAGAGAAACAGCCCTTTTACAATGTCCTAAAGAACTTACTTGGCAACTGTGATATGGGCTGGTATTGGAGATGAGAGATCTGTTTGGGAGAAGGTGGAGCTGGTCAGCATTGACTGGTCATGCTGGGATCTGGTGTCTGCCTTCAGCAGGTCTGGGATTCAGATTCAGCTGCAAACTCCATTTCTGTCTCTGATCCTGTCACTTGATCTATGTGGCAGATCCTTCAGCTCTTCAATATACAGCTCTTAAAGAACTTGGTCCTGGCGAATGCCTCTAACTTCTCTGAGTTTTGCAGGGACACAGGATGGGAGGGCCTGTCCTGCCCATTGAGCCAAGTGTGTTTAACAAGATCCAGCCAAAAAGCAGTTCAAATTTTACCTTGACTTGTGGCTGGCTCCAGCATGTCTCTGGTAGTGGGAAGTCTGCTCCACAGCTGTCCTCTAATCCCCAAGAGTTGCTCAAGAGCCACCTGTTTCAGTGCCAACATTGTCCTTTCTCAGCTTGGGCTGCTCTTTCCCTTCTTTTTGCTCATCTTAGTGTATTTAGGGAGTTTTTTACAGCCTTCATTTTGTGACGGCCAACAAACTGCCATCTTCTAGTCCCCATTACCAGCTTAAATCCAGTCCTTCTCCAAGTCTGAGCCCTTGCCTTAGCAGAGTCCTTGAACAAGCTGCCTGTGAATATGTACAGATGAGCTTCCCTCACACAACCCTCCCAACCCCTCTTCCAAGGCCAGTCGGCTGCATCTCTTCCTGCTGCTTTGGCCCAGTGTCATAGGCTGTCACAGAAAAACACAGGAAGGTTTTGAATGGTGGCAGAGATACAGCAAGAAAGGACACTGAGCAGAAACTGCCCTGCAGCTCCTGAGCCCATGGCTAGTGCTGGCTGAGACTAAGCTGAATACAGAGCACAGATGCTGCAGGGTAAATCCCTGAAGGTCCCATGTCAGGGTATGCAAAGGTCTCTGTCTTAGGCAACCCTTCACACTCCTTATGCCCAAGCTGCCCTCCTAGAAGGTGCTCAGAACAGGATGTTGGCATGGCAGGCTGTGCTGGGATGGGGGAAATGGCCCCACAGCAGAGCTGTGGCATCATGATGTTCCACAGTGGCTCTGACCTGTGAAGGACCCATCATCATGCCATGGTATGAATCTCTCAGCTCTCCCTTCAGACCATCCTCCAGACAGCTAGAAGACAAAGCGCATCAGGACAGTGCATGTGCATACATGGTAAGGAGACAAGCGATATGCACCCACAGCAACTGTACACACTGGGAAGTAGGGAGGGCTATGTATCAGATTATACTGGCTAAACTGCTAATTATCCTTTGCCAGTCTTGCAGAAAATCTGTTCTCTCTCTCTCCATGGATGCTTAGCAATATGCTCCCTCTTACTCGCTTTTTCATGCAATCCTTCATGTTCGAATAAAATCAAAGGATGGTGAAATTGTGCTATTAAAAGGGGAGACAAATTTTCCTGATCAGGGATTTTTTTCCTTCAGGCAGCAGTTTTGCTAATGTTCTACTTGCCTGGCTGTACTCTGTGGATATCTTGGGCTCAGTTTGCCCTGCTTGTATGTTTCAGCACTCAGCACAGGGAGGAAATGAGCTCTCCCAGCCTCTGCCCCTTGCTCTCATACTATACTTTTCCCACTGATGCTGACAGCTTTGCAATAGCTTGTGAAACAAGATTTCACTTTGCTCTTATCCCTGGAGTGCAAACTCTCAATTTCCAAGGAAAAAATCTAGGCAGGTTGAACAGCAAACTTGAAACCCAGTGGGCTGGATTCAGTTCTGGCATGTCAGGAATAACCCAGCAGTCTTACTTCCAAGAAAAAGTCATGTAATTGAGATCAGAATCAGTCCAATGAGTTTTAAAACATATTGTATCTCTTCCTTGCTGTTCTCTGCTCCTCCACTAATTCTTATGTTCACAAACCTACATGTGCTATCCTAACTCTGTCTTCCACAGAGTGGCTGCCTTTCCAATAATTTAATGGTTGCCTTTTTTAGCTTACCTTGACAATGCAAACAGCAGGTTTTTCATTTTTTTTCATTTCAGGATCAATTTCCTCAACTCCACTCTTCCCAAAGGCTTCCACAGACATTAAAGAGGTAACTGTTTTCAAGCAGGCAAAAAGTCTCTCTAGTGTCATCTGACTGAATTAAAAAGAGTCATCAAAAGAAACTGTCAAATTAAATGTGACCAGACAGTGAGTGGAAGTCAGAGAAGCACTGAGGCAAAGCAGAGACTCAGGATGCTGCTGTAGCAGATTTAAAAGAGGATAAATCCCATAGAGATCTTCCCCTTCAAGGGAAAAGAGGATGAAAGCAAAGAGGTTCAAAAAGTCATGAAAATGCAGGATGCCACAGTGCAAGGCACTCGCTGCCCAGATCATGTCTGCTGCATATTTCCTATCAGAGGCACTTGGAATTGCTTTACCACCAAACACCAGTGCTTCTTTCTGGCCCCAGAGGGTCAGTACTGGCTTACACAAGAGACACTGAGGAGAGATGTGATGTACTTGCCTCTTGGTGGAGAGCTGATGCAGCCAGGAACAGACCCCTGCAGGCTCCCCTGGGACATGGCTGTCCCATGGCATCAATTTGGCAAATGGGTTTGCATCCCCCTTCCATGTGTTCCAGTAACACATGCTTAAATTCCATTCAGAGCAACACAAGCTTCAAATTATACATACATGCTCAGCTCCCTTCCTGAATCACAGCCATATTCCTATACAACATAATCAGCCAACAGACAAGGTGCAACATGAAGCTGAAGTGTATCCATAAAACAAGCTGCCTTGCTGTAAAATGTGACTTATGTGAATATAAATCAGACAGGCCCTGATACACAAGGTTCCTATGACAGTGATACTTCAAGAGTGTTTCAATTAATTATCACTTAATTAACTTTAATGCCCTGAAAAACTCTACAAGTCATACAAGTTGGTCTGTATGTTGTCATTCATGGCTTTTCACCTGTTTAGGCAGCTCACCCCACCCAGTCTTGCTTAAAGGGAAGCTGCAAAGTAAAATGCGTTATTAACTCAGCCTCTATAATCCTCTCATCATGTCTCATGAGATACTTCTTAATATCAAGCCTTTCAGGATGAAACATACTGAGATGCCAGGGATGAAAAAAAGATTGTAACATGGTGGTGTTTCAAGTCGCGCTTTGAACGCCTGCAATTACCATCAGGCTGGCAAAGGCTGGAGGGGGCATGGCACAGTGGGAAGGGATGGCTGTGAGCGCCAGGGGCTCAGCACACTGCTCAGGGCCATGGAAACCAGTCCCTTCCTCTGGGCAGGTGCATGGTCCACAGACATCCCCACTGGGCTGCAGCCAGGGAGATGCAGGCAGGATGCCTGGTTTTTGAGATTGGCAGTACAAGACTTTTCAGAGCAGAGGCACTGAAATGGGAGACATGATGGGGACTGAGTGCTGGGTGAGATCTCCCTACCTTGTGTGAGCTGTGGGATCCTCAGAAAATCAGGGTGGATCCTAACCAGAGCTAGGAAGTGTGAAGTCAAGACTATTTTTCCAACTCCTACGATGCATGCTAAAGCCACGTGGCTTCCTCTTGTCTTGCTGCTCCTGGGCGATATGGGTGACTGTAGCTTCCAGCATCCACCCAGTGCCAGGTCCAGCTGGCACAGCCAGAAGCCTTTGACACCTTATCAGTAACTCACCCACCCTTGGAGGGGAGGTTATAACCAGCAGTAAACAACATAGGTGAAGGGAGGCATGAATGATATACAGGATGCAGTGATGCTCCCCTGTCCTTACACAGATCTTGCCCTCCACCATACTGGAAGGCATCCCACGTGCAATAACCTATAAGAGAGAAGCCCAGACTGGCATGTGGAAGGAGAGGTCAGGTAGCATCTGAGCCTGCTCCCCTTCTTCAATTGCTAAGCCCTCTTCAGCTGTAATTTACTCAGTGTTACAGCAGTTTGAGGAAGGGCAGCATTTTGGCTGTGTTTGCACAGCACTGAAAGAAAGGGTGTCTGCCTGTCTGCCATGTACATTTCTGTAAGGATACGGACACCTTGTGATCTCTGTACTCCCTGGCAGATGTGCACAAGCCAAACACTGGCACTTTCCCCATCTTCTGGCTACGCATGTTTCTTTGTGTGGATGAATTTCCTCTGTGTCTGTGCACATGTGCCCACATTTTCTCCCTTGTGTCCATGTTTTTGTACATGTGCTTATGTTTTAGATCTGGGTGAATATGTAGTCCAAAGAAACATAAGAAGAATCTCTAAACATGGCAGCAAGAATTAGAGAAACCCTTTTGGTTGATGGAGACTCCCAAATTTACAGTAATTTCTCCCAAAAGGCCTTCCTGGGGCCTCATGTGGACACCAAGGCAGACTGAAAGAGCCAGACTCTCTACTAGGCAGGTGTAAAAGCCTGCCAGCACTGCTTCGGGGTACCCCATTAGCACACATTACTAAGTTAACTTTATATTGGATGTAAAAAAGCAGCAACAGCTGGGGATGAAATCCAATTTTCTGGGAGAAAATAAGAATAGAACAAAAAGTAGCTGCTGTGCATATGAGTTTATCCTCTGTCAAGCACTTGTTATTTCTCCAGCATGACCTCTGTCACACTGTAGAGGGTAAGTGACATTAATACATTTTCCTTCCTGTCCATTTTTCTGCCACCAGCCAAGTGTCAGCAGAACAAAACAGCAGCAAGTCCTGCCACCGTAACTGCAGGCTTACAGATGTCCAAGGTAGAAAGTGCAAGTATTTTTCTTTAACAGGTGAAGGACAAACCAATGCTCTGTTGGCATCTCTTGGTCCAGTCTCCGTGGGAACTCTTGCAAGCCACCTTTCCTGAGTGGTTGCAAGCAGATTGCTTCCCTCCTTTACACCTTCAAAATGCACACCTGCCCCAGCTATGCCTCTGCACCTTACCTTAAAGGTCTTCCATGCCCCTCTCTCCGTTGTGTTCTCCACATCCTCCCAGGGACAAGCCAACAATTCCCTTCACTCAGCAAAGAGTCCTGGGGGACATGGGAGAAATGCTCCACACTTTGGGAAATGCTGGCACATGGGGCAGTATTTAGGGGGCCTTGTCTGACATACTTAGGTGTTCCCATAGGGAATGCAGACTACTATGATTTGATCAGAAATTGCAGCTGTTGGACCAATCACCCCTTCTTCTCCCAGTCTCCTCAAATTTTCCCCTTGGTCACCAAGCCAGGTGTGTCCAGCAGAGTCAAGAAGCCTCCACTTTGCCCAGTTTGGGATGTTCACCAGGTCTTTTGCTTTGACAATGGGCACTGCCAAACTACTCACAGTGGGGGGGGCACTAGGCACACGAGTGGTGTGAGTGCTCTGCTGAGAAGCTACCACAAGCTAAGGGGGCATAGGAGCGTATAGGTGGTCACTCCGGCCAATAGGGCATCCAGGGAGATCCAGGCAGAATTTCCCTTTCAAAGAGGTGTGGGCAACCCTAGCTCTCAGTCAGCTCAGCCCTTGATATGGCAATGAAATGCTTTTGCAGGACCTGGCACTAAGCATTTACAGCAAGATCCTTTGACCTGGGAAGGAGAACATGCTGTGTGGACAGTCACTTGTTGGAGGAGAGATGAACAGACTGTTAGTTGCAGAGCAATCGAAGACTGGAAATTTGCAAATGCCTGGATGGGGATGCAGCGCTGAGCTTCCAGGCTTCTGAAAGGCAACACTTGTTCACAGGTGTGAGTCCAGATGGAGCACTCACCGGACAAGACAGGTCCTAATCCTATTTTTAAACTGTGGTAGTAAATGTGCCCTGCAATACTCAATGTGGCTTTGATAGAGAGAGAGAGACATCACACACAGAAATGATAAAAAAAAACATTCCAAGTACAGAAGCCAAACTGATGCAAGGACTAGAGATTTATGGGCAGAGACTAAGGGAATTTAATTTATATAGCCTAGAAAGATGATGCCTGAGGGGGAACATGATAACACTATATAAATATCTAAAGGGTATTCGTATGAAGAAGAGAGAAAAAAGTGATGCATGCACCAGCCGTGGGAGTGATGTGACGGACTGAGGAAGGGAACAATTTCCCAGGGGAACATGGCAGGCCATTGTAGCCCAGTGGGCAGAGAGCAGAGCAGTGTGTTTGAAGCCCACACATGGTTATTAGCAGTGGCTGGGATCAGAGCAAGGAGGATTGGGAAGGAGCAGCTGGTCTGGTACAAGCAGCAAAGGTGAAGTGTTCATGGCCTGTACACTCTGCGCCATGGGATGGGCATGGCCACACTGCAGGGAGGAGACAGACTGGCATGGGGCTTGCTTACCTGCCCTGCTGCAGATAACAGCTGGCAATCAAGCACACAGGGACTGCATTAGCACAGGGCTTATTAGCACAGGCACTTTTCCTTCTGGTTCACTCAGCAGCACAGAGCTCCCATACTGCTCTCTGTGGCAAGGCAAGGGCAGGCCTCCTTCCTGTTGCTTTGCTATCTCAAGGATTCCAGAGGACCGAGGCACCCAAACCCCAAATGCTTTCTAGCATAGTACTCCCATAGCCTCCCTCCCAAATTCTACTGGGGCAGCCTCAGGTTGGGGGGGCTCTTTTTGCATGTCCTTGGAGGGAACGATACAGACAGTACCCTCATGCGTGGCTCCTTGAAAAGAATACAATCCATACAGTGGTCCCAAAATGGAGAAAGGATTAAGGTATGTTGATGTCTGTGTTCCTGCCCCTTTCCCCTATCTTCCCTGCAAATTTGAGTTGCTTTTTACAATCACATTTGCTGCTTCTTCAAAAAAAAATTTCTCTCTGCTGTTGCCATGTGAAAAACCCACACAAACAACAAGAAAAACTGGCTACCTCTACGCAGAACCCAGAACAGCGACTGCAGAACGCACTGTCACACAGGCAGCAGTCTAAAAAAACAGAGAGAAAAATAGATTTTTCCCTTCAGCCCTTTCAGACACATGACTTTGAGACTTATTATAGTAATAACAGGCAAAAGATTTTTCAGAAAAGAGGCTGATCTCCATTTGTTTATTTTTACATTGCTAAAGTCCATTTACCATATTGAATGGTCCATATTTTGCTCTCAGTTGCCATTGTTTAAAGCCAAACATCGCCATTCAGTAAAGTACTTCTCCAACATAAAAAAGCCCTCAGACTCGGGTCCTCACAATGAGGGTGGCCCATGCCGTTGGGCAGAACCTTTGTAAAAGATGGCGTTCAGTTAAACCTGACATTAATTGCTCTCTACCTATTACAGCTAATTTGCTTGGAGCAGAGCCCAGAGCATTCTTTGCAAACCACCAGTATATCAGACAATGCAAGGCAAAACATAAAAGCCCTGTGTACTGGTACCAGCAACTTGTTCCTCCTCCAGCAAGCCTGTTAAAGAACATACAGATGAGTTTTCACCACTCACATCCATTGCCCGAAATGCAAGGGGAATGACCATGGAGGCAAAATGAAGGGAGGTAGGGGCCCTAGCAGAAGATAAGCCTTTTGGGTGATTGTCCTTGTATTCGTTTATCTCCAAAGAGCTTAAAATGAGAACATGTTTGGATCTGCACATTTTCAAGTGCATCTGTAATTACCCAAGTTGCTAGCAGTAGATGAATCTGAGCCCCTGACACTCCATTGAAGCACAGTGTCCTTTAATTCCTTCCTAGCCAGCTGTGGGTTGTCATGGAGACTACGTCTGTCACCCATTTGTTCACAGGCCTTTTAAATAAACCAGACTAATAAGACCTTTTCTTTTTGGTGTGTGACCAGCCCAGATTTTGTTCTCCCCTCTTTCCTTTTATGCCCAAAAGTGGGTTATTCCCCAACAGCCAGAGCTGCTGACAGGCAGGCCGTTTGCAGCCCTCAGCCAGGCCACCGAGACCCTGGCTGGCTGGAGCCACTAGGGTCTGTAAGAGCCAGCCCTCTTCCCTCCCAACCTCAGGCTGGAGCAGGGTATTTGTGTCTGGAAGGTATTTTGACCTTTGTGAGCTTGAAGAAGGAGCTGGTATAGGCCCAAGAGCAGAGATGTCCCACGCTGAAGTTATCATGATTAATACCAGCAGCTATTCTGGATTTCCATCACTATAATCAAGAGTGGATCCATGCCCAGCATTGCTGCAGCTGACACCAAAGTCATTCTGGGCTAGATTAATCCCTTCCCCCATTCAAGAGTTTGTATGATGGTTGCTGTATGGAAGGAGCCCCAGCTCCTTCTCTGCTATGCCTCATCTGTGGTGCAGGATCCTCTGGCAGGATCCTCACTGAAATGAGGGATTAGTGGGGAAGCAAAGAGGCAGGGTTGCTACAGAGTAGCAGGGATACGCAGCTCAGGAGTCCCTGGCAATTCAGGAAATGCTTTTTTCATTGTTATGGGCCTGCCTTGCAGGATTCTGCCTCCTAATTTTCTTGCACAGAGTTAGAAAACTTGCTTGGGCTCTTTGCTATCCTGGCCCTGTCATTTGGACACGAACCAGAGTAAGGACAGCATGAGAGGGGGTTCAACTTCTGCAGCACTGTGCTTTCTGCTCTCATGAGGACAGAACAGCACTCACAGAACATTAGTTTGCTTGGGGTGCAAGTGTGGTTGTCACAGTCCCAGAAGAGATCAGGTCTGGGAGGCTAAGATCTGGCAGTGCTGTCCACATGCACACACATATGCTCTTACTGGAAAGTGGCTATGCTGCTGGGGAAGGCAGAAGTTAGATTTGAGGCATCTTTTAACAGTAGCAACCCAACAAGGCAAAGAAAGCCCAGTGTCCTGCACTGAGGGGTGGGAGTTAGGAGGCCAGTGTCCTTCGCATGGCTTATGCCACTAACTTGCTCTGTGAACCTGAGTCCCTCTCAGCTTTCCCCACTTTTCTCAGTATGCCTCAGTTTCCCTTTTGCACTGCTGAACTGGGTTGCAGGAGGACTGTCAAGCTCACTCCACCCATCTCTGTATAGCCTAACCCTGGGATGGGAGATGCTATGAGGTAGTGTATTCTGTGTACTGCTAAACAGCAGCCTTAGGGTGACTCTATTTCCAGCAGTCAGGGAAGGGAAGAGAGCATTTCAATGCCCAGGCAAAGAAGAGAATTTATACTCTGATACTAAAAAGAACAACAGTAACAACAAGCAGATAAGAAGGAAAGCTTCACTCTTCATTTAATCCTAATATATCTATTGTGGCAAAGCAGTGGATAAAGTGGGCCATGAACATGTATATGTTTCTCTGGGCCATCCTCAGACACCTTTGGTTTTATGATTGAGCAACTGCTTCCACTTATCATCCTTACTGTCCAGCCTGAGAGCAGAGCTCCTCTGGGGAAAGCTATTACAGCACTTCTGAAAGGCCCATGGCCATGCCATGGTGCCAAGGAGAGGGAAATCCCTTGTGCAAGTCCTTAGTTCCTCACCTCCTGCCAGACTCGCGCACCACTACTTTGATTTTAGATTTTTCAGTTAAAATAAAAAGAGAGGGAGAGGTTAGTGGCTCCAGAAGACCTGCAGAGCCCCTTTTCTGTCCCAGAGGCTGTAGGGAGGCAGGCTGAAGGGCTTTGGGTGTCTCTAGATTGGCCACACAAGCAGGGTACACTGTGTTTCTGACAGCTGGCCAGGCCTGCAAAAGGAGTACTGAGAAAGGGAGGCCCTACCGGAGCGAGGATTGGAAAGTCAGGGCTGTGAGGAGTGAAACAAGCGTATTGACAACAGTCAGGAGCTGGAGGCCTTGTAAGGTGAAGGGGGCAAGGACAGCAGCAGGAAGGCAGGATTGTGTCAGTGGTGGTGAGATAGGACTATACTGCAACCGGGTGTTTGGAGGACCTTTACTACAGTGGAGACAGAAACACATCCTCTTTGGATAGGGAAAAGAGATATTAGACCCAAGGCAGTCAAAGGTTCCCTTCCAGGGGTCCAGAGCAACATCCCTTCTCCAGGGCAGTCTGCCCAGGCTTCCAAAGCAGACATTAGCCTTGAGGAACAGGGCTCTGCCCAGATATGTCCTGGATCAATAACTTTTCAACAGATCTCCAGCCCTGAAGCCTGTCCTAAGGCACACTTCAGATAAGAGTCCTTCAGTGCATGCAGCAGAAGGCCATGTGATGCTCATCTGGCAGATGCAGCCAGAGATATCCAAAACTGGCCCAGATCAGAAACCTCATTCTCCCTTCCCTCACTGGGATGTGGCTCAATGTGGCCTTGTGGCCAAGAAGGCCAATGGTATCCTGGGGTGCATCAGGAAGAGTGTTGCCAGCAGGTCGAGGGAGGTGATTCTCCCCCTCTACTCAGTCCTGGTGAGGCCACATCTGGAGTACCGTGTCCAGTTCTGGGCTCCCCAGTACAAGAGGGATGTGGCACTACTGGAGCAAGTCCAGTGGAGGGCTATGAAGATGATTAGGGGACTGGAGCATCTCTCTTATGAGGAAAGACTGAGAGAGCTGGGATTCTTCAGCCTAGAGAAGAGAAGGCTGAGAGGAAATCTTATTAATGTGTACAAGTATCTTAAGGGAGGGTGTCAAGAGGATGGGTCCAGACTCTTTTCAGTGGTGCCCAGTGACAGGACGCGAGGCAACGGGCACAAACTGAAACACAGACAGTTCCATCTGAACATAAGGAAAAACTTCTTCACTGTGAGGGTGACAGAGCACTGGAACAGGTTGCCCAGAGAGATCATGGAGTCTCCTTCTCTGGAGATATTCAAAACCCGCCTGGACACGATCCTATGCAACGTGCTGTAGGTGACCCTGCTTGAGCAGGGGGGTTGGACTAGATGATCTCCAGAGGTCCCTTCCAACCTCAACCATTCTGTGATTCTGTGATTCAATGGCACTGGTTACCTACAGCAGTCTCAGCCCTAGGAAGAGCCTTTCAGCACCAGCTCCTGCCCACTCTGGACTCCTTCGCAACTTATTTCTCCACTAAGCATGCCCAGGAGGGGTGGCAAGAGGGTGCAGGCCACAGCAGAGCCTTCCCCTTGGACCAGCACAGGATGTCCACCTGTCCTCAGAGCCATGGGGCTTTGGTCAGGTCACGGCTGGGAGTGAGGCTTCTGCTGGGCTTTTGCTGCCAGGACACAGAGCACTTTGTATCACTGAAGAGCATTGAAGGAGTTAAATGTGGGGGGAGGACAGAGCCAGGGAAAAAATGTCATGTTTGTCTGCCCCACCATCCTGCCTTGATCAGTGGGAAACAAGTCATGTGGAGGTGCAGAAACAGCAGCCAGCATGTCTGAACTGGACCAGGACTGCCCAGAAGCACTGTGCCAGTCAGTTGATCTAGATCAGGACTGAAGAACAAGCTCCACCTCTTCCTTGCAGAGAGGGATCATGCCTTTTTCACCCTCAGATGTGCCTCTGAGACAGTGCAAGCTTACATCATGAGATCAGGGAGCAGAAAGCAGGGAGCATTTCCCCCTGTGCAGTGGGAGTGGCACAGACCTGGCATGTCTGCAGCGACACATCCCTGCCATCCTGCTGCACGGCTGCACTGTGGGGAGCAGAGTGCAGCTTGTACCTAGGCACATCCTTGCAATTCTGTGCTGCTCAGCCTGGGCAGAGGGAAACATCAGGTCCCATTTCCTACCAAGTGCCAATAGGTATCTGTTCATTTCCTAAATTTATTTCCTTTCCTTTACTCTCTCCTTGGCTCCAGGACCCACTGCCAGCTGGGCACTGATGCATCCTGGCCCCTTTCAAGTTCCCAAGTCTGGTCCAGGCATTACTGTTTACAGAGGCTGAGCAAAGTTGAGAACAGAGGAGAGTGGTAAACACGGGCAGGCATTTGCAGAGCTGTGGCCGGGAGGCTCTGTTTGAACATCTAATTAGATCACAGCAAACCTCCTGAATGGCGAAGTTACAGCCCTTTCTCCCCTAGAGACATCAGGCCATGCCAGGATTGCTGTCTGATTCTGATCTACATTATTCGCCATAATCCTTAAAACCGACTCAAGCAATGAGGTTCATTGCACAGCTCACTGGATTTAATCCACCACTCCAGCGGTGCTAACGAAGCTAATGGCATAGGCAGAGAAGGAACACATGTATAGCTAGGAGGCAGAGATAAAGCATTAATCCAACCATATGCTTTCAACCCGCTTTACTCTTCTACCCTCAACCCAATGTCCTTTTGCAGCATGGGAGAGAGGAAAACCAGCTGAAAGAAAGTGTGAGGGAGGAAGATTGTCTCCATGGATGGGTGGCTGCATGTGCTTGCATCTATGTGCACCATCAGCCAGCAGTGGTTTGGGCCAGAGCCGTGGGCACAGCAGGGCAGGGCAGGGGCTTGGCCAGGCCAGACAGACGGGGGAACTGAATGGAGATTTTGGGAGCCGAGACGGAAGAGCCACTGGTCAAAAGTTTGGCATCTAGTCTCATTTCTAGATACAGTTCATTTATCACAACCTAAATAGTTTAAACAGGTTAACGCGATACCAAACCTGTGAGTGCAGTATTCCCATTAACACTCCCCTCTGAACATCCACCCGTCTGGTGCTGCCCCTTACTCTCACCTGCACAGCAGGTAAGTTTGCTGTCCCCCATCAGTGACATTCAACAGGGGTGCAGTCCAGCCCCAGAGCAACAGGATCTCATTGGGAGCACCAGCTGGCCTCCGTCTCACTGATGTTCTGAGAGGCAAGAGAGCAAGGGGGCCTGCTGCAGGGAGAGGGCAAAGCCTGAAATCTAAAGATCAAAGTGTGCCTAGCTGCAGGGAGAACAGAGAGACAGGTGCAGGAAGGAGATAGCACCCCCAAATCCCTTTTCCTGCCTGGTAGCAGCAGACCCACCAGTCCTCTTCTGCCCTTCCCGTCACTGCGTGCACCCTCTTCCTGTGTGAACAGCAAAGAGGCAGCTGCCATGAAGCTGATCAGGAAGGACTGATACCAAGGAATTTCCCCACAGAGAGTCAGGGAGGAAGGTATTTTGGGATCATTTCTATTGCCCCAAAATGTATGTTGGCTGCCCATGCCTGCTGGACCATGTCACACCTGCTGTCTGGAACTGCCCTTGCTGTGAGCCAAACATGCGAGGAAGTGGTCTGCTCCTGGCAACAATGTGAGAGCTTTGCCCAGCAGGAATCCACAGTCAGCATGGTCACGGTACCCCATGCATGCTTCCCACAAGCAAGGCATGAGCTACACCTGCTTTTCTGCCAGTTTTAAACTGCAGACAGCTGGAGATGGGCTTCCTTATGTCTGTGTACAGCACCCAGCACAGTGTGCTGGCAATGCTGCCATGCATAAGGTAGCTCTTATCCCTGCTTTGTTATCAGAATGTCATTTCAGACCTTCAGATGGCCAGTGTGTAACCGGAGAGGGTAAGTGAGGAAGACCCCAAATGCAAGTCTTGAATGGCCCATCACCCCAGTTCATCTCTGTGTCTGCCCTCCTCACAGCCAAGGCCAGGTGGGATGGACGCAGGGTTAGCCTGTGCTGGCAGTGAGTTGGAAGGGAGGGAGGAAGTACTGTTTTCACTGAGGTTTCCTGACAGTATGGAGAAGGAAAGGTGTTGGGTCAGTGACCAAGGGGAAGGAGACTGTCTAATGTCTCCCACAAAATACACCTGAGAGGCTCTCAGGACAAGCCTGTGCCTCCCACAGCACCTTCTGCCTCCGTGACAGGAAGAGAGAAGCTCAGGAAAGCCAAGTGCCCATGCAGGGAAAGGCCTCTTCAGCTTTAGTGGATGCTGAAGAGGGCCTTGAGCCATTAGGCAGTAAACAAATTGTTTGGGAGACTTCGTGGGAAACAGTATCTATGTGGCCGAAAGCTACCTGAGGCCCTAAATCCTCCTGAAACTGAGGTGACCTTGGACTTCATGCAGGCAGGCTGGGAGAAGCTCTGCACATATCCAGGAGCCCTCTGAGGCAGAGAAAGTGATTCTAGTGGTTGCAGATGCTGTTTTGCCCCCAAACCAGGACTGTGCTGCAAATGTTGCTCTCCTTCCTGGAGGAAGGGCATGTCCCTTTCAGCTCTCCAAGCCTGGCCAGTGCCTGTGCCACCCCAGCTCCAGGAAGCAAAGCCTGCCATTGCAGCGTTTAGAATCTGTCAATAAGGAAAGGTGCTCTGCAGAGGCAAGGCATTCAGAGCCTAAATTAGCTGCACTGGGCTCAATCTGAGATTTTGACAGCGGATGCCAAATTTATTTCCAAATGCACTCTGGAAATGTCACCATGCTGGTCGGAAGGATTCGGGTACATGCTCCCTTTTAAATAGAACCAAGCATATGGGAGGAGGATGATTAGATCGCTTCCAAGCTGCCAAATTTCTTTGCTGCAGCTAAAAATCTTCCCCAAAATGTCCCAGCCCACAATGTTTCTGAGCACTGAAGTCTGTGCTGAGACTTTTCCACTGACAGGTGTGCCTAACCAAGAAAACACATTCCTCCAGTGAGGTCCTAGGTGGTCCCAGCTCTCAAGAGGCTGGGGAGGTCTCCTGCCTAACCTTGCAAGCAAGAAGAACTTCTCCCCTCCTCTGACACCTACTCTAGGAGGAGCAGAGTTTACTTCTCTCTTTTACTCTGGTGAAAAACAACACTGATCTCAGTCTGTCCCCTCTCATCTCCAGTGCCACACCTGCCTGTCCAGGGCAGACCCCCTCAAGGAGGGACCATCTCCCTGCTGAGGTCCATACAGCATCCCACTAACAGTACCCAGTGATGGCCATATCTGTGAGCATTCACAGCATGGTGCCAGACCCTGGCATGCTGAACCACCACATCCCATGCATCTCTGGACAGGGGAAGACCAGCTGCCCTCTTCCCAGGTTCCCCAGAAATCCACCGCATCCTGACAGAGACAGGCAAAAGCAACTCAGCAGTCACTCACAAACTAAGAGGGGAGCAGTGAAAGCCCCTTTAGATCCTGGAAGATAAGCCCTGGGCTTTCACATTACAACTTTCTTCCTTCAGAGCCTTCAGCAGCTGGGCCTCCAGTGCTCTCAGCTGCTCGCAGTGCCCATGGACTGCAAAGGACCCAAGGCCAAACACTGACTCTTCAAGGTCACAGTGCAGCATGACCACTTGGGGAAGGGAAGTGCTTCCACTATTCCTGCTGCCCAGACCCAGGGTTCAGGCCTCGCATGCAGCTGGGAAACATGGTAAATAGAATGGGAGGAGAGATGGGGCAGCTCCCCAGGGCTCATTATTTAGTTCTGCAGGAAGGATGCCAGGCTGGGAGCACCTTGAGCCAAGCAACTACAGTACTTTACCTGCAGATGACCCCCCAGGTTCACCTTCATCTTGGGGGAAAGCAATATAAGCCACTACTGCCCATTTTGTCCAGGCTGGAAACAGGGTAAGCAGCCCAAAATTCAAAGCAGCACCACCATGCTGTCCCTCATCACAGCCACAGCGAAGCGAAGTTCTTGGGACTACCCAAACCTTCCATGCCTCACTGAGAGACTGAGAAGGGGACAAATAGCTCCCTGGCAGGGAGTTCCCTTCTCTCAATAGATAACATTATAGCTTCCCTAGGGAGACAGAGAGCAGGGTGGCCCTCCAAAGAGAGGATGTGTGGTCAGCACTGGCTTTTTCAAGTCTAGGGACTGGGCCCCATTCCACTTGGCCTGCTCAGATTCTGCCAGCCCAGTCTGCGGAACAGCCAACACCAAGCACACATTGTCTCTTCAGCATCAGCATCCACTGAGCCAGCCTCATTTTCTCCACAGGAAAACAAAGCATGCCCAGACCTGAGAGGACCAGGGCTGGTGCTTTCCCTTCTGATTCAGGACTAACCTGCTGTGACAGTGTGCTCCTTCCCCCTCCAATGTGCTCTCTCCCCCTCAACCTGACCTCCCTGTAAACAGCACGTATGTAGGGGCTAGTTGAGCATGCGCCAACTAAGGCCCGTCTAGCATGCAAATATGACTATGAGTCAATCATCTCCCCCCCCATAAATAGGGGGCAGCCCAGAGCCCATTGAGCTCTGCTGCATGGTAGCAGGCTGCACTGCAGAACCTCCTCTTGAGCAGGGGCACCTCTCAAGGTTACTCCTTGAGGTTGAGAGATTCCTTACCTGCGACAGATCCTCAGTAAGTGATTAATAGCATGCTGAACTTTTGCAAACTTCATGAAAATTTGCTGAGTTATATCTCTGATTAAGTGTGCACATAATCCCTTAGACATAAACCGTTGACCAAGTCTGGGACTAGGACTGGATCTAGCTGCACTTAGGCTCCTCTCCAAAGGAGTTTAGAAAGCAAGGGGGTCCGGTCTGAACCTCGTGACTCAACGGGAGGGTCTCCATTGCACGTGCATCTGACCCTGTCCTTCATGCAGTATATAACTGAGTGAACCTTGCCAATTGAACTTTGTTAGATCATTCTTATTTACGATTGAACTTTGTTAAGTCGCTGTCTTACTGCAATAAACGTAGTGCTGCTTCCCTCTTACGAGTGAAGTGCATCACTCCTTTCGTGACACCTGCGAACCCTCTGAATCCTCCTGGCCCTCTGTCTAGTGTCCCATTGCCAAAGCATCCACCCTCTTTCACTAGTAACACACTGATCTGATGGATCATGGAGGCAAAATCTTATTGTCTAATGCTTGCTTCTAGCTCCTCTATAATGCTTTTCATGCTCAGGCCTCCTAGAAGGGCATGAAATGAATCCAGCAGTATTGCCTCTGTTCAGCAGATTGGGAAAATAAAGTATGTTGCAAGGAAGCAGCAAGCTACAAACCAGCTGAGAGCAGAACATCATGCCCTCCAAAGTCCCAGGGTAGTGCTCAACCCTCTAGGGCCTCAGAGAGGGCCCCAGAAGGAACGTCACAAGTCCACCAGGCAGGCTCATGATCTCAGGGCCAGGAACCAACCCAGAACGTGCTGTAATGTGGCAGAGTCCAGAGGGCACAAGCAGGAGGACTGTTGAGCACAAGCAGCAAAAGCAAAGTGGCACAGCTGCTCCCAGCTCTGCTCTCAGCCCACACACTGCTGAGTGGCGGGTAGGAGGTTTTTCTCTGCATTGCAAATCTCTTCCTATTTGATCTGATACTGCAGTGCCGCTTGGAAGGAAAACAACCTCTCCAGAGAGCAAAGAGGTTCAGAATAGCACCAGCACCTTCTCCTGCCCAAGGCGGGTCCTGGAATTGGCAACAGGAGAGCCTGGCTTTGTAGATAATGCTAAAGCTTCCCTAGCAGACAGCCTGTCTGGGATCAGGAACCATCCATTCCCATTTTCTTGTGTTTGCTTCTGGCACAGAGAGCCCTGGCTGGGATCTCTGCTCAAACTTGGAAACTAGGAGGAGAAGAGGAGAAGGCAGAGAGAAGAACACTTCCAGGTCTGCGGAGGCTGACTGGCAACAGAGTGAGAGATGTGAGAAACAGTGGGAGCTACATGGCAAACTGCTCACGGAGTGTAGCTGCACCCCCTTTGCAGCATGGCCTAGAGTACTTCCGAGAAAGTGTTAATGCCATGCAAATGCATGGCCTGAGAGGTGGTGTGCAGCAGCATGCCCCAACCCTTTCTGTGCAGCCCCTATGCCAGACCAGCTGGAGGACCACAGCCAGGAAGGAATTGGACTGGTGCTCACATGCTGCCAGCCATTCCAATTCATATTACATAGAATAACAAAGAACAGTCCCAACCTAGATGCATGGCAGTGCACATTTCCAATGCCCAGCACTAGCATTGCACACTCAGCAGCAAATTCCCATGCTGGACATGCAGCACTACTTGGCTATGAAGATCTTTAGGCAATCTGGAGTGCCCCTGTGTTTGCTAATGCAGAAGTTTCCCATAACCAAGTCACTCAACATTTGCCACCACTATCCAAGGGAGAGGGGCTGGCTTTGTGCTCCCTGCCACAGGTGCTCAAGGACTGAGAGAATCTGGAAGTCCAGGAAAAAAGACCAGCATGGTCCTTTACAGGAAAGGAGCTTTTGGGGGAGATTGGAGAGGAGGGGGAGAGTATGCCCCTGGGTGACTAAGGAGAGAGCAGTGCTATGGAACTGAGATTCAGTAAACATGCAGAGGGCTTTATATGGAGATACCCCATTTGGACCTGAAACCTTCTCACGAGGAAGACATGCTGCCTCCAAAAACCATGACTCTTCCTCCCTCCAGCATCTCTAGAAATCAAGAAAAGGGGGTGGAGTGAGGGAGGCAGTGCTTGGAAGCAGGCTTTCACCAGAGAACCTAAACTGCTTGTACTCTTGGTCCAGCCCACTTGTCTCCTAATAGGACTGTCTGTGCTGATAAATGCTTACGAGTAGAAAGGAAAGAATAAAAATAGAAAGCTCTGAAAACAAGCAGGGCAGCAGTCCCCGGCAGCAGAAAGTCATCACTGTGGCAGAGACCTCAAGACTGGCCCTGTGGGATTCCACTGAGGTAGTGCCAGCAGACTGAGTGTGAATACTATCTTCAAATGTAGCCACTGCAAGGCAGATGCTTTCCTCAGCTCCCTGGTAATGGCACATTATTTCACTGTCAGGAAGGGGAACTGATGGCCTAGTTCTGGACCAAAGGCTTTTGACAAGAAGTATAACCATGAACTGAGGGGTCTGGAGACTCTGCAAAATGCATTTTTCCTTAGCCAAGCTAGCCATGCAAATCTGCCTCTCCAACCATTGGGTCCCATCCTCCCCATCATGGCCATCTACTTGTTCACTTACAATTTTTTCGGCTCATCTCTTTAGAACAAACCATTCATCCATCCATCTGTCCATCTCTCCATTCATGGTTTTCCCTTTTATCTATATATACCCCAAATCCATCAGCTGTCTGGACTGCTATTTAACAAGCAAGGCAGTCAGGCAACTCTTAGGATCTCCATTTATCAGTTCCAATAAGTTTCTTCTGGTTTCTCTACAGGGAAAAAAGTGTACTTTACTTTTGTGTCAGCTAGAGGATGGGATGTGCAGACATCTAGGCTGAGTACTGCCACAAGACAACAATACTGTTTTGAAAACATGTGGCCTGGGGCAATGAACACCAGACCTTGAAGTCCTTCTTTTCCTTTTACACAGTCTTTAAGCAAGCAAACTCCCAGAAGAAGTAATGATGTTTCTAGCAGTGGCCTTCAGAGTGCAAACAGCAAAATAACTCCACAAGCTCATAATATACCATATGGAAGGTGACTCCACCAGCAGCCCAGGACCCAGACCTCTTTCCTTTACAAGAGATACCCACTTCAGGCTGGAGCCTGCAATTCAGTTGCCAGGTTTCACTGCTGCACTTTATTCACATTGTCCTATGCTAGCATTTCTCCATGCTGAACACTAGCTCAGAGTACCCCCTCCAAGGCAGGTTCTCACCACTACAGAAACATCACTGCTCTGGGCTGTGCCAAACCCTCTGGGAACAGAAAGGTTCTCAGCCACACTTGGTTACAGGAAATAATATGTTCTGTTCTCAAGAGGAAGCCCAGAGAATATATCTGGGCAAAGTGTTGGGCTGAACAGAGTGAATAAATGCCATCCTGTCCTCTTCCATCCACCTCCTACTGTATTCAAGGAAGCAAGATTTTGTAGGACTGCAGGCCTCTAATCCCCCTCAATCCCAAATAGGACAGATCCTGACTTTGGACCAAGCCCTGGTGTCAGTGAAGGAATCCAGCACTCATTTACTGACTGTCTGGAGCATACATCAATAAGCAACGCCAGAGGCTTAGATTAAGTCTTTTCCTGGACATACTAAAGAAAGCCATTATGAGCAGGAAATCCTCAGCTCCCTCCTTTCAGAGCTTTGGGATCTTTAATCACAGAGTCACAGAATCACAGAATGGTTGAGTTTGGAAGGGACCTCTGGAGATCATCTAGTCTAAAATCCCTGCTCAAGCACGGTCACCTAGAGCAGGCTGTCCAGGACCCTGTCCAGGTGGCTTTTGAGTATCTCCATAAGGATGGAGACTGCACAGCCTCTCTGGACAACTTGTTCCAGTGCTCTGTCACCCTCACAGTAAAAAAGTTTTTCCTCATGTTCAGATGGAACTGTCTGTGTTTCAGTTTGTGCCCATTGCCTCTTGTCCTGTCACTGGGCACCACTGAAAAGAGTCTGGCTCCATCCTCTTTACACCCTCCCTTCAGATATTTATAAGCATATCCCCCCCCTCAGTCTTCTCTTCTCCAGGCTGAAGAATCCCAGCTCTCTCAGCCTTTCCTCATAGGAGAGAGGCTCCAGTCCCCTA
>NW_020449619.1:345582-388144 GCF_003343035.1 Apteryx rowi | reverse complement strand
CCACTGCCTATCCCAGCCTGCGCTTGTTTTCACCTCCAGTTCCAAAGTAAGAGCACAGGGTGACTTATGCAGTTATCCCAAATAGATAGCAACTGTCCCGGGACTTCTATGCACACATGCAAGGCAGTGAAGGGATGGGGGTTTCCAGTGCAGCACTCTCTCCTTTCATTTAATTTGATTTCTCACAATCAATATGCAGCAGGAGGCTTGCCACGAGAAACCATTGCCACATTTCTAGTGGCAGGGCTTGTTTTGGTTCCAAATTCCCTGGGCAGAAACTCAAGTGGAATGAGACAATGGTCCTAATGAGATCTACAGTAAGAGAAAGGCAGTCACACCTGCACTTTCTGGTACTTTCTGGGAGGGCTGTAAAAGCAGATGTCCTGCCTAGACCTAAGGACCCTTTTTGAAGACATGTTACGCTGCCCATCCTGAACAGAAATTGCAAGAAGGTCCCTGCCTGAAACAGGTATGAGCAAACTCCCAACTCTTGAAGGTGCTGAAGCACTCAGCTGCTCTCAGATTGGTGCCATGTGGGATTTGGCCTCCCTGGCACAGAGGGGAAGAGATGGAGAAGAACAGCTCCTGTTCACAAGGTCCTGCTCAGTGGCTCTCTGCCTGCATAGTGTAGGCATGCAAAGGGTTACCCAGAGGGAGCTTGGCTGGGAGCAGGCGCATACCAAGTCTGGCCCATGCACAAGTGTCCTCACCATGCTGGGGGGAAATGACCAACCTCAATAGCCAGCCAAAGCAGCCAGGTCCATCTGGTGATGAACAGGCACCTTTGCGCTGGGAGAGGAGCAGGGAGAGGCTGGCCTTTCATTTCCAGCCTGCCCCACAACATGTAAGGGCAGAGGCACGCAGAGGTGGCTCGTATCAGTGAAACACCATGTATCCCAATATTATGCTCAGCTCCTGCAGCGTGTCCTTCCCAGGGGGATAAGTCAGCAGAGAGGGCAGCTCTAGCAATAGGGCTAGAGATAAGGGTCACCACACTATCATCCCAAGTGCCAACCCACTGCCTGGCCACACTACGAAGGATACAGGGAGCTGATCCAGCAGTCCACCTACACATCCTCCCTGGTCAATCTGCCCTGAGATTGCTGCTGCATCCAGCAGAGCTTACGGCTTCCTTCACACACCCATTGCCTCCCCTCTACCTGTCCCACAGAGCCAGAGAGCAGAACTGAGCATAGCCTATGTGATGGCAGGGGGAGCAGGGGAACAGGTCTGAGCCCTCACCCAGTACTTCCTTGTATTCTGGCTGAACAAGGAAATGTGGGAGGTGTGAAACATTTGCTCAGGTTTTTGCTAAGGGAAGATGCCAGGGTCTGAGAGAGCAGGAACACAGGGTGCTAGCTGAGTAGAACAGTGCTGGTAAGGGAGAGTTGCATACACCAAGCTCAAGCCCGGAGTGCTGCTTTGCAGGCAGAGATCACAGAATCACAGAATCACAGAATGGTTGAGTTTGGAAGGGACCTCTGCAGATCATCCAAACCTCCTGCTCAAGCATAGTCTCCTAGAGCACCTTGCACAGGATCGTCTCCAGGCGGGCTTTGAATATCTCCAAGGATGGAGAGTCCACAACCTCTCTGGGCAACCTGTTCCAGTGTTCAGTCGCCCTCACAGTAAAGAAGTTTTTCCTCATGTTCAGATGGAACTGTCTGTGTTTCAGTTTGTGCCCRTTGCCTCTTGTCCTGTCACTGGGCACCACTGAAAAGAGTCTGGCTCCATCCTCTTTACACCCTCCCTTCAGATATTTATAAGCATATCCCCCCCCTCAGTCTTCTCTTCTCCAGGCTGAAGAATCCCAGCTCTCTCAGCCTTTCCTCATAGGAGAGAGGCTCCAGTCCCCTAATCATTTTACTAGTCCTCCACTGAACTCGCTCCGGTAGCTCCATGTCTCTCTTGCATTGGGGAGCCCAGACCTGGACACAATACTCCTGGTGTGGCCTCACCAGGGCTGAGTAGAGGGGGAGGATCACCTCCCTCAACCTGCTGGCAATGCTCTTCCTAATGCAGCCCAGATTACCATTGGCCTTCTTGGCCACAAGGGCACATTGCTGCCTCATGGTCAACTTGGTGTCCACCAGCACTCCCAGGTCCTTCTCTGCAGAGCTGCTGTCCAGTGGGTCAACCCACAGCATGCACTGGTGCATGGGGTTATTCCTCCGCAGGTGCAGGACCCCTGCACTTCCCTTTGTTGAACTTCATGAGGTTCCTCTCTGCCCACCTCTCCAGCCTGTCCAGGTCTCTCTGAATGGCAGCACAGCCTTCTGGGGTATCAGCCACTCCTCCCAGTTTGGTATCATCAGCAAACTTGCTGAGGAGGCACTCTTTTCCTTCTTCTAGGTCACTGATGAAGAAGTTGAAGAAGACTGGACCCAGTACTGACCCCTTGGGGACACCACTAGCTACAGGCCTCCAACTAGACTCTGCACCACTGATCGCAACCCTCTGAGCTCTGCCATTCAGCCAGTTCTCAGTCCACCTCACTGACTTCCTGGTACGTCACCCACTATGTCCACTACTATGCCAGCACCTTCACCCGCAGACCAACAAGCCTTGCTGCCACAGCAACTCCTAATGCTACAGGGGGGTCCACTACCATGCCAGCTCTGTGGGTATCTGCCAGTCATACAGGAGGAGGCCAGGCAGGAAAGGAGTATATGTCCTGTGCACAAATCTTGGGCCCTGACCCTCAGCCCTCACAGAAATATGAGCAAAGACATCTACAGGACTTTTCTCCTCTCACACTGCCAGGGCAGAGAGAGAAGTAATCAGTCAGGCCTGTCTCTGTCCCCTTCCACTGCCTGATGCAGCTTCTCCAGCACCAGGCAGGGGCAGAGGGCACCAGGCAGCATGATGTATGGCTTGTTCATCCCTGCCCACTTGGCAGCCCACTGCAGGAAGGACTGCAGGGTTCTGGGCACAGTGGGGGACAGGCCACAGGCCTCCCTCCTGAAGCACTTAAGCCCTATGCCAGAACATTTGGCATGTGGCTCTCACCTTCCTGCAGCTCCCATGCCAGTAGTGTGGGAGCTGGGCTTGGCACCAGCAGTGCAATTCACCTTCCAATTCCCAAGGAGTTGTGGCGTGCCAACAGACCATAACCTTCCTGCCCTGCTGGAGAGGCTCATTCCTCCCCACCAATGCTCCTCCATTCTGGAGCTATGGCATAGGGTGGGACCTGGAGAGAGGCTAGTCACACATGATAGAGGTATCTGTTTTTTTTTTTCCTTGTCCTTCACTTACAAAATAGAAAAGGGGAACAAAAGAGGGGGGAAAAAAGCAAAATAAAGCAAACCTGACAGCTCCAGTTTTGGTCTTAATGAATAAATGAAACACCTCCCAAGAGGTAATTAAGTGCTTCAAACCAAACATGTGTCAAATACATTTAAAAAAGGAAAAAAAATTGAGAGGAATCAAGCAATTGCAGTTAAGGGAAAGAGATGGATGGGCAATTACCAGGGAGTGGAGAAGCAGAGATAACCAGCCAGTGAGGCCCCTGCTCCCACAGTACAACACTCCCATGGTGAGAGGATCTGGGGCTGGCTGCAAAGGCCTCTCACACTGCGCCATGTGAGTCCCATGGGAGAGGGGCAGTCCCACATGTGTGTACAGTGTGAAGGAATCCCCATGTCCAAGGGAGATCCCAGTGATCCTAAGAACATATTTCTCCTCCATGTACCCATCCACCTTTGTGCCCCGTAGTAACTGTGATCACTTTGCTCTCAGGTCTCTGGGGGGACTTGCTTTTTTTCTTCCTTGGTGTTTGCCTTCCATTTAAAGTCACACAAAATAGAAGAGACCCATGTCTCTCCCAAGGGCCTGGAAGGTGTGGGACACGATAGAGCATCAGGGGGAATTTGGCAGGAATCATGTGCAGAGTCACTTTGTCACAGGCATGGGTTTGCCAGTTCCCTTCCCAAACCAGACAGCAAGCTCTGTCTCACTCATCCTGCTGCAGCTGTAACAGCCAGAAAAAAAACAAGCCCATCTGATTTCATTTCCTTCTGGCCTTTTCACTGTCCTCAGCACTACAGTGTGTGAGAGCTACCTATGTCTCAGTCATGACCAAAACACATGCTCAGTTTGTTTTGGTAAGGTTTGCTGTCCTGGAGGAAGGTTAGAGAACATCTTCTCTGGAGGGTGGGAAGGGGATGAGGTTTGGGTTGTGCATGACCTGTTACTCAATCCAATACAGCAGCTGTCCTTGGTGCACAGCCCATCCCTCTCTGCACGCACACACCCACCATCTGTCCCATTACCAAATCTCCTTGCAGGTCTCTGCCCTGCCAGCTGGAGACTTGACGTTAAAAAGAAATCTCCCTGTATGTCAGCCCTGGGTCTCCAGAAAGCCACACACCTCTTCTTTCTAAATAACTCCAGAATGCTACAAAGATGCTCTTTTGTTGGCCCAGATGGTGGGCAAAAAGACCAACTAAATTATAAAAGCATCGCATATTTTCCTGTAAAGACAGCTCAGGAAAGTTTTTAGCAGCTGCTGTAACTATTGAGAAAGCAGCGTGCCATGAAGATCATAAGCTCTCAGATAGTTTGTGCTCTTTGGCAGAAGTGGCTATTTGCCTACAAATGGAAGCAGGGCCCAGACTGGGTACACATGCCAGACTCTGCACTCTCTCCCATGCCACCACCCTTTGCTAGCTGCTTGTTGTTATCCTGGGTGGCAGGACCAAGACCCCAGGGCTGTGGAAGAAAATCCAGACAGATCTCTAACATTCTCTTCGGTGCTTTCTGAGTTTTTTGCCCATCTTCCACCTTTTAGGAGGGCAAATCAAAATCTTTTGAATGTTTGGGCTTGGCTGAGCTGCTGTTGGAGTCAATGTCACATCCCAAGGCATGGCAGGGGCTCACTCCTGGTGTGGGGGAAGCACGTGATTTTTCTTTCATAGGTTTACCCTGCCTGTTTACCATCTCTCAAGCGTTTGTTGCTTTCAGGACAAGTTACTTCCCCAGGGACCTTAGCAGCTGTGAAAACACTCCTTGAATCCAGAGTCCTGTCCTTGGGTAAACAGAAGTTCACCTCTCTTTGGGGGAAAAACACAGGCTTTCCACATGCTTAAGATGGCTGCAGAACTGGATGACCCCACTCAGAAAATACATAGCAGTACCCAGTCTCTGTCCCATGCATAGACGTGCCAAGAATATGCCAGATGGCAAAGCAGTGGCTTGGAGGCAATCTTAGCCATACTCTGCAGAAGTCTCCTTCTCTGGCTCGCTGGAGGAGATCAAGCAGCTGTGTCTTCCTTCCGCCCATCTAGCAGAGGCCACCACACACATCCCTCTGTTCCCCAGCACCGATAGACATGGTTTTATCAAGAACTGGGTCTTGGGGCCCACAGTCAGTCACACTGCATGTGGCTGAACTCACTGCCATAAAGCTGGAAATGGAGCAAGAGCTAACAGAATTGAGCATCCAGTAGAAAGCAGAAAGCAAACCATGGCACTGCTACAGTGAGGGGCAGGCCCACAGCTCCCACTGGGCCTACATGTGGGGGATGTAGTGGTCTCCTGAGTTCACTTGCTGCTTCGCTAGTGACTGTCCTGGCCTCTAACTGGCTCTGTCCAGAAGGTCCCAGGCAGAACCTCCTCCAGGGTACCAATAGCCCTGGAGGCTCCAGTACTCTTGCTGCATTGTTCCAGCTACTCTCCAGCCTAACAGGCATCACCCAGAGCAGACACTATCACACACCAGCCCAGCTCTCTCTGACTCCCAGACACACCAGTAACAGAGACTCCAAGCTGCCCTGGGCCCAAGCCATCTGCCTTTCCAGGAAGCTGAGGCCATGCCAGCATATCTTATCAGCTCACTTGTGCATCCCTGAACAGTGCCCTTCATCTTCCCCTACACTGCCAGCAGTACCTCTCCTCCCTCACTGCCACTTCTTCACTCAGGCTCTCTTTTTGCCTCATAGAGCAACAGTGACATGAGAAAGGAGAACCCAAGAATTTTCCAAGACCCACCATTTCCTTTTGCTTTTCACCTCAAGGAGCCCACCAGGAGCAGGAATGGGATGCCCTGCCCCTTCCCCTGCTCCTGCACCAGGCCCTGCACCCACCGCAGTGCCCCGAGCACTCACAGTCTGAACACTCCTCTTTTGCCAGGTTGCTGCTTTCATTCGTGAGCTGGGGAACGTTGCTTGTCTGTGCACTGGCTGTAGGGTGGGCACAGCCAGTCAGTGACCTTGTGACAGTGCTCACCAGTCTCCTTGGGCTGAGAAGGGCAAAGAAAATGGTGAGTTCAGAGAGGCATAAAACAACCTCAGTTCCTTCCCCCACTGCAGAGCAATCATCTTCTTTCCCCACCCCATGTCCCTTCAGGCCTACACAGTGAGGGAACAGATCCCAGATATGTCACTGCCCATCAGACTTGGAGCACACTTGTGTACCCTGCATCTCCCACAGACACTGCTCTCCATCAACCTTCTGCGGTCCCCATGGGCCCTCATATCACTGCTGTTCCTGAGAACACACCAGTCAGGGCTACACAAGTACTGGTTACCATGTTGGGTTGTACTGGGGGGACACTGGGATGTGCTTTGCTGCTCGTACTCCCCCCAGTGCCACAGCCTGGCACAGTCACTGCCAGTTTTGCCCTCCTTCATGCTCCATGCAAATTCAATGCAAGAAGGGCTGGTGGGGAAGGTGCTTCATCCAAGGTCAGTCCAGCCAACCAAGCAGGAAGTCACAGTGTCCTGGCTGCCCAAGAGCATTAATACCTAACACTCTGTCCTCCATTAGCCACACTGAGAGTACCCACATATAAGGCACTCATCAGATGGACCAAGACACACCTTGCAGAGACACAGCCATGCAAAGAGAAGTGGTCTCAGCCCTCTGATCCCTCAGCAGAGCAGGAGAAAGAGGCAAGGAAGGAAGTTGGCAGGGATTCGATGCCATCCCTGGCTTTTCCAGCCCTGCTTCAGGTGTAACTACTGATTCATGAGCTAACCAGAAACAACCAATCCACTGTGACTGGATGGCAGTCACACTGCAAAGGCCAAATCTTCAGAAGTCACCTGAACCTCTGCTGAGTTTTCCACCCTCAGGGTCCTGTTGAGATGGACAGTCCTGTTCCTCTGACTCTGGAGTCTTTGTGGCTGTCAGAGACCAAAGATTGGACTTCAGCTTGATGAGGGTGTCCAGGAAGACCAACAGATTCCAGTATGCTGGAGAACAACACATTCTGCCCAAAAGCAAACCTTTTGTCTTATGACTGTTGGTGTACTTGGCGCTTTAGCTAGACGTTCCCTGAGGCCCAGAGGAGAAATAGGGTTCAAGCCATGAAAGCAGTCAGTGTGTTACCAAGCTAGAAAACAGGACAACTTCCCACTGCTTCCAGTCAGCCTAGCTCACAGCACCAGTGTCATTCACATGCATCCTCCCTGTGCATTTTTGAAAAGAACAGCTTACACCCTGATCAGATTAGAGGAAGAAAACTGCATTGCAATAAATCCAGGGAGGGGACTGCCTGCCTGTGCTTTAATCTGAGGGGAACCTTCAAGATAAGAGTATTAAAAAGTGGAGATAAAACAGCCTTGGTGTAGGAATAGCCTGAGCTGGTCCCTAGTCTGGGAAGCAACTCTGTGAAGCTGTCTGTGGGGTGCCCTGACATGGGTGAGGAGGGCAGCATGTCCCTGCAAGCATCACACATCTTTCTATGCCTGCAGCCCCTTCAGTGCAGGAGATGAGGGAGGTCTGGGAAGGGCAGGCTGCAGGAGAGAGAGGATTATTCCAGAAGCTCATCTTTCAAACTGGAAGACTGAAATCCCAGGTCTGAACAAGGATGGCACAGTTCCCATTGTGAGATTTTGGAGCGGGGCAGGCTCTCCCCATACCCCAGAACTCTCTCCATAGTCCCCTTTTCCAGTGAGGGTATCTGGCACCTCCCAGCTCTGATTTCACTTCATTTCAAAGCTGAGACTTCATTCCCCCACTCTGGGAAGTCCTTCTTCTGTCTCCTGAATGTGGGATCAGAGGCAGATTGGTTTCCCTTCTTGTAAAGTCTGCTCTGCAGAGGACTCTGCTCTTCCCTCCAGTGCTGTGCCTTGCAGAGGCATTCACTGAGAGTCATCATCTCCTGGGTGACCTCTTCTAACCCCAGTTCATGCCCCATGGGCCAGACAGGAGCTCAGCAGCTGCTGCAGCAGGAGCAGACACAGGCTGCTTGTTCTCAAACTTGCTGTTCTAAGAAACCCAGGCACCTTTTCCTCATGTCTTTTGAGATGTAATCCCCGCACCTACACTAGGTGGGAGGGAGGGAATAAGACCAAAGAACCAACGTTCATCCTCTGATGAAGTTTGAGGAGGCTGGTCTGCTCATGTACTAAGCTTGTGCCTGAAGGACCCGTGTGTCAGAGCTGAGATGTGCTCAGTGGTGAAACCCAAGGGTGAAGCCACCTCTCCTACCAATGAGATCTCTTAGGCATAAGTGGAGACTAACATTGCATGGGGCAGCAAGGGCTGTGTTGGTGCAAGTTCTTGTGCACTCAGCTGTATTTTGTGAAGCCCCAGCTGAATGCACAGCTTCAGTCTCTGATTGTGCTCCTGAAATGAATAGAAACAGCCCTGCAGCTTGGCGTAAGTGATTGAGGAAAGAATATTCATAAATCAGAAGACAGCTGGATTAAAAAGGTGAAGCCCAAGAAGCAGCTGAAAAGAGAATTACTGACGATGGATGGGAAAGAAGTACCTGAATCCAGTGTTCTCCTGGATGCACTCTTGCACAGCAGCAAGACAGGGAAAGATGAGATCAAGCCACTCATTGACTGAAAGAACTAGGTGAGCCAGGGGACGCCAAGAGTTTTCAGAGCCTGATGTGGTGCAAGAAACATATCAGCTGCTGAGCTCCAAGTGGCATAGCTTTGAAAGGCTCTGCAACTGGTGCTGGGTCCTGCAGCCCAGGGCTGGTCTTCTGACCAGCATTAGGAGCAGTGCTTGCAGATGCTCTGCACATGGGGGTCTTCCCAGCTAAGTGCAGCAGAATGAGGCCCAGAGAGACCAGTGACCATTATTGCCTGATCAGCACAGCCCCTCCTGCACACCTCCCACTGCACTTTGTCCTGTCCTGGCCCTGTGTCACAGAGCAGAAATCCCAAACATCTGGCTCATTCTCCTTCAGGGCATTCAGAGAGGCTGCACAGAACATACTATAAAGGTTATTACTGCAGTTTGCTTTGTTACTTGCTGCTAATCAGGCAGCTTTCTTCACAAAGGGGGAAAAAACATTTGGATGGAAAAAAATCGGAGTTCTTAAGATGGAAGAGAGTTCAAAATTCCTCTCTTTGCTCAAGGCACAAGCAAACACAGGGCACTCCTGCAAAAAGAGGGGCTCTGATCATGAGATAGGCTGTTAAAGAGCCTCAATATAAGTCACATCCATGATACAGGGAGAGCAAAAGAGTAAGGGTGAGCCAGTGTGCAACAGCTGCTGCATAGGCAGATTGACAAGTGGTCAAAATTCTCAAACACAGAGCAAGGGGCTCTCCCTACACTGGTAAGGAGACAAGGGGAGGTCACAGCCCTTCCAATGTCAACATCCCTCCCCGTGACTTTCCACATCCTTATACCACCACAGGAGTTATTTGCCATCAGACAGGGCAAACTGCTGTACTATCATCCCTGTCTGGCATCAGGATCCCCCCATACCACCTACTCACACCTTCCTGATACAACCCAGAGACAAGATTCCCTGTTCTCCACTGCCTTTTTCATCAGGACTAAGACAGTGTCCAAGGGGTTTAAATTCTTGCTACCTCAGTACCAAACACTAACCAGAGCTCTTCCATCCCAGCTCCATCCCAAGTCAGTTTTATCCTGATTCTGTAACCCTGCTGGGGCAGAGAAAGCAAGGATGATTGCCTGGACCCAAGCAGGCCACCTGCTACACAGCAAAGCATAGGAAAGCATAGGACTGCCTGCACTATTGGCCTTCTTTAAATATCAGTTTGTTTAAGTGACCAGGACAACCCCAGGTATTTGCAAGCCACTGAGAGGGGTTCAAACCCAGAAGCATTTGCCGTTAGAAGGAGGTTGCACAGACACAGAAGTGTAAGAGTCTTCCCTCTCTCCAGAGAAGGAAGATTCAGCCCAGCCCCATCATTTCCCAGTGGGTTGGAAACAGTGGCATGATGCTGGCCCAGGGTTTCCCCCACACACTACAGAAAGGGGTTGTATTTGCCCTTGCTGTAAATGCTCTACCATGTTTCATCTCCTGCCACTGCAAGACACCAGTACAGAGACCTTCGCCATATGTCTGATGAGCCCTATATCTGCTTTGTGGATAAGTAGCATGAGGCAGAGAGTGGTAACACAGCTTGCCCAAGAGATGACAAGGAGTCAATAGAAGACCCAGGAGTGGAGCTCACATCTCCCATACCCCAGACTCATAGCCACTGATTCACAGTGTGCTGGGACCCAGAGCAACCCCAAGAGCATCCATCTCAGAGGGTTGTGGGCTCTGGGTAAAGTTGGTCTGTGCAGCACCATCTCCCTGAAGAAACACCATGTTTCATCAGCATCACATTTTGGGCAGCAAGATCATGCAATAGAGAACTAACATGCCATGATCCATCCCCTGAGCAGAGCTGCTGGGATTGCTATGGCCAGGATATATCCCCTAATAGCTGAAACCACTGACAAAAGACTTAAGGTCCATGCTGAAATATTAATGCCAGGGTCCAGTCCTGTGGCATGCAAGTGCAGCAGGACCTATGCTCTGGGACTCCCAAGTCAGTCTCAGCAGCCAGCTCCTTCTTTCTTGGGGCACATCTTCCATTGAGCTCAGCAGGAGATATACCCATTACCCGAAGTTATAGGGCAGTGGAGCCCCCCAGACCAGTACCCAACCAGCCTCGCCACTCAGAAGCATTAACATGGAAGAGGCTCTCTGTGCTCAGCCAGACCAGCAGTCACTCTGCATGACCACCAGTGTCTGTATATCCTTCCCCAGGCACCAGTGTCTCCCATTATTTATTGGGCAGGTGCATGTCAGTGTATGCCACCATAAAGGCTTTTTCCCTCAGCCAGATGCAGAGCAAGAGGGAGACCACAGGCTAGGCTGTGCCAGAAAAGAAAGTGCTTTTGAAAGCAAAGCTTTCCACATTTCCCACTGTCCAGAGGTTTGGGCCCTCACATCTTGTTTTGGATCAGGTTGCCATCCCAAGGCATGACATTGCTGCCTTTGCTGCTGGATGGGACTGGCCTGGGTGTGCCAGTCAGTCCCACAGAACACCTTTGTCAGCCTGCAGAGACAACCTCACCTTCACTTCCACATGAACAAATGAAACAAGTGACAAAGACCATGCATGCACACCAAAGAGCACTTCTGATCAATGTAACTCTCCCTCTGCCCAGTTTTTTTCAACTTGCCATTGCTTTGTAATTAAAACAAATGACAAAACTCATTAGGGATTTAAATAAGGAAAAGGTCCAGCATAACTAGCCTTTGCTGTGTTGGGAGGAGCCCTGACACTCAGAAATTGGAGAAGCAGGTAGCAGTGTATGAGTAGAGACAAATCAGAGATGTCTCTAGCAGAGAGAATCAGCTCCCTTTTGGCTGGCTGAACCAGCTCACTGTGGATCAACCACAGATTTCCTTTCCTCAGTGCTCGAGGAGGAAGACTGTTAGTGCCACTAACCTGGAGATGAAAGGGCCCCTCTGGGGAAGGACAAGGGCAAAGCTCGAGGGCAAGACTTCTCTGCCCTTGGTGGGGGAGCTTTCCCTGCTGATGCAGAGGACATAAGGTCCCCCACAAGCATTGTTGATCCTTTCACAGGCCTGGATGATTTTGGGGTGTTAATGAGATGGAACAGACAGGGGAGATGGATTTCAGTGGTGCTTGAACTCCAGAGGTAATTCAGCAACACAGTGCAAAGTAAACAGCCTGTAGTAAAATGTTCATCTGGCAGCTATACTACAGTGCCCAGGTTCATTCATCTCTGTTCCCAAGACATTCCTTTAAGATGAGGAATGAGCATTCTCACTGCTGTGGTTTACAATGAAAGCATCCAGCAAATCCACAGCCCCAGTAAATGCCAGTGATTGGGAGAATCTTGGAACCCCCCATCCCAGGCTGCCTGGAAGCAGTGGGAGCAGCTCTTGGCACTCAGTGCCATGGAGGTTTGGGGGAAGCAAAGCAGTGGGAGAGCAGCAGGGACACAACATGGGCCTGAGCCACAGTCTCACACAACACTCGACTGTGAGTGCTGGAGGGAAAAAACACATGCGAGCACCAGGCACAGAGCCAGCCCCCAGTGTGCTCCCCATCTTCCACAGCACACCCCCAAGGTCACAAACCAGAGAGAGACCCCAGCCTTGCTGTGCCCACAATGCCATGTCCGCGGTGCAGGAGCACCCCGTGTAGCAGAGAGCAAGTTATGTCCAAGAGGGCTGCTGCAAAGCAGCTGTTGTGAGCACTTGCTGTGGGGCTCTGCCTGTTACTTGCCTGATTTGCCAGGCTGTTCCTTCCATCTGCTGAACCCAGCATGCCTATTTTTGTATTTCCAAGTTTGATCAGATCTACTCTTCCACTTTAGTCTAATAAGCACACTGAGCTGAAACAAACACAATCTGTCCATGGAAGGCCAGGGAAGGATGTCTGGGGTCATTTCAGGGGGACTGTGGGGAGTCTGCAGTACTCTGATGCAGAATCCAGAAACTGTTTTGGTAGTAAGCACATGCTCCCTTCCCTCTTACCACAAACATACTCACACAAAGTCTACCTAGCTCTCTAGGATCTGAAAACTGGAGCTCAGTGAGAGCCTCCTCTGGAGAGAACAGCTTCCTCAGGGCACAGCTTTGTCATTTCCATTCCTTTCCCTGTCCAGCTCCCATGTCACTTGACCTTCTTTTCAGCTAATTACACAGAGGTGCTATGGGCATGAACCACATGGCAGCAGGCATCTGTACTGGCTCCCAGATATGATCTTGGCCACTCCAAGAACAGCAAGAGCCTTTTTGCCTTTCAAGCGTCCTCAGAGTCAGACAAGAAAGCTTCAGTGGAAGAAGTGACATGTACACAAATTCCAGTCCCCGTGGTTTGCTGCTCTCCAGTCGTGAGTTCCTCTACATCAGCTCTGCCAGCTCTCTGGCACATGGCTGGATGTGTTTACTAGCCAGTGGAGGCTGGCCCACACTGACCTTGCTGTAGCAGTGCACTGAGGCAAGTCACCTTCTATCCACTCCCCTTGGATTGATCCTTTGCAGAAATGCCCCACCAGGATTTACCTCCAGCCACAGGCTTGGAAGTCTTTCTTCTCCTTTTCCCACATGGGTTTTTCATGGAGGTATTTCATTGCAGAAGTCAGGAAAGCCCTAAGATAGTTTGTCTGAATTCCCAAAGTGTGTGGACGGGAGGAGAAAGGAGCTCAAATGTGCTGCTTTGGTATCAAGAACTTCAGGGGAGAACAAGAGTTAAAACTGGGGTTCTTCAGGAAACAATCTGGCCAGCACAGTCAAGACTGGCTGGGCTGCCTTGCTGCCACTGTCCCTGCTGCGTGGTGGATGCTGAGTTTTTTCCCTGGTGCCTGAACCATGGTCTCTAGCCCCAGGAGAGAGACGGAGCAGAAAGAAGGAGGCTCAGCAGAAGATATTATCTTCGGCTCTCCACAACAGAAATGACAGCTCATGTGAGACATGGACTGCTTCAGAAAAGGGGGGTCCTCCTGTTGGCGGCTGCTCCAAGAGCAGAGAGCACGAAGAGCAGCAGGGGTTGGGGAGCATCCTACCTGTCACCATCAGAGGTGGCAGGCACCGAGCTTGTCCTGGGAGCCAGGTTGCTGCAGCAAACCCCAAGCTTTGGGACCCAGGAGCCCTGTGGCTGGGAGACCCCTTGGGGTGGAAGGAAAGCTGCTATCTGGCAAACTGTGAGGGCTGCCCAGACAATAGCTGAGGGGCTGGAGGCACGACAAGCTCCCTCCTGGCCGCCCAGCTGCCTGGCAGCAGCTCAGCTGGCTCTGCTGGGCTGCCCAGATGGCCCCCAGAGGGGACAACTCCATGGAAGAGGAGGGCTCAGCTGCACGTCACTGGCATTGCTGGAGCATGCAAGGGGACGAGATGGTTGGCAGCTCGCACAGGCAGAGGAGAGAAAAGTGAGGAAGGCCCCAGCAGCTCACCACCAGTGGTGGAGGGCAGAGCCCTCCTGCCCATGTGTGAAGCTGGGACAGTGCAGAGGGAGGGTAGGCAGGAGCAGATCCTCTGGAGCAGGGCAGGAAGGCAGGAGGTGATGGAGAGTAGACTGGATAGGCTCAAAGGCTCAGTAGCATCACAAGCTCATGTTGGACTTCAGGGAACACCTGCACTTTATTCTTTCTAACTCCAGTGCTTTGGCAAAGCAAACTACCAGGAGCAAATGCACAGCCTCACACACACCCCTCCACATACATACACACAAAGACACACCACCTGTCACACAGACACACAGCCTCCCCCCCCACCCCCACCCCCACTGCTTGGCACACACACACAGCTCCCCCCAGACTCACATGCAGACAGACACACCCCCACACCCCGCCTGTCACACAGACACACCTCCTCACATACATAGACATGCACACACACAGCCCCCACACAGATTTACATGCACACAGAAACAGCCTCAACACCCCAACATGAGCATGGATACATACACCCCACACCTGTCACACAAACACACAGGCCCACACATGGGCATGTGCATGCATCTCCCCAGACTCACACACACACATCCTGCCTGACACACAGCCTCACACAGTGCACAGACTTGCGCACACACACGCACACGCAGATCAGTTGGTGTGAGGCCTGCCCCGGGCAGGGGTGAGCAGTGTCAGGCGGTGCTGGGCAAGATGCTGTCCCTCTGCCTCCGTGGGCACCTGTGGTCCCCCAGCAGAAGCAGAGCCTAGGTAGGGCCCCATCCCTGAAGCCAGCTCAAACACATGCATCCCTGGAGCTGGCTTGTCCCGGGCCTCTGAGTCAGGGATTTCCATGCTGTCATGAAACCTACACGCAAGAAGTGCAGCAGCTCCAGCTGACACATCAAAGCTCCTAAGGTTGCCATAGAAACGGGGAGTTTGTTCCTAGGAGAGGAACATCTCCCATCCTTCGTATGCAATTTAAAGTGACTGCTCATGTCCCCAGCTGATGGGATTTGTAACATCTCAAAGTACTTCCTTACGGTTCCTCCCAGCCTGCAGCGAGGAGGAGGAGGGTGATGCTGGGTGGGGAGCTGCCCCGCTCCCCCAGCCCAGGTAGCAGCTGGCCACTGGCCATGCATTGGCGTGCACAGCCATGCAGAAGTATGGGTGGGCGGCACAGGGACGGAGGAGAAGCCAAGCCTAGTGGGCCCCAGTACTTTCTCCACTGCCTAATTTGGCTTTAAAATAACAGCAGCTAGAGCCATTCCTAACAATGTGAGCTGCTGTGGAAAAGGGAGTCCCTGTCCATCCTGTCCTCACCACCCCAGCCCACACACCAGCATTCACAGCCCACCAGCACCTGCTTACCATGCCGAACCCTCCTGTGCCAGGCCAGATCCCCACCCCGGCACTGGCAGCATGCAGACAACCCCCCACCCCTCATTGCTGGCCAGGCAGACCTGACAGCAGCCACCAAGCATAGGGCAGAAGTATGTGGCTCCCTCTGGCCATCAGCCAAAAGAGGATTTCCACAGAGACCAGCAGCATTTTGAGGGAGGTGTATATAAGCCTGGGCACTGCACAGTGCTCAGCCACTCATATGGCACTTTGCAGTGACAGCCAGACCCTTTTTCCTGGCTCTTACACTTTTCAGCTTGGTGTCCTGGCTCTGCCAGGAATCCCTTCCCTCTATTCAAAGCTTTTCAGTTTTCAAACACTTGTGCCCTTCTCAACAGTAGTGTCATGAGAGAAGAGCTTTTGGTAATGGGTACCCAGGGGACAGCAGTGGAAATCCAGGGGAGGCCTGCTGGGATTTTTGCTGTACCAGACACATGGCTGCACATGGCATCAGAGATTTATGTTAAAACTGAGTTTTTCGGGTCTCCCTCACTGCCGTTGGGTAAGTGTTTGTCATTAGCACCTTGTCTTTACACACCAGCTAATCAGCCTTCGCAACACTTCCTCTGAGACAAGCACTCTATTAGAGTCTGTATCTGCCAATCTATTTAGGCATTTTAGCTCAATGAGGGTGAGATGCTTGAATACCTTCGGAGACTGAGCCTAGAGTCTAGTTTTAAGCATGGGTCCAGCTTGGTGCAAGTTTCATGGATGTCAAAAAGGTTCATAGAAAAGATGAACCAAGCCAGGAAAAAGGTTTTAGGTGATTTTTCTACTCTTTTGTGTGAAATCAGCCAGGCCTCTGAATGCTGAGATTCCTGGGAAGTCCAATCCAGGAATCTGAACTCAGGTGTCAGACGAAATGAAGTGTTCAGATGCTGAAATCACCCTGGGACAAGCTGGCCTTTGACTTGCCCAAAGCCCGCCTGCAGAAAGCAGCAGGGCAAGCTAGGAGCTCCTGCCTAGGGCACAAGACTGCAGCTTCGCACTCTTCTCATGGCTGGACCCCCCTCTACTCCTTCTGGCACAAACATTCACACTCTGAGGAGCTCCAGCACCATCCTGGGCTCAGCCTGCTGGGGTACCTCAGCTGTGTTGCCTTAACCTTGAGCCTCACTGCAGTAAAGCTTTGTCTGCAGACAGGTTTTCTTTAGTCTCCTCACCAGACAAAACCCCTCAGCTCTCTCCAACTCTCACATTTGTTCTTTTTCTTTAAAAAAATAACTCCATGCAGTGAGAGGTTCTCTCTCACTCTACTTTAATAAAGAGTGGAGATGAAAAGACCAGGAGATTTGCCTTTGCAGCTCATCACTGTCGTTTCCAGTTCTGCGCTCTCTGTCCTTATTTCTCATTCTCCTTTCCAGGAGCTGTCTATAACCCTTTGATACTAACCTCTTCTCTCCCAAAAGCAGGCAGTGTCCTTTCTTGCCTGCACAGCCAGAGAAATGTCACACACAGTCCCTTTGATGTCAAGATAATGTATAGATGTAACATTGTGTGTGTGTAACAAATACAAACAGCCAGCTCTTTGTCCCAGATTTGTAATTTAGGGAGAAAAAGGAAAAGCTAGAAAAAAAAATCTTAAAATGAATTCCTCAATCCATTTGGCATGGATATAAACATTTATACAAATATAAATATATAAACATTTCTGTTTGTTCCCTTCCTGGTGCAATGGTTTGGGATGGGCTCCCCTATGCTTATTTACACACAGCCACAGCCACACTCAGCTCCTGCTCCCTGCTCTGCACAGCTGTGCCAGCCCGTGCTCTTAGCACAGGGCAGACCCAAGCAGTCTGCTGTCATCACAGGTATCTGATATGCCAGGTAACCCAGCACATCCAGAGTTCATGGTGAGCCAGGGGATGTACGAGTTAGCTCCTTTCTTGGCTGCTGTGGCAGGAGAGATGTCCAGTCAATCCCTCCCGCAGAGCACCTGGAGGTCACATCCTGGCCTACCCCCAGCAGACCTCCATGTCCCCAAGAATACAGCACCTCACGGCCTGGTGAAGTTATAAGGCAGACAGAAACTACCTTGTTACAGCAAAACAAGTGGTTCAAATGTAGCCTACTCTTTTGTCAAAAGCAATTTTGAAACTGGATCTGCAGAAATGCCTTGTCCACCCACCCAAAGCACTGGGCTCTGTGTGTGCCAGGGCCGTGGACCTGGCTTCCATAGAGCCCCTACCTCCCCAGGCACCATGGCACTCCCCAAGGCAAGCTGAATCTCTGCAGGGACCTGAGCAAGAGCAATGCTCAGCCTGCAGTCAGGGCCCCTTCCAGCAATGCTCTCCCAGGGCAGGTGCCCTGGATGCTCCTCAGGCTCCCTGCTTGTGGCAGAGCAGGTGAGCAAAGGGGTATGCAGAGCCCTCAGAAACTTTCCATTGTTTTCTTTTCCTCAGTCCTGAGCTTTCTCTGGGCCTCTGCTCCTCACCCTGGCACAGAGACATTGCCCAACATGCAGCCGCAGATTAATCTCCAGAGCACAGCCTGTTGCCCCTCCAGAAAACATCCCCAGCCCCAGGCATCAAATGTTGGCTCATCCAGTCATTAGCATAGTCTTTGGCCTGATTCAGAACATGGTTTTGGAGGTAGCACAGGCAGGAACTGTTCCCAGGAGGTGTTTTGGAAGCAGCCTCTCTGTGTTGGAGAACAAGAAAGTTTATTATCAGAGACAGGGACCTTTCCTTGGCCCTTGGCCTCTATACCAGCATGGACACATTTAATTGCAGCCAAGGCACAGTTTGAATGTGGCAGGTCAAACAGAGCTGTGTCCACAGCCTTCTTGCCTGTCAGGGGAGGCCCTGGCTGTGTAGCCCACTTCAGCCCAAGGAACAAGAGCAGCCTCCAGCCTTACCTCTCCAGACCCCACAGGATGCAGCTAGGCTGTGCAGGAAGGAATGGCAGAGCTCAGTGGCTGTAAGACATAGCAGGCAGAGATCACCTTCCAATATCCTTTCCCAGAAGTCCCCTCCCCAGCCTCACAGATGGCTTAGCTGTCACTCCAGCACCAGTTTCATTCTCACCTTCATATCCTATGCCTGCAATGGCTTCACGACCTTCTGAGCTTGTGCCAGGGTTCTCATACACAAGTCCAAGCCTGCATGAACATGGTCAGGCAGTAAGTCTCCCAAAGAGCAGAGACCTGAACCTAAATCCTCTAAGGCCTTAGCAAACACCCTAAGCACTGCCTCTGACCTGCGTGTGCAGCTGACACACAAAGGAAATGTGTTTACATTCTGCCAACACCAACATGTGGCAATGGTTTATCTAAACCTGTGCCAAAGCTTTTCAGGTGGAGTGACTTGATTCAGAGCCACTCAAAGAGTAAGCTCAAGCCCACTCCCTACAGCTGGAGGATCCATGGAGGGTTTGACTCTAGTTTGCCTAAACCAGTCAATCCACTGCAGCTTGTGGCTGGGGAAACCAAGCCCTCCCTAGTGAGCATGTCAAGGATGGCAGGTTGGAGGGTGAAGCCCATGATAGTGATGACAGTCTTGCGATTACCTGCAAATATTCACTCACCCTGGCTTCATGATTCACTGCTTTGGTAGTAGAGTAGCAGGCCGGGGGCGAGAGCCCAACAGTGCAAGGTGGAGTGGGTGGGCACAAGAGGAGTGACAAGCCATAGCTGGCAGTCACATCCCCAAGAAGCTCACAGGCAGTGAGCTGGCTAGGACTCAGCAGATGGGTTCCTCTCCCCCTCACTCCAGTGTTTGGAGAGCATCAAGCACGAGCCCCGTATCAGCAGCCCAGGCTGTGGGTCAGGCTGGGATCTCCTGCAGTTGGCACACAGTGATAGACACATTTTACCCATGCCAACATCTCCTTTGGGGCATGACCAAGGAATGGGGCTTAGGCATCTCAAGGGGACAAACATTCTCTTCCAGAAAGTCAGAGCCCTTCCTACTCCAGATCCAGGCTCTGCTGATGCACAGGGGTCCTACTTTGCATGGTGACCCTGTCCCAATGCCTTGTTCCTTGCAAGCCACTAACAGCAATGGCCACTAACAGCCAGGCCTGGCTTAAAACTAGTCTTCCTGGAACTTCCTGCTTGTCTTCAAAGCTGCCTGACCCCTACAGACTCACTCCTTTATATAAGGCCAAGCTGCTCCCGGTGCTCCCCAGCTCCCTGCTCCAGCCCCAGTGCTCCTTCTTTCCCATGGCCCAAAGGACACATTCTCCTGCGTTCCCGGCTCCTCCAGGAACTGCATGTCTACTCCAAAGTTCCTGTGTTCTTCTACAAAGGAAATGCAAAGAAAGCTGTACAGACTCAGTGTCCCAGCCAGGAGGCTGCCTGGAAGGAACGTGCCACACAGGGTCCGGGAGGTGGCTCTAGCTACCCACTCTATGGACATGCTGGCAGCTGCCTCTGAGTGCAGCCGCATGGGGGACATCTGGGGGGATTGGAAGAACCTGTCTGCACGGAGTGGCAGCACCTGAAATGGAGCATGTGACTTCTGCAGCCTCTACATACTTGACTGTCCAGCCTTTCTGCCATTTCACTTTCTTTCTTCTTTTTCTTCTAACTCTGATGCAGACCCTTGAAGTCAGGGGACTGGGGGTAGGGGAGAGGCTGTAAACTGGGGTAAAAAGATGCCCTCCTTCCCCATGCAGCTTGCCACCTGCTCTCTCTTAATGACCCAGATCACTCTCCCATATTAATGGGAAGCTGGGAGAACGGTTGAGTTTATTTAAGCCAAAGTCACTAAGAGCTCTGGAACCATGCTCAGTCATTAACTGGTGAGTAAAGAACACTCAGTGAGTCACTGATGCTATTACAAACACTTTCTTTTAAAGGCTGTAGAAATGCAGTAGGAAAGTAGTGTTCCTTGAAGTCACTGGTAGTAGCTGTGTCTCTACATCAAGATCACTGCTGTGTGACCTCGGACTGCTCTGCTCCCCCTCACCTGTCCCTGCAGGCATCTGCTCCCCCAGGGCTGTGGACCCTGGGGCTGGGCTTTTGGTGCCCTCTATGCCTGGGGTGGCAACAGAAGCCATGTCTACACAACTCCCCCAAGCCTTCCCATGCTTTGTGACCGCACCTAGTGTTGTCATTTATAAAGGTTAATGTATATAGGACAGATATGCTTTTCCCGGATTAATTAATGTTAAAGACACCAGCCAGTGTGTCTCAGTGCCATCTGTAACATGGCCAGGGCTACATGACCCCCTCCCAGCATGCTAATACTACTCCTTGGCTTCACTTAGTCTGCCCAAGTGTTGTTCCTGCCTGTCAGAGCTGTTAAATAATTCTTGAGTTCTCACTGAGCCTCAACATCAGCCATCCCCCTTTCCCTGCAGCTCTGCCTGCTGCCCCTCTCCTGTCTCAGCCCCACTCCCCACCACAAACACCCTCCCCTCCCCTGCTTTCATGCATACACAGGAACCACTGTAAGTCCTCTTTGAGCTTCCAACCCTGGTCAAACCTCTGCCTCGCTCCCTCTGTCTGAGGGCCACATGGAGCCCCCTGCACTTGGAGATCAACTGTGGCCATCACACCGAACCTCTAGTTTATATGCTATGCTTAACTACTCCCAGTCCAGCCCATCTCCACGCCGGCCAGGGGCCTTCTGCCTCCCTGCCCATCTAACAGGAATTTGTTCCTGCTCCCTCTGCTCAGCATGGGAGTGTTCTCCCACCTGGGCCCTGCTGACCACATTGCCCTCTGTGCATCTCCTGCCCTCATTCCCTCTCTCAAGCCCCTGAAAAGGCAACTCCTGTCTATTTCATTTTTCACCTTGTTTTTTTTTCTCCTTCTGCTCCCAGATTTGATTTCATTCTCAGCCTTAAAAATGTATTTGAGTCCTGCCAGCCCACTGGCGTGCCGTGGGGAAGGCAGCTCAGACAGAGCTGCATCCTGCAAACACTCACTAGCACACAAAAGGGAACCACAGGCCAGTCAGCCTCACCTCCATCCCTGGAAAGGTGATGGAGCAGCTCATCCTGGAGGCCATCTCCAAGCATTTGGAGAAAAGAAGGTGATCAGGAGTAGTCAGCATGGCTTCACCAAGGCGAAATCAGGCTTAACCAACCTGATGGAATGATGGAATGACTGGCTGGGTAGATGAGGGGAGAGCAGTGGATGTTGTCTGCCTTGACTTCAGCAAGGCTTTTGACACTGTCTCCCATTACATCCTCATAGGCAAGCTCAGGAAGTGTGGTTTAGATGAGTGGACAGGGAGGTGGATTGAGAACTGGCTGAAYGGCAGAGCTCAGAGGGTTGCRATCAGTGGTGCAGAGTCTAGTTGGAGGCCTGTAGCTAGYGGTGTCCCCCAGGGGTCAGGACTGGGTCCAGWCYTSTTCAACTTCTTCATCAATGACCTAGAAGAAGGAAAAGAGTGCCTCCTCAGCAAGTTTGCTGATGATACCAAACTGGGAGGAGTGGCTGATACCCCAGAAGGCTGTGCTGCCATTCAGAGAGACCTGGACAGGCTGGAGAGGTGGGCAGAGAGGAACCTCATGAAGTTCAACAAGGGGAAGTGCAGGGTCCTGCACCTGCGGAGGAATAACCCCATGCACCAGTGCATGCTGTGGGTTGACCCACTGGAAAGCAGCTCTGCAGAGAAGGACCTGGGAGTGCTGGTGGACACCAAGTTGACCATGAGGCAGCAATGTGCCCTTGTGGCCAAGAAGGCCAATGGTAATCTGGGCTGCATTAGGAAGAGCATTGCCAGCAGGTTGAGGGAGGTGATCCTCCCCCTCTACTCAGCCCTGGTGAGGCCACACCAGGAGTATTGTGTCCAGGTCTGGGCTCCCCAATGCAAGAGAGACATGGAGCTACCGGAGCGAGTTCAGTGGAGGACTAGTAAGATGATTAGGGGACTGGAGCCTCTCTCCTATGAGGAAAGGCTGAGAGAGCTGGGATTCTTCAGCCTGGAGAAGAGAAGACTGAGGGGGGGGATATGCTTATAAATATCTGAAGGGAGGGTGTAAAGAGGATGGAGCCAGACTCTTTTCAGTGGTGCCCAGTGACAGGACAAGAGGCAATGGGCACAAACTGAAACACAGACAGTTCCATCTGAACATGAGGAAAAACTTCTTTACTGTGAGGGCGACTGAACACTGGAACAGGTTGCCCAGAGAGGTTGTGGACTCTCCATCCTTGGAGATATTCAAAGCCCGCCTGGAGGCGATCCTGTGCAAGGTGCTCTAGGAGACTATGCTTGAGCAGGAGGTTTGGATGATCTGCAGAGGTCCCTTCCAAACTCAACCATTCTGTGATTCTGTGAAAGGCCAGACCTGCTTCCCCCCACACTGGGACAGGTTTGTCCAGGGGAGCTGTGAGTCCTGAGCCTCCTTCCAGCCGTTCTCTGACCCCCAGAGTGACCGTGCCTGGGTGGTTCGCAGTCGGTGCAGATGTATCCACCTCCCGCCTGGCATACCACCCTGCGGCCCAGCACTGGGAGTGTGCAGCAGGCACTGGACTTGGTGATAAGAAAAAGCTGACCCGAGTCAGCGAGCTGGCCTGCTGCCAGGGACTGCCATGCTTACGATTTTACACATGGTATTCACAAAGAGAAATGGAAAATGCCAGACCTCTGGACAGGAAAGAGGAAGGTGCATCGGACTACAGATACAGGACAAAGCAATTCTTGCAGAAACTGAGGGAGTCTGCAAAAAGCCCTTCTGCTTTATCCCCCTCTATAAGCCTTCCTAGCCACTGCTGCATTCTGCCGTCTCCTGCGTCCTGCCCAGTCTCCACTGCTAGACACTAAGATCTTCCTATTCAAAAGGATTACAAACTACTGTCTGATCCACTAATTAGGAAGGGAAGATGAGTGCAAGTCTGACAGTGATATTTAGCAGCCATTTAGAAATAGTTCTGAAGGCAGCGAGGTGCTGTGAGCATACAGCAGCGTGGAGCTACATCTGCTTCACGCTAGCAAGCCCAGGCCCACCCCACTGGCCCCAACACTGCCTGCTTCCTCTTTCCCTGGGAGGCTCTGCTGATCACTCTCCCAAGCCCATGCAGTTCCCTGTTGCCAATAGATTTGCAGGGCAGTCTTGCCTTTCTGCAGAACTGGTCTGGCTCTCAAGAATGTCTCCAGCAATTTGGCTCCTATCCCCACTGCCATTACTTCATATTTATTTAACAAAATTAAAACCTGCTTAGTGGGGCCAATCTAAGGCAGGGGAGACAAATTGAATCTTCATGCTGCTTCCAGAAAAGGGTAGTCCGGCACCAGGCTAGAGGCCACCTGCACCGTCTCTGGGAGGATGTGAATCCTCCCTTCCTCCTGCTGGCGATTTGTGCTGGGTGACTTGTCATCTGCACACAGTAGCAGAGGAATTGCCCTAGATTCCTCACGGCCTTTTCCTTCTGGGCTTCCCCCCTTGCCTTGTTCCCCACATGGCCTTTGATGGCAAGGAGGTGGCTCTAGATAGGGAAAGACTCCACGAAGAAAGCCCAATCTGGCACTTGTGCACTTTGCTGGGACTCCTGCAGAGCTAGAGAGTGATACAGTCCCTGTGCATGCAGCCAGGGACCGGGCCCAACCATACAAAACAAACAACAATCCCAGCCCAGAGGACACAGTCAGGACGCAAGGTAGGCAGCCCACGTGCACATGTGTTTTAGGTGATACCCACAGACTGAAAGGTGTGGAGACTTCTCTGAGTGCCTCCTCCAGCCAGTGCCCGCAGACTAGACGTTGCTCCCGGTGAAGGAAGGACAGGAGAACTGGCCTTGGACCCATCTGAACTCTTCCTTTCCCTAGTCAGGGCTTCCTTTCAGTCTTCCTTTCCCATGTTGCTTCTTACGGGACTGGGCTCCTTTCTGCTGGGTGAGAAGCTGGCTCCAGAACAAACAGATCAGATGGGTCTAGGATCATCTCAGGAGCTGCTCTGCAGGTTTTGCCTTCCCGAGAGTTGTCCCAAGACTTGTGTGCCCTGCAATGCTGAGCACCATTCCCAGTATCACACCTCCTCTAAAATCCAGCCTGCTGACAGGCACGCAAACCCCAGGAACTCTGCTGCTGCCAGAAATGCTCCAAGTCATATGCAGAGACTTTCTGTGGGACAGAGTGAAGAGCCAGGGCTCGAAAGCATGAGCCACATGCTCAGTGCACAGGGTCAGACATAACACTGTGCTCAGTCCCTAGCGTGACTCGGATGGGACTTGACGTCCCCCAGGCCCAGCCTAGCAGTACCCCAGGAAGGTGTCCCCCACCTGGCACAGCCCATTCCCTGCTCCAGGCATTACCTGCTGACCCTCAGCACTGAGCAGCCTTCTGGCACAGCCCCAGTTCCCAGTGTCACCCAACACAAAAACACTGACTTGATGTGAAGGGAGAGTGAGGCAACGGGAAGCCCCAGGGACAGGGTAAGACAGGCTGAGCTGTACACTGGAGCCATGCCTCTGTCTAACCCAACAAGAGAATGACCATGCCTGCGCTTTGAGACTATCTTCTTGCTGCCAGCAGTTGGAGGCATTCAGGGTCTGTCAGACTCCCTCACCATCCCAGGGCTGGATGAGTTGGAAGAGAGGCCAGCCTGATGGAGAGCCATTTTGGGCTCTGTGTGGGCAGCACAGAGGGATTCGGTGCACTCTTGCCCTCTGGGCTCTCAGCCGTGGGCAAGTCACTCACTGTTACCCACAGAGTTGCAGAGGAGAAACCATTGCATACATTGCATCTTCCCTTTCCTTCACCTGGGACACACAAGGCCCCAGATGGCTTCATCTGGCTTCATTCCCTTCCCTTTATTATTTTGTTGCTATTTTTTACTCCTCCATCCCATCCTCTGTGTATTTTTTACACTGTAATCTCATATCTTGGCCCTTTATTTTCCCCTGGCCATTTCTATGGTCGCAGACATCCTATGACCAGGATTTCATGGGCAACAACATAGTGAAATGGCACTCACACAGGCCTGTTCCGGGCAAAAGAGGTGCTTTAAATAACCTCCACCTCCCTAGATCCACACCCTACTTATTTTTGGGTGATACCCACAGAGAAGCAGCTTTATTTCAGAAATGAACCCAGCCAGCTTAAGGTATTATTAGATTGAGTTGCAGTGGTATTCATGAGGGTTTTCAATTTTAATTAAGCTAATCTGTCTATAAAAGCTCTTTATGCCCATAAACATGATCTGAGAGAGAAAAGGACTTTCAGACACATTTTTACAACATTTGTATGCAATTTTGCAGACACCTATTTAACAGCAATGCCGGCACAACAGCTGGGAGAAAAGTACTCCTTGTCAAAAATGCAGCTTCCTGCAATGTCTGTTAAAAATAGCATGGCCTCTTGCCCCAGTTGCATAGACTTCTAGGGGAGGCAAGGTTTCATATTCTTGTTAAGCTAAAGGTTAAAAAACTTCTGAACTTCTATGTAAAAATATATTCCTTTTTTTTTACATTGGGAAAAAGATGGTGCACATAGCCAGAGAGCCTGATTTCTGGCTCATGTAAATGATGACTAAATCCTCAGAACCAATAGGGTTTCACAAGGATATAAATCACTGTCACAGGAAAATCAGACCTGCTAGGGTCTCCTCCTCCCTCTCCCCTTTTGTATGTCCTGTCTAAAGGCCAGTCTGCTGGCAATATTCTTGCAGAAGCAGCCGGGTTGGAGCTAAGGTGCCATTTGGCCAGGGAGAGGCTTTGCCATTCAGTTTCTGTGCTTGTTCTGCCCATGTCCTCCCTGTGTAGGCACCACTGGGTTCGGCCACACTCTCTGGACACTGACCACACCTTCCTTAGCAGAAGCCGTATCTGCTTTGTCTCCATTACTCTACCTTCCTGCCGACCCTGGCTACAGCCTTTTGGGGAACTTGCAACCTTGTTGTCTTTGGCTGAAGAAGTGAGCTTGATTGTAGCCATGTACTCCCCCAGGGTTGCAGAGTGACCACAGACTGTCTGCATCTTCCAGGCCTCCCCTCCAAAGATCAACTTTGCCCAGCCCTCACAGAGCACTCCAATCCAGGGATACTTGGGATACATCCCCAAGCAACTCTACCTCACGGTGATATGTCTTTCCTCAGAGATATCTTCCCTGATTAAAAGCATCCTTTCCTGCTCAGACTGGCTGTGCACTAGCTTTTCTCCTCCCCACTGCCATGGGCAGCTAACCCCCTGTCTTTTCTCACAGTAATGGAGAGCTTTGCTACCGTTGTGCCCCATCCAGCTCCCTGCCATGCTCCCTTGCAGGTGGTGTCTTTGCTGTTCCTCATCCTGCCATGCTGTTGGCCCTGTGCCACAGGTAGAGCATGCCTTGCTCCTGCTTGGTGTGGCAGGGATAGCTTGCCAAGCCTTCAGGTTATATCTTTCCCATTGAAGTCATGATGATCTCAGTCAGATTTGATCAGGGAATGAAGCACCTCCCTATCATATCTGGTGCCTGACTGGTCTCCAGCCCCCAGTGTCCTTGAATAGTAACCAAGGAGGACTGGCTGGCTTCTGGGCTTTCTGTGTGTTGGCCAAGGAGTGCATCTGACCATGGTAGGAGCACAGAAGCCCTTGTCTGCTTTGTCGGCAGAGGTTCGTTTCTTTGATGTCTCCACTTATTCTTGGAGGGTCCAACTGGCTTAGGTTTGATTTACTGTTTCCTTCCCAAAGCGATTTAGGAGAAATCAAATGAAAGCTACAGCAAGACCATCCAGACATGATGCCCTTAACACTGTTCACTTTCAGTTCCTGCAGTGAATTGATCCTTAGCATCCCCATGTAAGCATGAGTTGGCCACAGGTGCAGTTCAGTGCCTGCCTGTGAGGAACAGCAGCTTTTACTGCAAAGGAGCCAGTGCAGAATGGCTCCTCAAAACACACAGCCTCTCCCAGCGGTGAGGGATGAGGAAGACCCAGTGGGCACAGGGCTGAGTGGGGCTAAAAAGGAGGCGAGGCCACTGGTGGGGGTCCCTCCAGGGCACTGTGGTGACTGGAAATCACTGAGACTGAGGATGACAATGCCAGTGAGCCTGAAAGAATCAGTCTTCACACATCCCTGGGGGTGGATGGCTGCTAGGGCAGCAGTTCCCGCTCCAGTGAGAAGTGAAAAGGCTTGGTCTTTCCCATCATGGGGGAAACAGAAGAGTCAGAGCCTGCTTCAAGCTTGGGATAATCCCACTGAAATCCAGTTTTGGACTTTCTCTTCCATCTTCCCTGTGGATCCTGCAAAATTTCCCCTTCTGAGTAGATCCAGCTGGGGTCAAGGTGCCAGGGGACACCAGGGCTCCCAGGGGACTCAAGCTGTGCCTTGGCTGGGTTGGCTCTCCTCATCATGGAGGAAAGGCCAAACTCTAAACAAATACATCAAGCTGACTAGAAAGCCATCCCCTCATGTCTGAAGCAGAGGAAAGACCAGGAATGGCACTGAAAATTAAAATGTCTCAAGGAAAATGACAGCCTTTTTCATCTAGGCAAGGGAGGTTGGGCCTCTGGGGGGTTTTGTGCTGGGCTGGCAGGCACATTGAACAGCAGGGAGAAGGAAGTGAGGGGCAGGACCCTGGGGCTCTCCCTGGCCAGCCTTCATAAAGCTGCTGCCTGGGTGCTGCAAAGCCATGGGGACCCCCTTTAGGGGGTGCCCAGGCTGGATTCAGAGCAGAGATGAGCCCTCACCAGCTACAGAAATGGCTCGGTCTCCAACCATTTTGGCTTTCCCACAAAATGGCCTTCTCCCTCCAGCCCTTGCCATCCTCCATCAACATTGCCAAGGGCAGTACATTCCCAGACCACTTGCCACAGGAGCTGTCAGCATCCTATCCTGCTCCCACCCCTGCTTTGCTCTCCCTATTGCCAGCAACTCTATTAGAGCCTGGCATCTGGTGGGACTGGAGAAAACGTGGGGGTTTCCTAATGCGCTTCCAACTCCAGAGCCTCAACATGGACTACTGAAAGCCATGCTCACACATGTCCCTATACCAGCATAGAGGCAGAAGGTCTCCCCTGCCCACACCCCTAGGCTGGCTTACCTGGCTGAGCCAATGCATCCTGTTTGCATTGCATTCCTTGGGGTACTGCCCAGGGGCAGAGGCCAGGGTGAGCCAGGGTTCCTCCTTTCACCAGCTGAAAGTTCCCTGAAGGCTGCAAGGTACATGTGCATGAAAAGGTCCCAGTCTGGCCCACAGCCCCATGCACCCCCAATGGGGTCATCTACCTGTCCAGCGTGGGAAATGTCAAAGCAGCTGCCTCTTTTACCCCTCTTCTCTCATGTTGATTATGTCACCTCTGCCTTGGAGGGGACCTCATGGCAACCATGGGCATGTGGTCCATATCGTCCCTGACTTGTCTGCTATGGCTATTGGTGATGGCACTGTTTCTCTCCCAGCAGGCCTGAGTCAAGACATCAAAGTGAGTCAAGGATAATCCTGTGGGAAGGAGGGGAGGAAGCCCTGCCTGAGACAGTCACAGTCACAATCATATGTAACATGTGTGGACAGAGACCCTTATGAACCTGTCAAAGCAGAAGCCCTAATACAGCCAAAACACTTCCACCTGGGAGGATGCTAAAGGCTGCAGAGAGTAGAGACAGTCTCTAACTCTGTTCCCAAACCCTCAGTCAAGGTCCTGATTGTCTCCATCCCAGGCCCTGAATACTTCCACAGCTCCAAACCAGCACCCCAGAGGCAGCAGACAATGTCAAGGCAGTCCTGCATGGAAATGCTGTAGGTCAGCACATCCTCTATGTATGCAAGAGTGAGGGATGCTGGTTAAGGGTGGTAGTTCTCAAGTGCTCCAACCTAAACAAGCCAGGAGCTGTGGCTGACCTGCCAGAGGAGCAAGCAGTGGTGCCATGTGGCTGCTGAGGTACAGTTTCTGAGCCAGTGAATTAATAAATCTCTCTTCAGAGGGGAGTCCTGGCTCTTGGGGAAGAACAGCCTGAAGATCTAAGCCCTGAGTCTGAAGTACACAAATACCCCTATACACCTCCCTGAGAAAGGGAGATTAAAGCAGCTGTACATCTCCAGAGCAGTGTAAACACACCTTCGTGAAAACAGAATTCAAAACCCTTTTCTCATTTTCTGTCTCCAAAATTTGCCTGATTCCTAGAAATACTGTGTGTTTCTGCAGCAGACTGTGTCACAGTTAATATGAGGGATGCTCCCAGACTAAACTCTGCAGAGAGCACTCACAGAGCCAAACCAGACTCAGATGGGAGCTTTGCAAGAAGGCACCCTGATCCCACCAGTGGGTGCTTAGTTTGAGCCCAACCCTGTGGATGAACTAGAACTGATTAAAGATGGCTGTGCTATGGGGAAGTCAGACACCATCCTGGCTGCTGACAGGGGCAAAAACAGTGGAATTTCATGGCTTGGAAGTCAGAACCTCAAAGATAGCTAAAGCTCATCTTTTTTGGCATGACCAGGACGGACAACTCATCCAAATGGGGATGTGCAGAATGCCCCGGGGCAGAAATCAATACCTGGCCACTTAGTGCCTAGGTTGTGGTCATTAATCAATCAACATGTTAGCAGTCAGAAACCACAATGCATTTAAAGAAGAGTCATGGCACTGAGCAGGAATGAACCAGGCCAAGTCAGAGCAGGCCCTGGCTTTCCTTCTCCCCCGAAACGGCATGCTACCACAAATACTAGAAAGCTGCACAATACCAGTAGTACCAGGGAGCTGTATGTGAATACCAGAGAGCCACAAACCACCAGGAGTACGAGGAAGTCGCACACTACCAAGAGCCTTCGCACTGCTAAACCCACCCCACAGGGATGGTTTGATGGATATTATGAGTGGCAAGGTACTCTAGGAGCAACACAGATGCAGTTTGAGATGTCCACATATAAGATTAAGAGTCTGACTCAGAGGCTGGCCTCCCCACCTCCCAGAATGCCCATGGGGCTTCAATTTACAGAAGCCAGCCTGGTGTTCTGCTGCTTTGGCCCAAGTGGGCCACTTGACTTGCTCTCACAAGCACTGAGTTTGGTCCCCTCTTCCACAGATGCACAGAGCTGTGGGAGCTCAACCACTGCTCAGCTCCTGCCAGCATCACTTCACCAACCTCTCTCCAGAAAGTCAGCAGAGTCCACAAGAACCACCGAATCCCAAAGCGGAGGAGAGAGGAGATGGTCTTCTAGTGAGGAGACCAGCCAGTACACAAACCTCCCCCTTCTGCTCCACATCTCCATTACTTCAAGACTGGAGCAGGCTAGTCAGTGGCTAACTGCTATCTGGCACAGCTCTGAGGACAGGCCTGGGGGAGCTGTGTCTGCCTGTAGCTTTGTCTGGGGATGAAGCCTCTGTGGCAGCCAGCCCAGTTCCCCCAAATCAATGCTGCTTTGAAGATCATGTGCATGGCTTGTTTAGCCTCCTGTCACACTGGGAACATGGTGCCCCCAGTGTGCCCCATGCATCTTGCCTCCAGCCCTGCCATGCTTCTTGAAGCAGTCGCAGTGAATGAGAGAGCGAGCTGCCAGGAGTTCATTGCCTGGAAATTGCTCACCTTTGCTGGGACAAGCAGGCGGCTGAAGTAGGGCTCCCTTGCTCCCTCTGGGCCACAGCGGCACAGAGGCTTTCTCAGTGCACTGTACAGTACAGAGTGTATTGTCTAATTATATCAGCTCCCCAGCCCACAAAGAGGAGCTTGGAGACGGGGTGCCCTATTTATATGGCACTTCTCCCTGATTCCTGACAGCTTTAGCAACAGTGCTTGCACCAGCCTGTGCCTCACCCAAATACCACAATGGCCTGTCATCCTTCAGCATCACTGGCCTGAGGAGGGGAGCAGTTGCTCCCCACCACCTGCACCTCTGCATTTCGGAGGCAGCAGTGAGGCTCATCGGGCACAACCTGATGCTAGTTGCTGGCTAGTTTCAGGGGGGAAGACAGTTGCATGGTCAGCACCCCACGGTCCAGCGGTCTCACTCTGTCCCTGTTTGTAGCTCCTGGACTGGCTAATACGGGCTTCACACGTTGCTGGGAGGGTTGAGAGTGATTTCAGGTCACAACAGAGGTCTGACGGTCAGCTGGGTCACTGTGAGGAGAGGCCAGAGCCCAAAGTCTGTCTCCGTCAGTCCTGCAGTGTGAATGCACAAGGGAGCCAGAGCTCATGACCTGGGAAGATGTGTCCTCACTGCACAGCATCACACACATGCTGGCGCCAGGAGTCACGTGTCTGTGATGAACGACTCCATACAGCTTCAAATGGGTGGCATAAACACACATTTAAGGTAGTGCCTGACTGAAATTGTCCTCTCATACTTCTACTCCATGCTTCACAGGGCTAGGCTGAGGCAGCCCCTTTCCTGCCTGGCACTTGCTTTCCCTCTCATCTCAGACCCTGCCTCAGGGGCACTCATTGCTGCAGACCCGGCTAAGCCAGGACGGGCCATAGTGCGATGGCCCATGCCAGCAGCCTTTGGGAGGGTGGCTGTGACTGGCTTTCTGCCTTGCAGGGCTCAGAGAGCATTTCAGTGGGGAACAGTCAGGAGACAACTGTGCTGTCTCAGAAGGACAGCACAAGAGTGCCAGCACCTGGGCAAGGGCTGTTACCCCTCTTCTCACGCCAAGAGCATGAGCAGGTGAGGCAAACACCTTCTTTTTCTTCACCGGAGGAGAAACTGAATGAAAATGCTGAGTCCTGGGGTTATTCTCCCCCTCTGAGGGGTGCCAGGCAAGAGGACTGGGCAGGAGCCAAAGGTGCTCAGGGCCAACACTGTAGCTGTGCATACAGAGGAGGGGGGTCCCAGCAGGTTGGTGGATCCCATCCAAAGTCCTCTGGGTTCACCTCTCAAGAACTTCACTGTGCTCTGGAGGTCCCAGACACAGGGCACTCTCTTCTCACAACGGACTCTGAGTGTTCCAGATGGTCAGCAACCTTCCTAAATTGTGCTGGAGCCCTCACCCCTCTGTGTACGCCACAAGAATGCTTGGAGATGCCCCCTTTGACCTTCCCAGGAGCTGGCCTCAGGGGGCTCCCTTCACCCTCTGCATGGGACTGTGCACTCCACCTCAGTCATGGCTTTGGGAAACTCTTCTGCTGGGCCGCTGGATGCATGCATGGTGCCACGGGGCAGCCCCATGTTGCTTTCAGGTGGGGCAGACAGGAAAGGGCCTCCCCCCAGCCTCATTCCAGGAGGCGGTGAGGGTCAGCCAAGGAGCCAGGAAATGGCTCAGGGTCTGCCTGGTCCCTGCCGCCAACCTGACAGAGGGGCTGTGGGCTGAGAGTGGTTGAGGAAGCACTCCTCACCTGACGTTATTTTGGTTGCTAGGTGATTAAATCATCCATCTGCTTATGACAGCACAGGAGAGCAATGAGTCAGTCCCCTTCATACAAGACAACAAAGGGTTTTTCAACTCTGTTCCACCTCCAGCCCATCACTGGGCCCTGTCCTGCCTGCAGGACGCTTGCTCAGGCAGCCCATTGCCAAGGTTCTGCAGGGAGAGCAGAACTCCTGACACAGCACCCCAGAAGCAGCACAGCATGCTCTAGGGAGGTCCTTCTGGAGCAAGTAGGGCAGCCTGCAGCCAGCAGCCTGTGGCTACAGGGCTGCAGGGATCCTAAAATGTGTTCCTGGTGAACAGGACTCCACAGTATCCTGGAGAGCAAAGCTGGATGGCAGCAGGAGGTTTTGCTTTATTTTATCATTGCATGGAGAGAGCAGACCAGCCCCACTTAAAGCAAAGAGAGGTTTGCTGTTAGCTCCATGGGCCAGCATAACACCTGCTGACATCTCCAGCACAGCCACCTAAGCACCTTCCCCACTTCTGCAGGCTCAGCCACACCAGCCTCAGGGATGTTGCTAATGTTGTCACATGTGGAGGGGCTATAACCATGCGTTTCAAGAGCACAGCCCAGTGAAAGCCAGCTGCTCTGGAGGAGCACTGCATAAAGGCAACAGTTTTGGAAATAATAATGTTTTCAAAAGTGCTTGGAGTCTTTTGGAGGAGGAAAGTGGGAAGGAAGAGAGAGAGAGAAGTGTGTGTGTGTGTGTGTGTGTGTGCATGTGTGAGAGAGAGACGACAAGACGACAAGAACCCACCCTCACCAAGAAGAAACCATCTCAGTTTCTCAGGTTTGAGGGAGTGTTGAGACATGGGGAAGTTGAAGCAGTGCCCACAGAATGTTTTACTGAAAGTCCAGTTTTCATTAGTAAGGCTCTAAACCACAGGTAGCTGCCAGACTAAACCCCTCTGATGTTAACCAGCACACACTGAGCCAGGGGATCAGCTGCTGGGTGAGGGCCACAGGCTGCCCCAGACCCTCTCTGCCCTCATTGTCTCAGACAGACCACTTGATTTAAAGCCCACCAGGGTCAGTAGAAAGACTCCTGTAAAATGCACTGGCCTTTGCAGGAGTTTCAGTGCCAAAAAGAGCTTTGCAGGAAGGATGGAGCTAGGAGGCCACCTTGGGCTCCAGACCCCCTGTCCAGCAGAGCACTAAAGGAGAAGCCCTGAAGTGGGATAAGGGGCTCAGTAGAGATGGTGCCAACCTGGCTTGGGGAGGGGCCAACCACAGCAGAGCAGCTTAGAGCTAGATGATACCACACACTCTTACCTCCTGCCCCTGTCAGTGAGCAATACAAAACACCTGCCTGGCATGCCCTGCATACTCAGTGCCTGGGGAGGGCTCAGCCACCACACCAAGGCAACCACAGCAGTATCCCAAACACAGCATTCAGCATCCCAAACCCTGGACTGCTCTGAACTGTAGCGGTGGCCTCCCCACTGCTCTCCACAGTGCAGCCTGTCCTCCTGCGTCCCCTGGCAGCTATCAGGACTTCTTAGTGCAAAGACTCATTAATGAAATGGAAAAGGAGGAGGAGGAGGAGCAAGCTGAATGGTCTTTCCTAGGGGACAGTACAACAAGGAGGAGGAGAGCATTTGGCACGTGATTGCAGGATATGAAACTGCCAGAGGGAGAGGAACAACCATTAGGAAAATAATTGGGGGATGAAAGGATGACAGGGCCAGCTGGCTGTGCAGCCTGCACAGGAGGGCTGGGAGCAAAGGTGCAAGCCAAGGAGATGCGAGCAGGAGGAGGGTGGGAAGGGATGCAGCCCACAGACATGAGGACCACAAAAAGCAGAGCAAAGAGGTGAAATGTGGACAAACTGCACGTCCCTGCCTCCAATAGCTGCAGGTCCTGGAGTGGCACAGCCTTCTCCCCAGAGCCATACAGCTGCCCTCAGTGCCCCATGCACAGAAAACTCCACTGAAATGCAGCTTGCTGAGCCAGCAAGAGGTAAAGGGAGGCCTGCAGATCTCCAGGCAGGAGGGAAGGGCTCCCACAGGCATCTTCTCCCAAAAGACATCCAACTCATCACAGGGAAAACTTTCCCAAGGCTACCAGCTCCATCTACACTCCCAGCTCTTGCCCTTGGGTCTCTCCATCCCCACATGGCACTGTTAGCTTTGCTCACTCCCAGTGAGTGTGCAGCATGCAGTTCACAAACAGAAGCACCAGCTGAGGGAGGAAGACAGACTGGGCTGTATGGGAAGGACATTTTTCTCTATCACATTGGTTCCCAGTTTCTAATCTGTCTCCAGAAGGGCCTGGCTCCTGTGTTTGTCAGCAGCACTGCAGGACTGGCAGGGTTGAGCAGGCCCAGTGCTCAGCAGCTGCTGGCCATGAGCCACTGGCCGCAAGCCCCTGGCCAGCTCGCCTGGTGGGCAGATGGTATGGAGACCCAATGAGCAGAGGGCTGGCTGCATCACACATGGGCAGTGCCAGAGACTGCCAGCGACAGGCAGCAAGGGGAGGAGGTGGTTTCCCTTCCACAACCCTCGGCTTCAAACAGAGCAGGAGCAATCAGGATCCCAAGGATGGAGGATTGCAAGGTCAGCAGCTCCACAAAGATAGCTGGTGCTGCAGCTCCAAAGCCTCACCTCTCCTTCATCCTTTTTGTCCCAGATGAGGATTGTTTCCAAGCCTCAGGGAGCCTCCCATTCTCAGGGCAAGTCTTTGCTGGGGAAAGACCTCATGTCATACAGTCCCTGCAGGGCAACTCTCCCCATGCCTCAAACCCCACATCCTCAGGGCAGCTGCAGCCCCTCCTGCTCCCTGTGCTGGAGCACAACACATGGGAGGTCTGCTAGGCAGCAGAAGAGCTGCACCACAGCAGGCTGCTCTCTCCTTGGCACCATCCCTTTAGGGCTCAAACCCTATACAGTCAGACCAGTTTGACCTTCTGGGCCCAGGGTAGCTGTATAAGGATTCCCATGCCTGGGCAGTCCCAGGAAATGCCTCATGAGCTCAATGAATCCTGCATTACTAGGCGCCCCTATTCCTGCTCAGTCTACTCCCTCACATCCCATTGTGGAGGGTACATAAACCTTCAGTGAGCGTCACCATCACTGGCGACAGGGACTGGTCCCTTGAAGCCTGCTTGTGACTCCTGACAGGAGGAAGGAAGGCGCCATTCTCTCATGTTACAGCTACAGGAGAAGGCACTGACCATCATGCTGTGGCAGATCTGTCTGTCTGCCCACTTAAGTCTCAAAGACATCCAGAATGCTGCCCAAAAACCTGACCCCAAACTTAGACAGGGAAACAGTTTTCCCACCCCAGAGACTTCTACCAACAGCAAATTGGGGCTGGACAGGGAACTATGAAAATGCTTGTGAACTGACAGGCCGAAAAATCCTTTGTGCTTCAGCCAGCTGAAACACTTCCTTGTGACATTGCTAAAATGATTGATTTCTACCTCTTCCAAAACCAACAAAAGCATCTAGCTGAGAGAAGAGGAGGGTGTTTTATTTGGAAAATGCCAAACTGACCCTTTTTGATCATTTGAAAATTTTCCTTACTGTTAAGAACACGAAAGTCACCAGAAAGGAACCTTTTCCCTTAAACAGTTTCCATTCAACCCCAGTATGAAGCCTGACATATCGGATGGGGAGGCCCTAGCTGCACCTTGGCAGAACAGTCCTAGGAGGGGGTGGTAAGGGAGCCAGGGGCTGTGCCCAGCAAGGCTTGGTACTCCCCAAGGTCTTGTTAGGAGACACCAAGCGTAATCATCACTCTTGCACTTTTGATCCAGGCACAAGGCCAAATCCTGTCAGGTGGCAGCTGGCCTTTCTTGCTTAGGGCCCAAGGCCCAGCCAGCTGCTCCCCATGGGGCATGGGGCAGGGAGTACATCTGCCTGACATGTCCATCTCAGTGACTTGCCCATGTTCACAAAAGCCAGCTGCGGCAAAAGAAGGAATTGAACTCAAGTCTGTCAAACAAGTGCTTGATCAGATTGGACCAGCCATCCCCTCACAGCCTCCCCACCATGGGAAAGATTAACTGGATGAAAGAAACAGTGAGGGGATGTCAACTCCATTCCTGCACTGAAGAAACTGTGCCATTAAAATCTTCTATCCTATGACACACACTGAGCCTATTTCAGTAATAGTTTGGCAGGGGAATAACATTACTGAGCCTATAAATATCTTGTGGGGTGCTGTTCTGCTGATAGAGCAGCAGGGCCTAGCCCTTGCCTATCACAGGTGACTGCTGTGGGAGCGAAGAAGCCACTGGATATGTGCAGCAATCACCTGACCCAACTACTCTGCTCTGCCCCCAAAAGTGAAGGACAAGCTACAGCACAACTGTCTCAGGCATAGCTGGGAACATGCCACATGCAGCCACAGAGGAGAGTTAGGGGGTGGAAGAGAACTGTGGTCAATGGGAACAGGGCAAGAGCTGATGGCATGGGCTGTGCAACCCCAGGGAGACACTAGAGCGTATAGATCTGTGCTGAGAGGGAGGATGGAGGTAAGAAGATGGTGGAAAGCATCAGCACCCAGAGGATGTTTCCAAAGCAAACAGCTAGGCTCCCTACCTCTGAAGCCAAGGACTTTGATCAACCCAAACCAGTCCGACACACACATTCAATCCTTCCATGTCCACCCTCAGGTCACAGAGCAGGGGATTTCTTACATTGGAGGAGGTACCAGCTAAGGATCCTCAGGGCACAAGCAGATCTCCTAAAATATTCTGGGGACATTTGCCTCACATTATTCCCAGCCCACATAGTGCAGAAGGAAGCTGCTCTCTGCAAAGCCCCCGGTATCATCTGGGCCAGCCTGGGCACCAAATGTGACAAATCAACAATGAACCTCCAGTGTCTGCTCCTGTAGCAAGGCCCTGAGATGACACAGTTAGAGAATTTACCTTGCCATGTCTCAGTGGGACCATGAATGGAGGGGAACAAGTCAGGAGAGTGGCCAGGCACTCCAGCTATGTGAGCTGACCGCCATCACAGAGCTACGCAGAGCGAAGGGAATGACAGGAGCCAAGGGTGCTGTCAGTCATTTGTCATCTTGCAAAGGAAATTGTGTGGGTGGCCCCTGTCCTGCCAAGACACATTGAGACAAATGGCTGAGTGATTTGGATATTAAATACTTGATGTAAGGGGACTTCCATGACACAGCATGGGTCTCATACTACTCCTCCTGAGGGCAGAGTTTAGCCATCACTGAGTTGCTTTAATACCCTTTGCTTATACATATTTTATGTATACACAGAAAAGGGGCTGCTAACTACCTTCACTGCTCACAGGCCAGATCTCTGCCCACTTGCAAGAGTGCCAAGACTGTTCTTCAAAGCTCTTGGACCCCTCCCTCAGAGAGCTCTCCCAAATCCTCAACAACTTGTTTATGGGCAGCATGGGAGAAAAAAGGGGACATCAAACCCAAAGGCCTGAGGGAATGTGGTTCCTCAATGTGAGGACTGACCAAGAGATGTGCCAAAGGGACCATATACCCCAGAGAATGCAAAAGCCAGACTTGTGAGAGACATGTAAATGAGCCGGCAGCCAGCAGAGCATAGGTTTGCGGCTACTTGTCACACAGCACCTCTGTCCTCAGAGGACATAAAGCTTTAGAAACCCCTGAGACACTGAGATGACTGTGACAGCTCTGGAAGTTGTAATGTGCTTCCTCTGAGCAGTTGGAAAGCTTTGCAAAGGGCTGTAGTGAGCCAGGCCTCATTCAGGGAAACTCTCAAGAAAGGCAAATTTCCTGACAGCCCATGGTCCAAACCCACCAGACACCCATTAGAGTTGGGGAAAGCTGATGTCCACAGGTGCCTGCCTGAGCTCACGGAGCTGGTGCATTAGAGTTTGGCCCTCATGGGAACTTTCCCTATGCAATGCCTTGGCAAGCAAGAAAGGGTAGTATTCACTTTCTCTTGGACACACAAAACCATAAAGCAAGGTCACATAAGGAGTCTGCTGGAAACTCTTGCATGGTTCTTGTAGCCAGAGAGTGTGTCCACAGAGGAACCCAGCTAAGTTCCCAAGTGAGACAAGGAGAGCAGTTATAAAGTGTGAAATGCAGATATGTCCTGAAAAACATATCACTTCTATGCAACAGCCAGTGGGACCCACAGATCAACTAGTCAAACTGAAAGACACTCCCAGAGCCAACTCAGGGAGCGCAGTTTCATCAAAGCTTTACTGTCATATAACCCCCTTTCAGCAACACATAGTACCTTGAACAACTGCTTGTGCTGAAGGCTTCTCCAAAATCCTCCAGGCTCCCAGTCCTATGCAGTGATTTACAGAGTAGCTAAATCCTCACTTTAGTTAGTTCCTAAACCTAAAAACACACCCCAAAATTAAGAAACATCAAGCAGACACCCTGCTCAGAATAACTCCCTAAGATCATCCCAGCTTCCTCTAGCAATAGTCTGCGGTCTGCCTGCAACCCCCTTGCTTCCAGTGAGCACAGATTAGGGTCATCTCACCAAAAATAGCCTCTGCATAGGAAAGGTAGGTGACATCTCAGCCTGACTAAGTGTGATTCAACCTTGCATGTCTAGGAGGCCAAAATAGCTGCCCAGGGCTACAGAACCTGAGCAAAGGGCAACCCGCTGCCTCCAGCCCCAGGCACAGTTGGCTAAAGCACTCCTGCCAGCTGTGGCTTCAGCCATGGGTTTTACGGGTCCAGGCTGGAAGATGGTTAGAAGAAGACATGTGGAGCTCAGAGCTCAAAAGTAGCACCTTGAATCACTCTGAAGAGCAAACAGAAAGTCAGTACGGCTTCTGGAAAACAGGTGCTGTCTTGCCTGTGCCTAGTGCTATTAAGCTCAAGCTGATGACTTTGGCATTGGCCACGGGTAGTAAAACCAGAAATGCATGCAGCTCCAGACTCACGCTGTGGCAAAAGGTTCCTCCCAGGGACACTCTCACAGGCTTCTCCCCTCTTCTGTGGATGGCAAAGGGAAGTGGTGGGCACTGAGGAAAGCAGCTTGCCATCTGGATCCAGTACTATTCATCTCTGACGACAGCAGTATCAAACCAGTGCTTGGGAGAAGCCTGATTGTGGACAGATTAGAAGGGACACAGTGTGTTCATTCTTATCCATGCTGCGCTGCTATTATTGAGACCGAAAGTAAAGCCTCATTTTTCATGCAAAGATGCACAATGGTTAACATGAGAAAAGCTTGCCTGGGAGGCATGCAGGTATCAAACCAATTTCAAAATGGGTCTCCAGTTACTACTGATGTTTATTTGATTCATATTCTTTCTGACTTGCCAGATGTTTATTCTCTGAGGGTGAAATTCTGCCCAGCACCAACGGACTGGCGTGAGACCATGAGGAGGTGCAAAAGTCTCCTGCTGCACCTGTTTCTCTTGAATTTCTCTATTCTTTTGCCACTTAAAAAGCTGTGCTTCAGACTGTATTGGTACATCAAATACACAGAGAGGAGTGAGGGAGCAGAGCTTCCGTGGAGATCAGAACTGGACTTGCGTACATCAGCTGCTGAGCCCGGATTTGGAAAAAAAAACATATTTCTGCCAGCGTAAGAAACAGACCCATGTCTCAGAAGCAGGAGTGGCTGCTCAGACCAGGTATTAGCTTCCTGCAGAAAGCCTATGCATTGGCTCTGCTTTCTGCTTCACTGGAGGAAAAGCAATTTGGGATGGATTCGCAAGTCTCCAAGAGTCCATTTTGCAGGATGCAAGATGTCCAGGTCCTGATGGCATTCTCTGATGGATGCCAGCCCCTGCTTGCCACAACAGACACATTTGCACATGGTGAGGAATGTACCAGCCACACACCAGGATAGTGGCATGGCACTGGAAAAGTCACTAAGACTCAGCTCCTTGAAGGCATTTTGGTGCTAAACTTCAATTGAAATCATGATAACAAGGCCTCCTCCTGCTCCTGCCTGGGCCTCATCCTGGGGTTTCCTTACTGCATCATGGTGAAGGCCTATAGGAGACAGTCCCATGGACTTTCTCTCCAAAGTGGGCTGACATGTGGGGGGAGCTTTGTCTGTCCCAAAATACAGCTAATGATAAAGTAACGACCTTGCTACTGCTCCAGGGCTGGTCCATACCATTGCTATAGCTGGAAGGGACACAGGAAGTCTGCCTGCTGGCCACATCCACGTGGGAATGGACAGTGCTGCTCGCTAGCAGTTGGCTTCCCTGAAGCTCCTTGGTGTCTGTTTTAGCTAGCATGGGTGGCAGAGGTTCAAAGCAGGAGGACCTTTACTCACACAGGCAAAACCTATCAAGCAGCTGAGGGTTAGGTTCAGGCTGGCCACCCTGGGCAATGAAGTGCCTGAGCCATGGTGGGCAGAGGGCTTTGCTGGAGGGTGCTACGTACCAGTCCTCAGAGGACAGCAGGCAGGTGCCCATTTCCCATCCCAGGCCCAGGAAAAGCAGAGGGGGACAGTCAGGGCCAAGGGGGAAGAGAAGGGAGAGCTGAGGTCTGCCTTCCTTCTCCAGAAATACACAGCCAGACACAGGCCTTAGGCCTGAGCTCCATGCCAACAACCACTTGGCAAGACGAGGGGACAGAAACTCAGCCACCAGTCCATTTCCTCAGAGGTCCCGGGAGCCAGCCCCATCAGCACGGGAAAAGGAGCTCCCTTCATACACCAACTTCTCTGCCTGCATCCCCCATGCAGCAGTCCGAGGAAGGAGGCAGCCCTTGCACACAGGTGCTCACACATTCAGGCTCCATGCACCTCTCCTGCTTTCCCCACATGTGCCTGCTCTCTCCATGATGCTTGTGTGTTCCCCAGCACACATCCACAGCCCCCAACACACCCAGACACAAACACGCACATACACCCTGCAGAGCATACCCCCCCCCCCAATACACATGCTGGCACACATCACCTACCAATACACGCACCTCCATACACTGCACAAAAACAGACAAATGCACACACATGGACTAACTTGTGTGCACACGCACACAAATGCTCTGGCTGGGGTTCCTCCCAACACACAGGCTCAATGCGGCTTGCATGCACGCGGAAACAGAGACATGCTCAGCTGTGCATCACACACACATTCAGGCTTGTTGTGGATCTCACACCCATGCACAAACACACACGCTGGCTCTGCAGTGTATCTCACACACATGCACACACACACACACATAAATGCTCAGTCTGGGGGTTCTCACACACACAGGCATGAGGTGGCTCTCAGGGACACAACAACGGGGACATGGTTTGCTGTGGCTCTCACACACCCCTGCAGAGCCATGGAGCTTGGCTCCCTGACATGTTGCACCCAGCACCCCCTGTGCTCCTGGCCTCCCACGTGCCCTGTGCTCACCCGGCACACAAACACCCATGGGGGTGTGATGGGCCATGCTGCCACTTGCCCTGTGCTCACCTAGCACACAAACACCTGTGGGGGTGTGATGGGCCATGCACCCCCTGCAGGAGTGGGTAGTGGATCTCTCTCTCTCTCTCTCTCTCTCTCTCTCTCTCTCTCTCTCTCTCACACACACACACACACGCACACATACACATCGCCGCAGCCACTTAACTCCTTGCCGCCTGAACCCAGCACCATCCAGCCTGGCCTCAGCATCGTCCAGCCTAGTCCCACACCATCCAGCCCTGCTCAGCACCGGCCATCCCGGCCCCAGCACCGTCCAGCCCTGTGCCCTGCACTGTCCAACGCAGCCTTTGATCAGCCCAGCTCGGCCCAGCCCGGCCCCACACCGCACCATCAGGTTCCACACCCTGCGCCGCTGGGCCGGCCCGTCGCCCCGAACCCCCAGGCCGGCCCTAGTACCCTCGGGCTCCGCACCCCGCCCCGTCGGGCCGGACCCGGCACCCACCGGTCCCGCATCCCGCGGCCCCCCCGCTGCGTCGGGGCGGCCGCAGCGCCC
>NW_020449619.1:254564-345157 GCF_003343035.1 Apteryx rowi | reverse complement strand
CCGGCGCTGCCCCCTTGCCCGCGGCGCGGTCCGGCAGCCTCGCCCCTATGCGGAGGCTCCAGCAGCACCGAGGCGATGCCCATTCATTCAGCTTGTCCCCCGCAGCCCTCCCCTTCCGCCTCGCACTCCCAGCCTCCTGGATGGAGGTGGCTAGTGATGCTGCAGCGGTACCCAGAGCCCCCGGAGAGTACAGTGCGGAGAGGAGGGAGGGAGAGGAGGAGGAAGGAGAGCAGAAGGAGGGAAGAGGAAAGAGAGAGAGACACAGAGACAGAGACAGAGGCAGAGGCAGAGGCAGAGGCAGAGATGGCTGCCCCCAAAACCAGAGCTGGATCTAGAGAAGACTCTGGGATTCCCACAGGGAAATTAGGGCAGGGAGCAGAGCTGGGCCAGCACAGTTCCCCCCTAACTAGCTGAGAACAGCACCTCAGCACAGCACAAAGGGCTGCTGGCAGTGAATGTGGCAAGCACAAGAAAAAGGGGAAGGGGAATATAGGCAGTGGACAAGGCCTGTGCAGGGCTAGACTAGTGTCGGGGCTTCCCTGCAGAGCTGAAATGTCTTCCTCTTAGACAGGGCTGACATTGGTTGGGAGTGACCAGCCACCCCAGCCAGGAGCTTGGCTTAAAGACATGTAAAGCTCAGAGCCACCGTTTTACCCATGTTGCCAACCCAGCATGCTGACAGCTGGGGAGAATGGATGCTTGGCTTTGCATCTGCCCTTGCAGACTCCCAGCTTTGCCATCTTCTACCAGGGCTTCTCCACCCTAGCACAGAGCCAGGAGCCCCTCATAGGTCACTGGGGTCTGCATGTCTGGAGCCCCAGAGCAACATCCTGCATACTACATCAAAGTTTCTCAGTTTTTCCTAATCTGCGGCCTGCTTAACCCTCTGGAAAATAATCTACTGACCATCTGCCACAGTGGTTTTCATTTACAACCTCACACAAATTAGGCTCAACTGCTCACTTATTTTCACCCATGGCTTTGATCACTCCTTTGTGTGTGTGTCTTTCTAGGCATAAGCTTGCCATGAGGTTGGGAGTGACCTTGTCAGGCTTGGCAGCTGGCAGTGGGCTGCAGGCAAGAGCCCCTGCTGCCCACACTTTCTCTGGTCTTCTTTGCAGGTGTGTTTTGCCTCTGACAAGGTAGGACACATTCCCCCAACCAGCCTGCCTGTCCCTGATGCAGCCCTCTCCTCTGGGGATTGCAGTGAGACCTGTTTGGGGAATGACACCCCAAGCCTGTGTAGTCCCTTTGAGATGTGTGCTCATACATTCATGCCTGTCATCTTAAACTCTCCTCGCTGTGCCAGAGCAGCTCCTTCCCCCAATGGCCGGGCCATGATATTGCTGCTTGTATGTCATGCGTGTGGGAAGGCACCTTTCTGCTGTTTTTTTATGCTGAATGTAACCTTCAGGAAAGGCATGATTCCTGCAGTCTCCAAGGATGGAAGCAGCATCTCTCATTAGCCAAGGGTGTGTGGAACAGACACATCTTTCTGCCTAAGCCAAGATTGATGGCAATGCCCTGATTTGTGTGGATCCCTTTGATCACACAATCATTTGGCCTACAGTGCACAGTATCCTTTTGAGCTGCAGAAGAAATGAGCTCCTGAATACACTGAGACGCTGGGTCTGAGGCAGAGTAAGGGTAATGTGGCTTGTGCTAAAGTGAGGGACTTAGAGGAAGACATCTTGGACCACTTCCCTCTGACATGGTGGATTCACATCCTGGCCTTGGGCAGCTCACTTAGTTGTGTGCTCTTGGCGGTGATTGCTATCTCAGGAGTGCTGGCAGTTTGGGAGGCTTAACTTGGGTTGTTCCATGTGAAACTGAGGAGTTCAGAGAGTCAAGTAGTGGTCATGTCCAAAAACTAACACCTTAACCACTGTGCACCTCAATTTCCCTACTCAGAGGCTTTGGAGTCAGGCCTGAGGGACAGCATGAATAGAAGATGCTGTGAGCAGCTATCATGGTTATTTTCTCATCACTTCACCCTAATGTTTTTGCAAATGGAGAGCTTGGCTTTCTGGGGAAAAGGCTCCATTCTCTAAGTAAAATGGAAATATACAGATTTTTTTTTCCTTCCTGTAGCAAATTCAGCAAAAGTGCAGCTGTCTTCACAGACTTGAATACAGAATTGACCATTCAGTACAGCCCTAAGGGGAAAAGACCAAGTAGAAATGAACAACGAGCCCTACAGTGCTCTGTACACCCTCTAAAGACTTTCTCAACCCAGACAATTTCCTCCCCCAAGCTTCAGGGGTGCCTCACTCCCTTTGCCATGCTTGCAGGCTTGAAAGATACCTATGTGCTTTCAAAATACCTCTCTAAATGCCTATCAGTTCAAAATGGTTTTTCTTTTTAAACTGAAATTTGGCATGTTATTTGTCAGTAATGGAGATTGGAGCCCAGAAGCATGGGACAAAAGAGAGCAGAAGCTGAGGCTTGCTTAAAAAGGCACCATGCTGCTGCAGACACAAAATGTATTTTGTCTCTTTCAGAGACAAGAAGGCTCCCAGATCCCAGAAGCAGGACCAGTCAATCTTGAACCTTTTGGCTATGTGGAGGCAATGCCTTTTCCATCATCCTTCCCATTCTATAACCCTCCTGAGCCTCATGCCAGCTCCAGCTGGCCAAGAGGAAAAGAAGATAAAGGCATGAGTTTATTACTATTTATTACTGGTGTTACCATGAGTGTATGTGTGCTCCTCAAAGAAAGCCACTTGGTGCCCTAAGAAGTTTACAGCCTGTTGCAGTGCCCAGGGTAACAGACAGCAGTCATGGCAGGTTGGCATGCTCCCCTGTTGCATTTTTAGTTAATGACCCAGCAAAGCCCATGTGGAGGAAAGAGATGATAGGATAAGGAAGGAAATGAGGAATGAAGGGCAGATGAGGAGAGAGAAGAAAGAAAACAGCCCAAAGCCTGGCTTCCCAGGTGTGCAGAAGTCAGTGGGGGGGCTTAGACACTGACAGGAAAGCCATGGCAGGCCACGGAGACCTTTCCACATGAAGACAAACGTCTTATATTTGACATGATAAAGAAGCCAGCATGAAGAGGGTTGTAGGAAGGGGTGACATATTCAAGGCAATGGGGAAGTAATCTTTACAGGGACCAGACTGATGAACATCCATTAACAAGACTGCTGTTGTCAGACCAGGAAAGGAGTGTGACAGTAATCAAATTGCAATGCGCTAGAGCCAGACAAGTATTTTAGCTGGAAGAATTAATAGGAAAGGCTTTATCTGACAACATTACATAGAGAGAACGTGTGGGACTCAGACATAGCTGGGATGGGAAGATGTATGGGGGAGCTGAGCTCAAGGCAGTGCGGAGCAGTACACAGAATGGAAGTCTTACCTGCTTAGGAGAGACGGGAGAAGGCATCAGTGAGAGAAGATGAACTCTGTTTTCACTACGCTGAGGTTGGGCTGATGGGTGAGACCTCCACCAGAAAGCATCAGCCAGGCTGTCTGATGTTTTTTTGGAAAGGAAGAGACAAGTCTGGTGCAGCACAGTAGATCTGAGGGTCACCACGGAGATTGTGTATGAGTTAGTGTGTAGCGAAGATTACCCAGAGATTATGTGTGGAAGGACAACAGAAAAGGCTGAAGGACAGGATGTTGTGGGCATCTCACAGAAGAGGGAGGCAGGCATGAGGAAGAGGCAGAGATGGAGAGACAAGAAAGGCAGGCAGAAAACCAGGAAAGGACATCAGAGAATCTCAGGAGCTTTCTAAGCCAGCATGGCTGAATGTGTGGAGACCAGGGGAAAGATCAAGGATGAGGATGGAGCATAGCTTTGAAACCATCATAAGAAATCTGGACACGGGAGTCTGTGCTGAGCAAGTGAGACAGAAGGCGGAGCAGAGACAGGGTGAGTATCAAGGTGAAGGAGGAGAAGGCCTGAGGGAGAAGGTATAGCAGTCTGAGGGGATTTCTTAAGACTTTGAGATGTTTGCACTGTGAGCCTGAGGGGCCATAGCACAGCAAGAGGTTAGGGAGAAAGCAGAGCAGAGAATAGAGGCCGGGGGGGGGGGGGGGGGGGGCAGAGCTCTCCCCACATGTGGGAACAGAATCCTTAGGAAGAACAGAGGGATTCAGGGAGAGTCCCGTCGAGGACCACAGGAGATGTACCTTCATAGAGCAGCAGAAGAGGAGGAGGGATATCACGACACTATCACTTACATCCCTCATGGAAGACAGTGGCAAGCTGCTGTGTGGGAGGAGCCCAAGGAGCAAGAGAGACAGCAACAATGCAGCAACAGTCAATTCACTAAAAGAAACAGAGTCATTTAGTGGAGGAGAAGGCAGAACCAAAGACAAAGGGAAGTGAGGGAGTCAGCTTGCTTTTGAGACTTGCACCATGACACTGTGTGAGCAATGGGTGCTTGCACTTTTCCCAAGGATAGAGTGTGTGAGCATAAAGGTCATTCTGGTCACACTAAAGTCCTTCTGTCTCAGATTTTAGCCTTCAAGAAGTTTAGATAGTAAATTACTTTGCGACCCACATGGCAGTCTTTGAATGTAGCTTGTGACTCACTTCTGTTAAGCAGAAACAATTCCTCTGGCACTGTATTACCCAAGTATCCAAGGGGGTTATAATTTGTCAAAGATGCCACTGGACATTTCAGTCATACTGGAAAAAGCATTCACTGACAACAGGAGAAATGACCCAGTTTGGTTCTACATGGTAGGCAACCAATGCTGGGGAGGGACCTGGGAGCACCCTCAGAGGAAGGTCAGAGGAGGAATAAGTTAGGTGGCAGTGTAGAGTAATGGATGTGGTGCTGAACAATGCTGGAGCTGTTGAGTCTATAGGACCGTGAGAATAACAACCATGACTGACTCAGGACCTGGGGTGAATAAAGAAGAGAGATGTAGTGAACCCACACAAGGGCCTTGCAGGGAAGCAGCGGTTCATGTGAGGTCCAGACCCCAGCACACTCAGACACAGGGAAAAAACAGAATAGAGAAGGTGCACTGAACACAGCCTTGGCATCCCCCAGGCTCATGGAGAGTAGTATGGCTCTTCCAGTGAGAGCCTACAACGCCCTGCACATTCATGGTGCAGATACTTCCTGATACCTCAGCAACCACTGAGGGCTGAAAGGATGAAAAGTCAAGGCTAGGAGAGCTGCAGCAGACTGTAAAAGATCAGAGGCATATGTACAGCTCAAAAGCATATGATGCAGAACTTCTGTACCTCCCAGCTAGGCAGAGGGCAGGCCTGGTTTGCTCTGACCTTCTGCTCAATGAATCACTCAGAAGCTAATTCTTCTCCTCCCTGCTCCTTGCTGAAATCAAAGGCTGGTGATTAACAGCCTGCCCACAGCATCCCTAAAACTGAGAGCCAGAATCAACCAAGACAGCGTAAAAACTAGAAATAAGTCCAGCAAGGTTCCCTGGGCCAGTCCCTCACTGCTCAGCCTCAAGGGAGCCTGGATATGAGGAGTCTCCAGGCAAAACCAGGTGTCTGTCTTTCAGGAGACAGGAAACAAAATAAGAGAGTGTGAAACTAGCATCCACCAGTGCTGCTCTCATAGCCGGGGATTTTGGAAAGTCTAACATGAATGTACTTAGCTACAAAGAAAGCAAGGCAGCATTATACAGAACATGCAGAGCATGCTCAAAATCTCTGCCCCAGTCTTTCTGTGCCCTCTGTGCCCTGCCCCTGGAAAGTGTCTCCTGCCTTGGTCTTCAGTGGCTGTTCATATCAAAGCCTGTTTCATCGAAGAGGAATGGTCCATCAAACAAGCTCTGCTACTCTTTGTTATTCACTAAAATCCTTCCTAACCAAGTAATGGTCCTTTCCTCCACACAATGTGGCATCAATGGATGCTTGAAGTTCACATTCTCTCCGAGAAAAGATGGGGGAGTTATTTCATGGACACCTACAACCAGATTATAATTCTCTTACCCTTCCTGAACAAGCCAGAGAGCTGCAGCACACCTGAGGAGAGACATGGCTGACATAGACAAGATGCAACAGACAGACCTGTAGCTTACCACTGGGAAAAAACCTACCTCAAAGAGCATGCAAAAGAGGGCATCAAGGACTGAGGATCCAGGAAGGTGAAATAATTAACTGGACTAAACTCAATCACACTCTTACCCTCGCATTTGCAATGCACCAAATTCAATTCAATACGTGATGAGACAAGCAATGAGCACAGTAGGGCTGAGAGCATAAAGCCATATCTAGTTATTTGAAGGGACACTGGGGAGGAAGGATGAGGAGTAATGGGATAAAACTGAAGGAAAGAACTTAGTAAGATTCAGAAAAAAGCTTAGACACTAACAAAAAAGAGGAGCAGTCACACTAGACCAGATGGGGAAGAGAACAAGGGATAGCTGACCTCGTGCTGCAGAACATGAGCTGCTGGCCAGCCATGATCAGTGGAATTTCCGCCACAGGATGGGACTGCACAATTAAGCACGTTATGAGGGTTTGATGACTTTCTTGGGAGCATTTGCCATAAGCCACTGTTGGAGATACAGTGCCAGACCGGAATGGACCATCAGTCTGCTCCAGTGTGTTACTAGAGCAGGAAATCATGGCTTGGGCACTAGGAAACATTTTGTGATACTGTGTGGCTCTTCCCTGGGAGGTACTGGTATATTTAGCTCTAGCAAAGCTCTGGGTAATATTCTATAAGAAACAAGTCTGTATCAGCCTGTACACTTACCTGGCAGGGGAGACACCATGATCAGGAAGGTGGTTTTCCCAGAGTGAGGCTCATCCCTTGCATTCTGGGTGTGCTATTTTTTTTTATTTTGAGGGTGACAGAGCACTGGAACCGGTTGCCCAGAGGGGTAGTGGAGTCTCCTTCTCTGGAGATATTCAAAACCCGCCTGGATGCAATCCTGTGCAATGTGCTGTAGGTGACCCTGCTTGAGCAGGGGGGTTGGACTTAGATGATCTCCAGAGGGCAGTGGCAGCAGTACAGAGCAGGTGTGTCTCCTTGTGCTACCTGTCTCCCCTCTGCACCCACTGCATTTCATGCTTAAGGGTTCCTGGGCTGTGGCAACCTGCTCTTGCTTACCTGCAGGACAAGTGGCCAAGTCCTCAGGTTGCAATGTGGAAAGTCCTGAGTTTGACCCACAGACAGTAGCCAGAGCTCTATTCGGCCAGGGCTCACAGTCCAGTTTGAGAGCATCCTGCTGTCTCTGAGACCAAATTTCAACCCCACTTCATTTTGCGTTCACTCTCTGCTACTCCAGCAGCACTGTGGGGTGAAAGGACCTAGGGTCAGCCACTCTGCATCGGTTTCCATTTAGTTTAATTGCTGACAACCACGGACGACTGCCTGCATGATGAAAGGTGGCCCTTTCTGAAGCTTTAAATACAGCAGCAAGTACAGGATGGACCTAGGTACCTACATATCACAACTGAGATCATTTTCTAGATGCTTGTTGCTTGGCAGCCAAAGGCTTAGAAATGTCAATTTCTAATTAAAACCATGCACCCAAAATCCACACACCCTCCCCGAAACCCAGTATTTTTATACACTGCTCTCAACTGCAGTGGGCACAGTAATAGCTCTCAGCATGTGAACTTCCAGAAACAAGCCACGTTTCTGCCAGGGAGGATGCAGGTGAGATAGGTGCACCAGCTAACAGAAGTGCATTCAATTAATAAAATAGATGCAATCAGGTAAGAAGGGAGATTGAGCATGTGACCCAAAAATAGAAATGAAGAAGGCTTCACTGGAGCACATAACAACTGGAGCAAAGCCAGCATGCTAACCACAGAAATGATTGCAGTATGATGCCACTCTCCCACATGAGATGTAAAAGCCAGTGCCTGGACCTGAGGATCTCCTGTACAGAGTAGCTGTCAGCCTCGCAGACAGTGGCTGCACCTAGCGCTAGACAGACAGTGCCCCTCTCCCCTGGGTATCTGTACCTTCCCCTGGGGCCAAGATCCTACACTGGTGACTGGTCAGTGCTTGCTGAAAATGAGGTTCTCTTATGGGAAACGGTGTTTTTAACAACAGGAAGCTGTGTCTAAAGATGAGCTGAGGAGCCCAAGGTAGCCTGGCTCTCACCCAGCCTGGTACCTTGTTCTGCTTGGGCAGGATACACAAAAAAACCAGACCTCTGTGACACCAGTTCCCTGGTAGAACCAGAAGTTAACTCAGTAGTGAAGTCTAAGTATGAAAAAAAAAAAAAAAATCAGCCTCACTGAAAAGTACAATACATTAAATTACTGTTTTTTAAATCCATGTGATTGGATTACAAATTTGAAGAGGTTAAAAATAATAATTGTTGGCATTTGTATTTGTGTTCTGGTATATAAACCCTTACAGTTTTTATTTTTAAGCTCTCTCTAAATGAGAATAATGCAAAAGGCATGGAGAAAGGAAAGGAGGGAAAGGTGCCGAGACTGACACCCATAGCAGGAGTCCAGGAGCTCAGGCCGCAAAAAGAAGAAACAAAAAAACTATTGTGAGAGTCACAGTAAAATCCTGAGCTGAAACACTGATAGAAGGGCACTTAGAAAACAGTTTAGTATACTGATGCTTGAAAGACCCTAGGAAAGCAAGCCTGGAAGGAAGGCCAGGTTGTCATAGGTGCTGCATCCTATACCTCCAAGGACCTGCACCACCAGCAGTGCTGGATCATGTTGTGGTCCACCTGAGCAGAACCAGTGCTGCTGCAGAGCTGCCAGGAGCACAGGAATTTGCAGGAGCAAATTGCCCAAGTTGAGACTGTGTTTTATTTTTGGGCAAAAGTTTGAAGAACCTCTTTTTAGCATTTTCTCACAGAATAATTCTGTTTTTCTGCTTCTGACTGACATTTGATTTTGAAGTCTGAGCTAAGGATTAAATGAATATTTTTACAGCCTGACTGAAATCAAACCAAAATGCTTAGAAATGATGAAACTTTGCTATCCATGAAGCAAAGCAAAGGTGGGCAGACATGTACAGCCATGTTTATGGCTGCAGGGTTTTATTCGCCAGTTCAGTCTGGAGAAATCTTTCCAAATCTGAAAGCTCTCCATGAGACAGTAAAGCCATTTCCCACCACTCTCACCTCTAACCAAGCCAGTGTTTGCAGAAAAACAACTTGATTTGGAAGCGAGACTCAGCGAACACCTGCTGACAGCCTGGGGCAGAGGCTCTGTTATTTTGGAGATGTTTTACCATGATGAATAGGCCTCAGTACTAGGCTAATCTTTTTTCATCCTGTTCCCTACCTCTCTTCATGCTGTATTCATCTGATCTTATAAGACATTTGATTGGCAAGTCATACCTAACACATTTTCTTTTAACTTTTCCAGTTACCTTGTAAAGGATATTCTTTAAAAAAGGGCTTTGTTTCCTTTGGATGGAGTAGGCAACCTACCTAGAAGATGTTTCTTCTCATAGGTACACCCAAAATTACACCTCTCCTTTTCTTTTCCTGAAGGGACTAAGGATATTTTATTGTGTATGCCATAAAATCACGGACTTTAAGTAGGGAGGCAAAAATGCCCAATGGTTAACAGGGGTACCCTTTTTTCTGCCAAGTGCTACTTAATGGTTCAAACCTAACTAGTTACTACAGAGTGATTAAAATCCCTTCCCTTTTCCTGGTTCAAATACACAACTGCTTTATAAATAATGTAGCAGCTGCATATTAGTAGAAACCTCCTTCATTAGCTGCATCTCACTAGCAAGTAGTGCCCCAAGAGGTCCAGTCTGCAGAATGGCAAGCAGCGGTGACCAGGAGATTTGCACTCGCAATCCAAACTAAGCTGCTAATGCAAAAGCCCACTGCCAGACACTGTCTGGGCCCTGAAGCCATCAGGAGGTGCTCTCACTTGCTGTTGCTGTGCCATTCTATGCAGGCAGTGCCTGCTGGCTGGCAAACAGCCCTGAGAACATGGGAGATGGTGCTGCTTCACACCTCCAGCATGTTCCTATGGCCACATCCTGAGTTTGTTCCACTCTTGTTCTTCAACATCTTTTGACCTTGCTAAAATCTTCAGATACCATCAGACATTCCTGGCCAAAGCAAAGACAAAGAACAGTTTTGCTTCCTCTTTTGCAGGGTATTTCCTTGGGAAAATACAGATGCGGAAAGAGTTAGCTTTTACTTTGAGACAAGAGGAGGATTGGGTTAGAGATCATTTAGGCAAACTTGATACCCACAAATCCATGGGCCCCTATGGGATGCACCCACGAGTGCTGAGGGAGCTGGCGGATGTTATTGCTAAGCCACTCTCCATCATCTTTGAAAGGTCATGGAGAACAGGAGAGGTGCCTGAGTGGAAGAAAGCATATGTCACCCCAGTCTTCAAAAAGATCAAGAAGGAGGACCTGGGAAACCACAGGCCAGTCAGCCTCACCTGCATCCCTGGAAAGGTGATGGAGCAGCTCATCCTGGAGGCCATCTCCAAGCATGTGGAGGAAAAGAAGGTGATCAGGAGCAGTCAGCATGGATTCACCAAGGCAAAATCATGCTTAACCAACCTGAGAGCCTTCTACGATGGAATGACTGGCTGGGTAGATGAGGGGAGAGCAGTGGATGTTGTCTGCCTTGACTTCAGCAAGGCTTTTGACGCTGTCTCCCATTACATCCTCATAGACAAGCTCAGGAAGTGTGGTTTAGATGAGTGGACAGGGAGGTGGATTGAGAACTGGCTGAATGGCAGAGCTCAGAGGGTTGCGATCAGTGGTGCAGAGTCTAGTTGGAGGCCTGTAGCTAGCAGTGTCCCCCAGGGGTCAGGACTGGGTCCAGACCTGTTCAACTTCTTCATCAATGACCTAGAAGAAGGAAAAGAGTGCCTCCTCAGCAAGTTTGCTGATGATACCAAACTGGGAGGAGTGGCTGATACCCCAGAAGGCTGTGCTGCCATTCAGAGAGACCTGGACAGGCTGGAGAGGTGGGCAGAGAGGAACCTCATGAAGTTCAACAAGGGGAAGTGCAGAGTCCTGCACCTGGGGAGGAATAACCCCATGCACCAGTGCATGCTGTGGGTTGACCCACTGGACAGCAGCTCTGCAGAGAAGGACCTGGGAGTGCTGGTGGACACCAAGTTGACCATGAGGCAGCAATGTGCCCTTGTGGCCAAGAAGGCCAATGGTAATCTGGGCTGCATTAGGAAGAGCATTGCCAGCAGGTTGAGGGAGGTGATCCTCCCCCTCTACTCAGCCCTGGTGAGGCCACACCAGGAGTATTGTGTCCAGGTCTGGGCTCCCCAATGCAAGAGAGACATGGAACTACCGGAGCAAGTCCAGTGGAGGGCTACGAAGATGATTAGGGGACTGGAGCCTCTCTCCTATGAGGAAAGGCTGCAAGAGCTGGGATTCTTCAGCCTGGAGAAGAGAAGACTCGGGGGGATCTTATCAATGTATACAAATATCTGAAGGGAGGGTGTAAAGAGGATGGGTCCAGACTCTTTTCAGTGGTGCCCAGCAACAGGATGCGAGGCAACGGGCACAAACTGAAACACAGACAGTTCCATCTGAACGTGAGGAAAAACTTCTTTACTGTGAGGGTGACAGAGCACTGGAACAGGTTGCCCAGAGAGGTTGTGGCGTCTCCTTCTCTGGAGATATTCAAAGCCCGCCTGAACGCGATCCTGTACAATGTGCTCTAGGTGACCGTGCTTGAGCAGGGGGTTTGGACTTACATGATCTCCAGAGGTCCCTTCCAAAGGCAACGATTCTGTGATTCTGTGAAGAGAAATGCTACCTCCAGATCAAGTGTCAGGTTTATGAGTTCCCTCAAGTAAAGCAGGATTCTCAGGGACTGAGAAGCAGGAAGCACAACAGCAAGTGGGATCATTGAGATATCACAGAGCAATTAGCTTAACACCAATGTGGAGGAAAATGTTAGGAGGTATTTTGTTAAATGAATGGAGAGGTGTCCCCTGGCTCGGGGTGCTATGTGCAGGGTGGGAGAATAAGCCTGGTTTGAAGGTGCAACATCAGAATCCCCTAGCCTACAGACAGCAGTTAATTCTCTAAGAAAGCCAATTCTTAGATTCCTAAAAGCCTATAAAAGCTTTATAAAAGCCTAATAGAAATAGAAATAGCTGTGCTTTGTTTTTAAAATCACTTACAACACAGATCATTATTAGTCTTAATTATCTCCCTGCAGTGTGGAGATGCCACTTTTTTTTCCCCCCTTTTTTTAAGACCCAGAAAGCACACAAGACCCATTTTAGAGACCAAATAAAAAGACCATGGTAAAATGCAGAGAAGCCTGTGATGTCTTAGGAGCTGAAGGCCTCCCTGTTCCTTCAGATGATGCATGACCTGGGCACATAGGTCACTACTGCCTTTTTGACTTCAGCTTCATGGGCAGCGCAGTGCCTTTGGGCAGTGTTAGCTGCAGTGTCTACCCCAGAGTTTCTGCAGTTAAAGGGCTTGAGGCTGGATTTAGCTTTAACTGCTCCCATCTGCCATGCTGCAGCAACGTGAGGCACCATGAGCCTCTCCTGAGGATGTCCCCAGCTCCATTTCCTTGGCCGGGACAAAGTGAAGCAGTGAAAACATCAGCAAACACTTCATTTCATTCTGTGGGCAGACAAACGTAGTGCACCCGGTCCTGCTGGGGAAGGCACAATGTGACAGGTGTTGGTGGCACTCTGGAGATGAATGATGACTCAGAAGAAAGGCTAGGCAGGATGTTTGGGCAGCACCAGTGGGTGAAAAACAGAGGCCAAATAACCATTTCCTTGAGCAACTGCAAACTCAAACCCTGCAACATTCTCCTAGTGGAGAGCAGAAGATCATGGAACTGGCTGGCTGGCAAGAACAAGACAAAATATATCTGAGGAGGAGCTGCAACACAGAGGAGGCAGTGGAGTTGGTAAAGTTGTGCCCATTCCAGCAACAGGGACAAGTCTCTGCAAGACAAGAAAAAGGGTATCTGCTGCCTAAAAACCCAGCTCTTTATAATGCCCCTTTCATTTCCTCCGTGGAGCTTTCTGCTGTGGCTGCTATTGGAGATGCAGCAGGCACCATTATGTAATGTACTTAGAGTGTCACAAAGCATTTGCCTTCGTGGCCTGAGTCTCTGAACTGGAGTGTTAATGCTGATGGGGAAAGCTCAGTGAGAGAAGAGAGGGATGGACTGCTCAAGGCACCCAAGGGAGCTACCATGGCAGTGCGATGTCATCTGGTCCCACAGAAGTCAGCCTAAGGAGAAAGGGGACAGCAAAGCCACAGTGTGAGTCAAAAAACATGATTTGCCCACCCGTTGCCCACCAGCTGCAGATCTGGTCCCCCCCAACTTACAACGAAGATATTAGAACTGGAATAAGTTCACAACATCTTACTCGAAAAGAAACTAATAGCAACAAGGCTCAAAACAAACAAAAGTGTTTTTTTCATGCAGTGGACGGTCAATCTGGGGTATTCCTTGTCAGAGGATGTTGCAGATGCTAAGAGTGTACAGGAATAGAGGGAGACTAGAAAAACTCCTTGAAAGAGAAATCCATGAGGGTTCAGAAATAACAGCATGAAAAAAAATAAATGAAAATAAATGAAATCTGCAGGGAAGTTATTATATAGCCAGAAAGCAAATCTGGCTCAGGTAATCCCTGAGCTGAAAAATACTGGAGGCTGAGGTAGCGTTAGCAGAAAGGATGATATGAGCTTGTCCTGTTCTTGCTCTTTCCTGGACTTCTGCTTCTGTTCTTGCTGGCATTGTGAGAACCCAGAGCCAGGGCTAGCTGGACCTACATTAATCATAATCACTCAGCTTTGAGAAAAATGATATTTTCCTGGACCTCCACAGTAATAATTCCAGTCCATGCTTGTGAGAGAGAAGTTGGACACCCAGTGGGGAGGGCAGCTTAATTTAGGAAGAATTTAAATAGACCTTTTAGGTACTACCTCTGGGTCTGCTACGTCTGGCATATGGAGACCACAAATACAGAACTCGTCAAGGTCTACGTACAATGGATGTCTCGGAAGCCTTGTATCAGCCTTGACAATGCCGTTTGTAGCAGAAGAGTCTTTTGGCTAGAAAGAGAAGACCAGTGGAAGAGTGCAAGGACTGAACCCATTCACTTAACATACCATTAGTGCACGGTGCATGCACTTTTTGCTCAGCTCCCATTTAGGAAGACCAGGCAGGTGCAGCCTAGCAGCATTCATGAAGACACCAGCTCCAAAAGCTCTGCAGCCTGATTGTCAGAGCATGAACAAGGATGAGTTTCGGCAATCCCAGGGCTTGGGCAGCAGAAGGCACTCTGAGGACTGGCACCATCAAGAGCCAGGTAGAGAAGGGGAGCTGCTCTTCCTGGCAGGCATTGCTCAATGCCCTGCAAGCAGGGCAGCCTCAGATGCAAGAAGGGTTCTCTGGGGTTGCCTGGAGCACTCCCTGGGATTCAAGAGATGAGATGATTCTTCTGCCATTCCCAAGGAGGAACTGATTTGCCACAGTGCACACCCACATTGATGACAGAGATTCACGGCTGCTTGTGACTGCAGTTTAAGCATGCAGGAGTCCTGTGCAGCCAGGGCTGTGCAGAAGGCCAGCTGCAGACAGGGGGAACTGCTGACTAGTCCTGCGCAAACTGGTCTTTGTGAGATAGGTTTGGCACAAGCTGGAGTGCTTGCTTCACTGATGCCAGACTTCTCTGGTTCCGCAAAAAGTTGCAGAATGGGGAGGAGAAAGGGATGTGAAGAGACATGTAGTAAAGCAACAGGGGAGCCCCTGATTTGGCTTTCCCTGCAGAAGGAAAAGAAGGCAGAAGGACTGAATTCATGTCACTGTGGACCATGAGACTAACCGATCCCCTGGACCAGTTTGGGGAGGAGAAGTTATCAGGAGTCTCCAACATCCCTGTGCTGGCCAAGAAGCCAGCCAGGTAGAAGGAGAGAAGGTTCTTAGCATGGTGTGTGCATCTCCCTCAAACACATAACAGGTAGCAGGGCGTGCCCTGTGCCATGAACACTCCAGGCCAGGAGAGGGACATTTTACATGTGCATTATTGCAGAGTAAATCTCTGAATAAGGAATGTGGCCTGAGGGATACCTACTACATGCTGCCACTGCAAAATGCCATACTCAGCAGGAAAGAAGAAGCCAGTCATCTTGTTTTCTCTCTGCAGAAATGGTGCTGACACCAGGCACTTGTTAAAAGGCAGACCCTCCCATTCAGCCTTGAACAACACAGGCAACGTAGACACCAGCCCATACATCAGAGGGATGAACTGTCAGGGAGCCAATGGACAACAGGCACCCAGGCCTGGTGGGTGCTCGAGGGAGGTGGGCACTTCCATAGGGTCAGCAGCAAGCAACTGCATGGGAGCAGCTCCCAGCCTTGCCTGAGCCACCACCAGGGAAGACTAGGGTAGTCCTGGCCACATCACCTTGCCCCTGAAGTGCAAAGGGAGAGCCCTGTCTGTAGACAGGGATGTGTGGGACAGACCTGCAGCAAGGAGAGACTGGTCCAGGCACCACTCCATGAGAGATGTGCTCCCCTTTGTACCAAATCCATCATTTCGAATCTTCAAAACATGAAGAAGTCCTTAAATTCACACTCTGTTTTCAAGGCATTGACACCAACCAGAGACTAAAACCAAAGGAAGAAAAGCAGATTTTTCTAAATTATCTTGCCATTTTTACTGACATAAATTTTTTTCACTGACAGCCATTTTCTTCCCTTTTACTGACAATCTATATATTTCCTGATGACTGCTGCTACCTTTGTGGGATTGGCTAGAGTAAAGGTAGCAGCTGAGCTGTGTTCTGTGCTCCGGAAGAATCCATCATCCCAGCTGAAATCCCCTCCTGAGCTTGTTACGGAGAAGCAGTGCCTGGTCCAAAGCCCACTCACACTCCCAGAGGTGCCAGTGGGGTGTGATCAGGGCCTCCAGTCAACCAGTAAGGCAGGAGTGACCCTTTAGAAGCAGTATCCTGTGGGCAATAGCCACCAGCATGCACCTCTTGCTGTGGTGGGACAAATGCAATCTTCCGGTGTAGGGACTGTCTCAGTGCAGGGCTTTGCAAGGGGTCAGACTTGTCTGGGTAGCCCCAAAGCTCGCTACCAAGCCTGGCCCTGCCTGGGCTCTGTGTTCCTTGGAAAGGGCCACTCATTCTGGCTGCTCTGTGATGTGAAGGAGAACTGTCCTTTGAAGAGATGAAGGATTTGCCTTTGCGATTGTGAAAGTAGCCTCACAACAGCTGCTTATATCTGGGTGTACACCCTGCATATGGGATTGCCTTGCCTTGTGCTTAGTGTCCTCAGGCAGTGTCTCAGGGACAGGTTGAGCCAAACAACACTCTCCTGCACCCAGGCATTCAAGCAGGTACCGTGCTTGATGAGACACTGGCCTTGGTGCTTTGGGCGCAGCTTGCAGCAATCAGTCTTCTTGGTCTTCTGAGGGGGCCAAGGCAATTACATAGCACTTCCTCAAAGCCAAGGCCACCAAACCAAGCTGTGATGCAGCTGCTCTAGCTGGATGGTTCATCTGGAGCTTCTGGCTGGTACCTTTTGTACTGCTGCAGTTAGAATCAGAAATGATCCTACTGCCCATCACAAGGGCAATTATCCATGCACTGCAACAGTGGATCCCACAGCAACTCTCACCTGGGTTGAAAATAGTGACTTCATTATTTAATATTTTAAATGCAGCAACTGGAAGCAGTTGTACAGAGCATTCCTGCTCCAAAGCAGTTGTGTGGACCCTGCTGAGGTTTTGTACCATGGCATTCATTTGCCTCTTTCAGAGTTCCTGGTCTCTCTGGCATGCAGAGGTTGGCTGCAGAGAAGCCAGGTGCTCTGCTCTGAAGCCTATGTGAGCTCAGTCTGCTGTCTGTGACTGTCCAGTGGGTGCCTGTGTTAGAACAGGGGACAAGGGTAGTCTGGTCAACCTGTCTATCTACCCCTTTCAGGCTGGCATGTGTGTGAGGCTAATGTGGCCGATTGTGCATGTGTCTGAGAAACTCAGCACTGCCTACCTGTGTTCGTAATCAGGAAATTTATGCTGAGTCCCTGACAAGATTTGTAGCATCTCAGCATTTTCCCAACTCCAGGTACTGCCAGCAAGTTCTGGCACAACTCTGCAGAATAGGAGAAAGAAATATATGGATCTCAAGCTGAGGTAAGATGAATGGGTTATGTCTTCTGGCCAGGATTATCTGCTTAGCATATATTTGAAAAACCCAGATGAACAGAAAATGTCAGGCTTGCCTCCTGGCCAAGGAGGCTGTGCAGTGGGACACCTGGCTGCTGTGGGGAGCTCTCTGCAGACAGCTGGGCACACAGCCCAGCAGCAAGACCTCTGTCCTGATGGCACTGCAGGGCTTTGGATGGGTGCCAGCGTCCGCACCATCACTTGGAGTGGGAATAATAACTGAGTCGCTGCTTGGGGATGGGAGGAAATAACTGTGTGGTGATGCTGTGACATTATAATGCAGGGAGGATCTCTGGATCTTCATGAGCCACGAGAGCAGCCAAGATTGAATTAATACCACGCAACTCACCCCAAACTGTCTATGGTACATGGAGTGGAAAATGGCTCTTCTAATTAGCACAATAACAGTGTTAGCAATGATAGACTGAGGGATTCAGATCTGCTCTCAGTCACCCCAGCGTGCATTCAGAATAGCACCACAGCCTCCTGAGGGAGCCAGACTTTGCTTGTGAGACAAACCAACAGAATTAGGCTCTAGTACTGTACGAGAGAGTCAGAAGCTGAGTTACTCCCAGAGATGTTGTTTTCTCTAGCGAGGCCCTAAGGTTGTGCAGGATTGCAGCATTCCTTACAGACTCCCGCCACTGCAGGGACTGTGTCTTGGCAGCAGCTGCTTAGCCACAGTGTGGTCTGCTGCTCTCAGCTACAAGGAGCTAGGCATCTGAGGAGGCAGGAGGCAGATGCCCCCAGCATCTGCTCTGGCCCCACATGTCTGCAACCCTGGCACACAGCATCAACCTCGAGGGAGAACATTTTTCAGCCCATCTACAACAGTTTGGGGGGGGGGGGGTGACAAGAGGGTGGCTGCACTCCAGGATCATGTCAGTCTGCTTTATAAAACCAACATGGCCACACGCTAGCCAGGAAAGCCTCTGCTTGGGGATCCCAGAGCTTTGCTGCAGGAAGAAAGGTCTCTAGCTGCCTTGTCCAGCTGTGGGCAGGCAAGAGACAGTAAAACAATGGGGAACGAGCCAAACTGATCAGTGGCCAAAACTTGGAAACTGCACTTAATAAGAAATTGACACATTTTGAAACCTGCTTTAATCCTAGCTCAAGAGAAAACTGTCCCATGAAATGGGCAATTCTGGAACAAATATAGTTTGGAAGACAGAAGTGCAAATTGTGTTTCAAAATAAAATTTCATCTTGCTTTTTTCCAGGGATATAACTTGTATTTCTTTACATTCACATCATTTGCGATGTGTCAATGGCAGTGCTGTGTAACATGCATCAGACACACACTGGGGCATAGGATTCCTACACTTCCATTGTTTTATTCAGATTAATGTATTTGTTTCGCATCATTCTGAATAGCTTTTACTTAGCATTGATTGAAACATCTTATTTTCTAGATCAAAGTGTTTCTTTGTGTTTTAATGAAATACTTTGACACAATAGTTTTGTGTTAGTTTAAAGTCATTATTTAATATATTGAAAACTGCTGGTCCTCTAATTAGTATGCTGCGTGCTTGGCTTCCTATCTTGTTCAAAGTGTCAAAACATTTTACTACAAAACAGTTCTGTTTGTTAGGATACATCAGCAGTGGTTGTACACACCGTGATGTGGCTTTCGATGGTGCGATGTGTATACTGGGCCACTATGTAAAAAATAAAAATAGTAATGCAAAACTGAAAATTAGAGTAATAATCTTGCAATCAAAAAATAATTTTGAACGTAAATGTTGTTTCCTAAGTGGATTTTGAGTATGAAAAAAAAAAATCAAAAGTCAGCAGAATTTTGTGGTGGCTGGGTTCAAGTGTTGCCTATTTGCCTCTAAACTTATTAACAGCTTTTGAGGCAGAGTGCTTGTACAGCCCCTAGTGCAATTCGGACAAGGGGTCTGAGCTCTGCTTGCCCTTCTGGAAAACACTTAAGACAAATGACTTGGTTGCCTTCAAATCTTTCACTTCCAATCCCATGCAAAATCCAGGAGGGACATGACAAGGCTGGTATTTCAAATCCACATCAGATGTTGATTTGTTTGGTGATTTGTGGTCAAATACAGTCTGCCAGCCAAAGCCTGTGGTCAGTTATGCTGAGGCAACTGATGCTCCATGCAGGACCTCACATGCTACTTGCTCTCTTTGGAGTAAATTCTGCAAGTCCTATAAACCTGCTTCTCCTACCTTCTATTACCTCTTAGACATATCCTGTACTGAGGCAGTCAGGTACAGCAGAGAAATTGTGATCTGTCCTAGAATGGACAAGATGAAGCTCTCAGATGCAAAGAAGATGCTCAACAAATAGGACTTCTGCTAATGCTCAGTTTGCCCTCTGTCCATATTTTTCTATCCAGGTTCACCATTGTTTTTACATATGCTTTGCCCAAATTCCATCCCACTCCTCCCTTCTCCTGTCCTTCATCTGTTCATCCACAAAGTGCTCTTTTTCTATAGATTTCTTTCCCTTCTCTCTTTTGGATGTGTATATGATGTCTCTTGTTTCCACTCGAAGAGTGACTAATGTGCAATGAAATGGTGAAATGCTCTCTGCCAGTCTCCTCAGCCTTCAATTATGAATGCAAGAATCATTCTGTTTTCACAACAGATTTGCAAAGTATTGCAAATATTTTCATTAAAAATAGCTTATTTTTATTTATGGAGGGAAGTAGATTTTTTTAATATAAGTGTGATTTAGGATGTTCTCAGCATGGCAATACTCATTTTGTGAATCTTGGGGAAAAGGCCCATTTTAAGAACAAAGAAATCTTGGAAGTGGAAAACAGTGTACCAGAAAACAAAAATTTTGGCTCTGCAGAGCTGAGATCCTCCCTTTTTTTTGTGCATCTCAGTTCCCAGTTCAGTAAGAACAGGTTTGGAAGCTTAGGAGACAAAAGACATTGGCTTTATTAATGAGGGACTATATCAGCCCTCCATACAGATCCTGCCAAGGATACATCACTCACACTCCTGCAGACCACAGAGACATGTGCTCTCTGCCTCTTAGTGAGAGTCTTATTTATTGCACTACAGATGAACCATGAAAGGATCTTTAATGCTTTTCCACCTACTGATCAGATACTGTACCTTTTTCCTTCTCTGTTTATCTAGCCATGTGTCTGCCTGGCAGCTGTCTGCCTGAATCTGTCTAGCTAGTGATTCACCTTCTTGTCAACATACCCAGAGATTTGCTAATGTTGCAGCCTTTTGCCTATCAAGTATCATGAGATTGCTGTACTGTGTATGTGAGCATGTGCCCGACAGACAGAGTTAATGGATAAAAGCCCTCAATTTTGTTATTCATCACTTTTTTGGCTACTATCATATTCCTTGACCAAAAGGCTGAAGCACAAAGACATCTGTAAACAGCTCTGACAATCTAGAAATTAACTGCTAGGGAGGGACAGAGCCATTTCATGCTTCGTCCAAGCTCCCTGTCTCACATAACGCTTGCTTAATTTCTGCCAATTCAGAAGGGCTTTGTCTAGACAGCTGCCATACAATCCAGGGCTGGACTGCCTGGAGCTGATGCGGGAACAAATCACAAGAGAAGCAGTCAGCCAACATGGAGAGGTGGGCAGAGAAGGCTAAGGCACGCTCCTGGCCTCAACTCTGGCACAGGCCCCCAAAGGGTCTTTTGCTACTGCCCTCAGTATCAAGTCAGAAAAAGCCATGGAAATCCAGCCTGCTGCTTGCCTGTTGTGAGCAGTTTCCCATCAGCTAGATTGTAGACCATCCTGTACTCTTATTTCTCTCCACAGTTTCAGGAATGCAAAAGGTTTTGTCCTGAGAAAAATCCTGGCTTTGTCCTGAGAAAAAGGTTTTGTCCTGAGAAAAGGGAAATTAGGAAATCCAGCTCCTACCAGTTGGCTAGGTCACTGTCCTGCAGGGTCTGCGGGGCACAGATAAAGAGATGATGAGGATGAGAACACATCTGGTTATTCACTGTTTCTCTCAGTGCAGAAGCTAAGTCAGCAAAGAAGCTGCTAGACAGAAGGTTTAAAACATGCAAAAGGAAGGATCTGTCCATACAAAGGTGTCAGGAAATTGTGGACCTCCTTGCATTGGCAAAGGGAATAAAGGGATTCAAGATGAGATAGATCCAAAACAGCTATTTAAAATGATGGTCTTCCAGCTCAGAAGTCTCCAAACAAGCAATGAAATCACAATGGGGTGGCTGGAGTGGCTGTGCTTGCCATGTTTCTTATGCTTTCCTGAGCATCCTCCATTGGCCACAGACTGCATTGAAACTTTGAGCTTGTAATTTGATTTTCTCAATACATCCAACATATATATATCTACCTCCACTCTTCAGAGTAGTGATAGCCCTCTGGATAGCAAACGTACATCACCTAGCACCTTGTCTATGGTCTAGGAAGGTGCGGGGCATTGCACAGTGCAAATGAGTTAGTAGGTAACAGTGTGTGACTCCCCAGCCCTGATTTTTGACAGCAAGCATCAAAAGAAAGCCATGCTTGCCCAAGTATGCTTCTAGAAAAAAAAAAAAAAGCCAAGATGGAAAAAAAACAGCCAGAAGAACAGCTAGAATTCCTAACCAGATGCACCAAGCTGGACTTTATTCACCTGATATATTATATAAAGCAAGGTTTTAGCTCATTTCTATATTGATTTTGTTTCATGGGTCAAAGAACAATAACCCTTTCAGTTTTGCACTATATGGCAAAGCCTGCCAGGGTACAGTGAGGGCTGGCTGCTCCCCAAGGGACTGGGAGCCAAGCGTGATACCACAGCTGCCAGGGCGGGGCCCTCACCAGCCAGGATCCTATCCCATAGTACCCACATGGGGGAGCAGGACAGGCTGCGGATGGCAGCCAGGTTCAACCAGGAGTCCATATCACCAGGCAAGTTTGTGCTGATGAGGCGGGACTGAGGTCAAGCCAGGAAGGCAAGTCAGTGAGCCAGGGATAGGATTACGTCCAGTGATTGTAACCAGGGCCAGACACAGTCCAGTGGTCACCCAGCAAATCCACAGACACGAGGCAGGGCTGAGGTCAGGTGGGGAATTCAATCGGCAGGTCCAGGTCTGGATCACCAGGGCCCATGGCCAGGCACAGGCACGGCTATGACGCAGCAGGAGCTGGAGCTCAGGTGAGGGTTATGCACTAAACCCTCAGCTTAAAAGCAGCTCCTGTGAGAAGGGGGCTCAGCCCTCACTGTCACCTCTTCACAGCACTGTCACCCCACAGTCCCCATGGTCACCAGAGGAGTGGAAACAGCTCTCAGCTGCCCTATCTCTTAGCTGGCCCTGAGCCCTGCCAGCTAAACCTCCAGGAGAGGGGATGCTCTCACGGCCCTTACAGTGCCTTACCAGTGTATGTGCAAGAATGACAAAATGTGACTGAACAAACCTGGGAGAGGAGGTAGTAAACATGGTGTCAGTGGCATTCTTGGCTGTGTGTGATAAATGCCCAGAAAGCAATGGCCCTTTACTTAGAACTGTTAGCCTTGATCTGATGGAGCTAAGCTGCCCACCCCTCATGTCAATACAGCTCAAGGAACATAAATCAAGAAATGCAGTAATCTATAAGTTTTATATATACATACATACATATGTATCTGTGTGTATATTAATATTCCTCTAAAGAATAAAGCTGTACTTGTGTGAAAGACCAAGAAATATCAGTGTCTACGCAGACAGTCTATGGAGGCTGACATGTAAAAGGATTCTTCAGGGGAACTAGCTAATGGCAGGTGGGGACATCCCCCTTCCAACCCTCTGTCTTGACAGTTCAAGACATTTTTGCCTCTTATCAGGAAGGGATAAGGCTCTCCAGCCTACCCAGGCTCAGCAGCAACCTAAGGGCAAGGCCATGTGGGATTGTTTAATTCCTATGGAAGACAAATATTGCCCAGTGTATCTTATAGTCATTTTGCTTCCACATAACTGTTGCCTGGGAAGCATGATGGTGATAAAAGTGGTATTGTAGGAACATGTGTGGAACAAGCACTCACGCAGTAGAACAGGAGGCAGCTGGGCCAGGTTGGCTGCAGTGCCAATTACAGCTCATCTCCCAAACACTAGAGCTGAGTTGAGCTTGGAGTAGGAAACAGAGTCCTCCAAGTCTATCCCACACTGTTCCTTGGGGCAGGATGACCTTGCCATTGCTTTTTCCCCTGTGACACTGATTTTCACACCACTGTTACAAATATGCTGTGCATGAGTCTGAGGACTCTCTGACTCTGCCAGGATGGGACTTTTGTTTTCCTCAGAGCATGAGGAGAAGCAAAACTGGTGGGCTTGTCTTCCTCTGGAGTTTTCAGGAACATTAATGTCAAACAGACCTTATAGCATCTGTGTCCCTGGGGCACAAGTTCAGATATAAAGGACTGAGACTCACAAATGAAATGAACTGGAGACCACAAACCTAATCTGAGACGTCTGAGGACGCTAGCGCAGAAGTGGTGGAGAGAGAGCACACATCAGAACAGTGGGACCCTGCAGCGAGGGCAGCAGGGATCGGTGCCCAGGCCATGGCCAGGTGGAGGTGGGAGGAGGCAGGAGGCTTTTGCCAGGAAGGGGTGAGCAGGAACTTTCACTGACTCAGCAGGAGAGCACTAGGGTTTCTCTGAAATGCTCATCTCCCCCAGCCACACAGTTCCCATTAGAGCCTAACACCAAAGACACCTGTCCTCTGAACAAATTACAGAAATGTGCCACTGCCCATGTAGCCCCATGCTTTGCAATCTCCATTCTCTTGCTGAGCATGTTTTTGACACTATTACGTTTCCCATCCTCCCGTTTCTGATAATGGCAGCTTCTGGCACAGCACATCATCACCCTGCTTCCAGACAGCCTTGGAAGCTAACAGATACTTCATCTGAAACTGTCTCAGCAAAATGACAGCCCCTTGGTAACCACAGGAACTAATCTCAGCTCTGGCAGTAGGATAAGAAAAATCCCCAAATGGGTATTTGTAAGAAAGCTTCGTGGTACAGATTAGAACCTCAGGCAGTGGGTGGCAAGCACTGGCAATGCCCAGAGCCCAGAGACAGAGCCCCTGGCTCCTTCCCAGCCTCTCTGACTTGGTTTGCTTCAGCCCTCAGTTAAGGACCAGCCAGGACAGGCCCAAGGCATTCTGACCCACAAGGCACAGTCCCAAACCACATCTGAAAGGGCCAGGTTGCCCCACAGTCTCTCTCTCTCTCTCTCTCTCTCTGCTCAGTAGTAGTTAAGTACAAAACCGAGAGCAAGGCCCCAGGGGGAGTCTGGAAGCAGTTGCTTCTGTGTGAGCCAGCGACTTGCCGCCACCTCCTTCTCCTCCTCCTCCTCCCAGCACACCAGTTCCCTGCTCTGCACATCCTCCTCTCTTACCCAGGGCTCCATCCAGCCCCTAGCCAAATCTCCATGTTGGTTTCAAATCTCACCTTCAGGTTGCTGTGCATCCTGGGGACTGTGCTAGGGCCTTCCAAGTACAAAGCAAGGACATCTCTTTAATTACACGGCTCCTCACACCTCCCAAGGGTACAGCTTGCAGCTCAAACATGCAGCAAAGCCAGACCTCTTGGGTGACTTTGTCCCATCAGCAGTACCTGCGAGGCTGCATTTGACCTGGAAGCCCAGCTTCTCCACAGCCACAGGGCTCTCCTGCTTCTGGGTTCACTTCTCACTAGTGGGGAAACCAAAGGACTTGACACTGAGCACACAGTATATGCTTAACAAAGCCACAGGGAATGACTGCCTTTGAATCTGCTTTTGACAGACAGGCAGACATGCCTCAGCCACCTCTTCTTTTCAGCAGCAGAAAGCCTGCACACTCTTGGGAAAGGGATTCAGTCTCCTCCACCGGGCTCCCCCATCCTTTCACAGTGGTGGTGAGCCTGCTCTTCTCATGCTTGGGGCTCATGCTCCAGAGGCCTGGCTGAGGGCCCCAAAGCCACAGAAGCCCCTGCGACAACAGCAGCAGGGAGCACAGTCCCAGCTGTTCAGCGTAAATTGAGGTTCCTTCGAAAGAAGGGAGCTCTGAATAGCATCGTATAACTTCCTACTGCTGCTAACTGGACTAGGTCTCCTCTGTGCTATAATTGGTGTTTGCCAATGATCTCTCAGAGCCCAGCCTGACACCTCAGTGTGTCCATCACTCTCACGTGCCTGTTATTTCTAGAGGACATCCTTTTAATTTGCTTAGTTCATCAGGCCTGACTCTTCTCAAAACTTCTCAGAGCCTCTGGTCATGCTCTTTGATCACTTTCTCTTAGATCAAAAGGCCATCAGTGGAGAATCTGAGGCCTTCCATACTCTCCAAAAGGGACCATTTTCTCCAAAGCACCTCAGAGCTGAAGACAATGTCAACTGACACAGAAGAAAACATCTCCTGTTGGAGGTGCTGAATCCCCATAAGCATGTGTTCTTTCTCCCTAAGGACATCTTCCAGATCCTGCAGACACATCCTAGGTGGGAATCTATTTGTCCTATTTGTCAGGAGTAGCTGGTGGAGGTAACAGAAAATGTTTACTTGCTTACATTTTTTTTTTAATTGCTTCAGCTCTTATTCTCCTCAGTCATGACCAGGGAGGGGAGACTTGATTTCTCTTCTATTCACACCACACTGCTTGGGGTGGTGAGCCAAGAGTGTCTCACACTTCTCTGTTGCTCCCATGGTACATACTGCCCCCTCAAAGCACTCATCCTTAAGCGAATGCTGAACCAGCTTCTTCTCTCATGACCGTGGGCAAACCCTGGTAGACGGAGGTCACCTGGCACCTTTCAGAGCTGTTTCCCATGTGAGGGGTATCACTTTGCTTCAAACCCCTGTAGAATTGGTGTGCTAGTGTTTGTAAACTCTGACTTTGAGCTGGGGTCTCTCCTATAATGGTGGGATCCTCTATCAGATCAACAGTGTCAGGACAATTCATGCTTTGGGAGCCAGCTTGGATGTCTTCCTTTGGGGGGCAAATCCTCATTGGTCTGGGGTTAATTCTGTGTCTTTCCGGTGGCTTTCTGAGCTTTTTTTCCCCATGTCTGAATTTCTAAAAGAAATAATCTCTTATTGGGGATACATTAGCCCTAGGAATATTGTCTCTTTAGATTTAAAAGAGCCACAGACTCCTCTGTGCTCTCTCTTGATTTCTGTACTTCATTTAAAGGCACCATTCAGCTGCTCAGGTTTTTTGCGGAGTGCGGAACTCCTCAATTTTCTGTAACACCCTTTGATAGTTAGCTTCGTCTGCCTGACAATTGAAAGTATTAAAAACATCATGTGCTTCAGAGCAGGCTATTATAAGAAATGAAGCTGCCTTCCAACAGTCTTCCTTCTCCATTGCTTGTAGAGAAACAGGAAAGCAGCATTTAAATTTTCCCTCCCACCCTGCCTCCTTTCCAAGAAGTCATGACTCGCCCAGGACTTTTATCAGCTCTCTGCTTGCCTTCAGGGTCTCTCTCCAGTCTGTATACCCTGGTATGGTAGTCTCAGATCAAACTCCTAACCCCATGCGCAGGCACAACACACCAACCCATCTTTTATGAGTATCTCCAGAGTCTTCTGCTCATTCAGCAGAGGGGAAGGGAATTTGGTGAGACTCTCCAGCCCTTGCCTGGAGATAGTACCATCCCCTCTATTTTGGACAGATGGGCCAAGCCCATGGTTAGGGACCGTAGGGGACTGCGCCCTGATGAAGATGTGCGCAGTGCCATACACCCAGCAGGTATCACTTGCAGGAGGGTTTAGGGACTGGCAGACTGAGGGACGCCAACGCAGGGCAGGGTGTGCCAGAAAGACACTTTTCAAGAAGTTCTAGAGATTCAGTTCATATACCTGAATCCCTTCCTGCCAGCCACACTCTGTCCCCACAGGGACATGGGCACAGACCAGCAGAGCCTTTGTCAACAGGTGTAAATGGCAGCATGGCTGGGAACAGCACCTGGGGGCTCAGTCAGGTGCTTTTCTGAGCACCAGACCTAACCTTCTCCATCACCCATCTCCCTCATAACAGTGAATCACATCAGCTCACGTGGCCATAGGGGCTCTGAGGCTCAGGAAAACCACTCTGTGGACAGAGTAATGATGGTTTCTGCTGCTGATGGGACTAATTACCAAATGGGGCATTGGCTATTTTGTGTTCCTCCCATGGTACATGCTTTTGCCCAATACTGTGGAGGAAAGAGAAGGAAGAGGTGCTGAGTTACTCGCATGTCCCATAACAAAGGATTCAAAATACTGAGGTGCTGGGATGAGCACCTTACTCTTGGAGTTGGTGGAATCTGTCCCAAAGCCTTCATATCCTCCACCAGGCCAGGGCTGGGAGACTCAGAACGGTTAGCCCCCTTGGATCTACTGGGGCTGAGAGCGGTACAGAGTCATTGCAAGTCATGTGACTACAGGAGGAGATCATAGACTGGCTTTAAGGAGATGGGTGACCACCTCATATTCTTGTCTGGTGCTCTGGTGAGAGTAGGTCAAAGCAGGCAGACATGAGGGTGGGTAGGGGCCATTGCGGGCCGGGGCCAGGGTTAGCAGGGACCACTGCATTAATTGTGCTATAACTAACCATGGACGAGTGAAGAAGCACTCAGAGACACCAACACTGGAGCCATTACAGATCTACAGCCTTGCCTGGCACTAGCTTCCTGAGCCTTACACACAGAGAGGACAGCATAGCTCGAGATCTGACACGAACACCAACCTATGATGAAGCATAGCTCAAGATCTGACATGAACACCAACCTGTGGTGAAGCTGAACCTGGCTACTGTCCTCTTCCCATGGGCTGTTCACAGAGGATCCCAAGCCCTCCTTATGTGAGGCCATGATGGCTGGCATCAGGATTTAGTATCCTCAAAGTCACTAGAAATGGGAAATTGTTAGACTTGGTTTTCCCATGATATATATCAGACGCTGAAGCACTACCACCAGCATGCTATATGCTCCTCTCCACTCTTCCTTGTCCCTGTGAAAGCAAGAGATGAAGCATGGTCAGGAGCATACCTCCTCCTCTTTCTCCTCCTCCTCTCAGCATAGCCAAGAGAGGAAGGTGAGATCCTGCCAAAGCACAGCACTTGCCTCATTCTGCCATTAAAAATCAAGTCAGTCCAGCAATTAACTGTTATTAACACTGAATGCTTGTGCCCTGGGACGCTGTGTGAGAGCAGAACCCTGCTGCACAGGGCAGTGCATGTGCACCCACACAGAGGAAGTGAGGCACAAGGGAAAGCACAGCAACCCATAAGAGATGTAAAGGTCCTGGGTGGCCTGGGGGTTGCTGGGACTGGCCAGCTTTTTCCTACCTTGTTTGCTAAAGAGAGAGTCTCAGGCCCCAGTTTTGTCAGGATCATTTTCAGGCTTCACTGAAGAGAGGTATGGGAGCATTACCAGCAGAAGGATCCTTTTCCATTTTGTAGGTGTGGCAGAGGCGAGTGGTGATCTCCAGAGAAGGGATGCAATGTTAGACTTGAATGTCTGGCCCAAAACATAAACCCTCAAGCCAGTTTCTCAATGTGTTTTAGTGCTGCAAAGCTTGGAAATAAAATCAAGTTCAACATTTGTCTCTACTGCATCCCTTTTTGCAGCTGATGCTGAGTAGAGCTGCATGTGAAGTGCTAAGATTGCAGCTGAGGCTGGATGGGAGCTGTTCTGTGTCAGATGCAGATGTGAGAGGAGGAGACCTCGCAGGACATGGCCAGAAATGACTCCCTTTTTGTCCTTTACTTTCACAATAAGAATGACTGATTTTGATCTAAATTGGAGCCTTGAAGAGTTGAGTGACCTTTAACCTGTCTCTGAAATCTTTGGCAGTTGTCTTTTTCTCTAAAAAAATGAAGAAAGTGGCTGTCCCAGAAGAACACGTCTGCAATCTCATTTGATTCCAATAGGCAATTTGTTCTTGCCTGGCAAGCAGCTTGGGAAATTAAAAAGCCGGCACCAGCGACAGACAAGAATTGATAGCAACAAGCCCAGTAATCAAAAAGGCCGGGGAGCCATAAAGCTGGTTGCAAGAGGCCGAGCACATCTCTGGTGTAACCTGGCTCCAGGAGGGACTGCACATCTTACAGTGCAGTCGGTCACAGACTCAGCCTCTCCTTGGCAAGCAGCATGCAGAATATTAACCTGCTCATTTCTACTAAGGCAACCCCGTATTCCCTGACCAAATGATGACAGGGTAAGATGGGACTGTAGGAGGTAAAATACCCTCCATTCCTGCTTTCCTTAGGAAGGAGAATACTTTGGGCTGCACTTACTTTTTTACATAAAGAGGGGTTTTATGTCCAGGATATTTTGTATCAGTCTTGGCTTTGAGACAGTGCTGCTCCCCCCCCAAACCTGGAGCTGTGGTGGCGGGGATGCTCTGGGGTCACACAGACAATCTTCACCAGTGCTCTGTGAGCTGATGTCTTGGTGGTGCCCTGCACCATGCTGTGCTCTGTTGATGCCCTTGGAGGCAGCTCAGCCTGAGAGCTTTTGCCCAAACTCAGACCTCATCTGCCTGCCTGCTGCCATCCCAGCTTTCTTGACATGAGAGAGGCAGATGAGCAATGCCATGCTCTGGCAGGGCTGGGTGCTTGTGCTCCAGGGCTGGGAGATGCTGTCTCCAGTGCAAGCAGGTAGAGAATTGCAATGACTGTGAGCGTTAGTGGTTGTGCTACACTGCCAGCCCAGCAGTCTGAAGGATTTGTTGGTGTGAGGTAGGAATAGTCCTGCTGAAGTCAAATGAAAGACAGGTAAACAAAGTCCTGAGCTGGCCTCCAGCTGGGTTGTAACCCATATCAGTGTCCTGACACCTTCCAATGGCCATGACCCTGCTCATCCCTTCCTCTTCCCCCATCCTGAGTGTGTCAGAGCCTGTGCTAGCATGATAATGAATGGGAGAGTTTCTCCGGCAACACTCTCAGCTTTTGCCTTCAAAGTCTTGCCAGTCTGGACAAGACTGTTGAGAAGGGAAGGAACAAGTCCAGGGACAAATCCTACTGCTCCCCTTGCTGCAAAAACCAAGGAGAGATGGGAAGTCACTTGGGTCTGCAAAGGACACAGAGGAGACAAGGTAAGGTGCATTTACTGTGCCCAACAGCCCACTGTTTCTACAGGGCTGTGGCACCCTACCTGGTGTGCTCCAAATAGTTTGGCAGTGGACAGCAGCCAGATAGTTTGGGGACTGTGCTGAGCCTCTGAAGCAGCCTGACTGTGGCGGATGAATGGCACGGACTCAGGAGGGTTTGCGTCCTGAGACCTTTATTGTTTATTTCTGAGCATATTTAAAAAGTTAGCTGCTTCAGTGGTTTCACAGACACACTTTGCTAGGCCAATCATCATGCAGATTATGTCACAGGTAGCCAATCATTACACCGATCACGCACGCAGCGGTCATGCCTTGTACCTTGCTACTTGTTTAGAAAAGCTGTCTTGCCCTTAACCTTGGTTCCCACTGGCTTCTGCTAGTTTATCTGTACTTTCTCAGGATGTATCATTCCCAGCTGCACCAGTGTCCTTGGGTACGTTTGTCTGAGGCTCCTGTTGCTTGCTACTTGCAACTTTCCACCAGTTTAACCCTGTCATGACCCTCCACACCTGACTACAGATCTTCTGAATGATTCCAGGACAGACTTGTACACAATGCAAAAAACAGCTAGATCTAATTCGGAGATTGAGTTAGTGTAGGAGATAAGACAATCCACTTAGCAATTTTGTTGAGCTGTATTCAGCTAAACTGTGTTGGGGCAGATGCTCAGCCAGTGTAAGGTGGCACAGTGCTGCAGGAGCCCATGACAAAGCACCAGCACGCTTCCTTCCCAGTAATCTGTCTAGTCTTTAGGGGCAGTGCAATGCCAGGGCAAGAGCTGTAAAGTGACATTAAGACGGAGCAGTGGCTTAAATGGGAGATTTGGAGATAGCATTATGTGTGTATTTCTGCTTTGTCTCACTCTGGGCAGCTCATGCTACCCTTCTGCAGGGAGAGGTGATGCACAGTGTTCAGTCACTTTTATAAATGCTGCCTTTGACATTGCTGAGCCCCTTTGGTTGTGGTATTCAGCTGAGGCTATTCACATCCCTGAATCCCATGCCTAGATTCTTGCTCTGCAGCCACAGAAAGGGACTGGGGGATAAGGGGAAACCGGTGAGAGCACTGATATTTTGTAGGTCCCTGAGACCTTACAAACATATCCTCTCTCCCCCTCCCCTACCCTCTCTCCAAGCCTTTAGAGCAAACTCAGCCCAAATTTTCTGTCACCCTCAAAAGCAAGCTCAACTGCTGTGACCCTCACCCAACTGGCTCTTCAGCCATGGGACTCTCACAACTTCTAATCTCTCTCATGAAACACTTGACAAACCTCACTTACTTATGAATTAACTAATTTAATTTCTCCCAGGAGGAGAACAGGAACAGTGCAAACACTGCACTGAAGACATTGAGCACCTCCTTAGAGAAGCCCACCACACAGTTCTCAGATTGGCCCCTGACCTAGAAGCCAGAAGACCTTCTGGGCGCCTCAGGTACCTCCATTTTCCAGCTGAATACACTAAGAGGACCAGTTTGATCCATTATCCAAATCTTGTTAGATTTTGCACTTATGGACGAAAAGACTGAGGCTCAAGGCATAATTCATCCAGGGCATGCCATGGGCTGGTGGAATAGCATCTTATAAGGGCCATGAGACCCTGGCTTTAGTCCTGCTTTCTTGTATGCCTGTGGGTACATCACTGCCCCCGCTCACACTCACTCCCTGATCTGCAAACCAGCAATTGGGTCATTGCACTAGTGACAGGGTAGTGCCCACTTCATGCAGCTGCAGGAATGTAGCTTTGTAGGGTCTAGGCAATCCTGCCTTCCGGGCTGCTCTTCAGCCCCTGGGACCTGGGAGTTTGGTCTGGGAGGAGAGAGAAGGGCACTCACACTTCAAAAAATCCACCTCCGAAATTTCTTTTTAATTTTTTCATTAATATCTAGTGAACAGAACTATTTGGTCCATTTTTCAAACAGACTTTTCTTTTCCACATCTTTAACATACTGCTGATTCATAGAGACAAAGTTAAAGCAGGGAATGGGAGAATCCCATGTCTTTTCAATTCAGTCTTTACCAAAACTCCTTCTAAAACCTCAATATCAGCACCAAAGTCAGGTTATTTTCTTTCTACTTTGTCACATTTCACTTGTAGCCTGAAAACAAAAGGTAAAACCAAAATCCTTCCCAAGTCCTGAAATAGATATGTGCCTGGCCCCTCACAAACTCTCTTTTTCCAGCATCCACAGGATGGAGGGGAGCACGGGGTGTCCTGCGAATGTGACTGCTGCATACTCAGCCAGCCAGCAGCCATTTCCACACTGCCTTGATCCTTCTAAGACACAGCAACAGTGACTTGGACATCAGAGATTGTGAGATGAATGCCTTCTCTCCAGCACATTATACCTGCTCAGAGCAACCCAGAGGCTTGCTCTGGATGAGCACAGAGCCCTTCGAAACACAGGGAGATGCACACTCCCCTGGTGCACTGCCTCTCACAGCTGTACTCACTGCACGGAACTTACAAAAATGGGCATATAGTTGCCCTAAAACAAACAAGTCATTGCTCTGTGAGGAAAGAGGGTATGCAACTTCTCACACAACCACAGTTTACCTTCACTATTGTTAATACATAACTGAGAGCAAAGACCTTTCTGCTGGGCTTTGTGCAGGCACCAAATCAGAGACAACACAGGCCTAGAATAGGGGGAAATGGTAACAGCACCTTTCCAGAGAAGGAATGGTTTGTCCAGCACCCAGCACTGTGGGGACACAATATCAGCCAGGAGCTCTTGGCAGACACAGATAATATATCCTGCTGGCCATGTCTCCCCAAAGATCTCATGACTTTTTTCCTGGGTTCTGAGTTGTGGCTGTTTCTCCTCTATTTCAACTCACTGCATTTATACATCTACAGGAGGACAGAGGCTGAAACCTGGCAGGTTCTAGATAGAGGCCAAGTGGTCATGAGGAGAGATTAGAATGATCCTGTCTGTGCATGAGTCCCAGGCAAGTACAGAGAACAGAGGAGTTGGCGTTATCCTCATCCACCTCCAGGCCCCACGAGTGAACCCAGTATGACCTACATCCCACCCACCTCGTAATCCCTTGTGATTCCCCCTGGATGGAGTGGCATCCCTTCCTCTCTCTTCAGCCGGGCCAGTAGCTGAGCGTGCCAACAGTCCTGCTGCCACAGCTCTATGCTGCATCATGCTCATGCTGCAGAGTGCAGCCAGGGAGCCTCAATGTGGCTGTTACATTTGAAGATGGCTTTTCCAGTGAGTCAGACAGTGTAGTGCAATGCTGGGTGTTTGCATGCACTGTTTGCCAGCTGGGTGAGCACTGCTACTTTCTCCCTCACAGAAGCCACACATGAGAGACATAGGCTCCAGGTGGTATGTTTGCAGCAGGTAATAGCAAAGGGAAAGGTAGTGCCCCGAGCAAGCACCCTGCCCACCAGCACCCAGCGAAGGCTGCTGTGGCCACAGCTACATGCTTTGAGCAGGGTTTGCTTCAGTGAATGAATGAGGCAGTTGATGAATATTCAAAATTGGCAAAGCAGATCGCTTTCAGCTAAATTTGATCACAATACGGGATAAATTAAGCCACAGGATGAATGCATTTGAAATGAAGATTAAAAGAACGCACTGTACAAAGTCAGGAAAGTAGGTTTAGCCAAAATCTGACAATGTACACAAACAGATGAAAATAAAGTTCCTTTCACTGAGCAAATAATGAGGCCGGGATCAGCCTCTCGCCGAGTTCCTATGGAAACATCTCTTTTTTTCTTTTTAATTTAAAAATGGAGGAGGGGGGTGAAAGATGCTCAGAAGGTCCAAGAATAGAGAGAAGTGCTCACCATGGATGATATCTAGTGAGAAAAATAACCTTGCATCATGGGAGGCCCGATGAGAAAATAAGGGCTTGGGGTGGCAGCGGGGGCAAGGCTGGCTGGCTGAGCCCACAGCCAGCCCTCAGTGCTGCCACCAGCCCTGGGCATCTCAGGGCCAGTGGAGCACTTGCTGTCACCGCTCCTGCCCTTTCCCAGCACTGAAGCATGAGCAGAGCATGGGTCCTATGCAGCCCCATGTGGCAGAGCTGCAAATGCACCAGTTGGTAAAAACCAGCCTCCCAGTTTCCCCAGCCTCACAGTGGGGACAGACTGGGCACGGCGGCACAGCAGCATTTGCACAAGACCACCCAGCACCAGAACTCATGTCCAGACTCCCAACTCCAGAGCCCCAAGCAGTGCTGAAACACACTGGACCATGATGTCCCTCCTGGCAGATGGCATTCCTCTCCCAGGGCCTTGCAGTTTGCAGGAGGAGAAAATTAAAGGGCCGTCTATCAGGCTGACACGAACAAATATATTAGCAGCCCTGGCAGGTGAGAGGAAAGCATTAGCATATGGAAAACGGGGGAGGAAAGGCAGCATGTCTGGGACTGTTACGACTGAGCAGACAGGTGAAACTGGGGAGGTTATAAATAAATCCCCCGCACACACCCCCAGCCATCCTGCTGCAAAGTCTCTAATGGGTTCAGAAACTCGGCGCTGGTCCCTGGTGGCTGGAAAGGGTGGTGGGCTCCCAGCGCAGGACTGGCAGGCAGGGAGAGCAGGAAGAGCAGATCCACAGTGAAACAACCTGCATCTGCCACAACAGGGGACCAGCAGCAAAGGAGGTTGGGTCCCGGGCTGTGCAGGGGGACAGAAGTTCAGCCCACAAAGTCAGGGCTCTGCTTATTAACTGGGATCAGCTACAGCAAAAAGACTGGGAGAATGGCTTTCTTCTCCCATCCTTTGTCTCCTATGCTAAGCTTGCTGACTGGGGCAAAGCAATTCCTCCCCCTCTGTCCTTCTCCCACATCCACCCAAGAGGGTATTTATTGCAACATCCCTGCCCCAGTTAACAGCTCTAATTACCAGAAATGATCAGTGAATAACTCCAAAAAGCAAATAGTACTAGAGTCAATGTGAGTCACACCAGGAGTAACCCCCATGCCAGCACTTGGGGTAGGGGAGAAGTGGGCAACAGTGGGACAGAGTCAAAAGCTCATGAAGTCAGGCTGGGATTTTGAGAAAGGGACTTACAAAGGAGATGGACAATTGCATGCCAAAGAGACTGTGGGGTTTTGCTGTGTAACATCTCGGGAAGCCACATGGGCAGCCAGATGCCACTCTAACACAGTCAGAAAGGGCTGCACAGCCTCTCCTTCGAACCTGATCCTTGCAGCAAGTGATGCAAAGGGGGAGAGGTGGGAGAGTGCAGCCCCTTGCCTGCTCATCTCCTAGCTTAAAGCATCCGTCAGTGACATGCAGATGTGATACATCTGTGGGGCCAAGGTGGACAGCTGGGCCTAAAATATGTAGTCCAATGCCAGTGCCAGCTCAGATCCTTGCTGCTCTCCATGGTGCTGCCCTAGGAACTGCAGGCATGGGAGTATTTTGCAGTATTGCGCCTGGTCATTGGTGTGCTGGGCCAGGTTGCAGGAAGGTATGTTAGCAGGCTGCAGATACGCACTGAAGGATTTGCTTCCGAGGAATGGCTACAGCAGGGGTGTGCAGAGGGCATGCAGAAGGAGCTTTGTACAAAGCTAGTTCCCTCTCATCCAGTGAACCAGATCTAGAGTTTTGAAGTCAGTCAGAGCTAACGTGTCCAACAACAGGTTATCACAGGGGAACTCCACCAACCACCCTGAGACAATCCCATCCATCACATCAGTGCAACTAAGAGAGGAACAAGTTTGCAGGAGCTGAAGAATTGCTGTAGGATGGATCATACAAAGCATCTCAAGGTCTCAGTTGTGCAAATGACAGTTTACTGCAATGGCCAGTTGTAGGCTTAGAAGAAACAGTGGTCTAAACTGGACAGCAACAAGCTCGGACAAGCAGATCAGCCTTATTCTGCCATAAGAGGTTTTGTTCAGTTCCTGAGATCAAGACACAGCAGCAGGCTCTGGTAGGTGTGCAGAGCTATCACACTCACTGCACTAGCATCCTATGCAAGCAAACAGCCATGCACACACAAACCTCAGTGGGAATTGGGTGATTTCACACACAGCAACACCCAGGATCACTAATAAATACAAACCCTGTTCCCCTCCCCAGTTTCAACAGAGTTGACCAAGTTTCCAAAAGCACAGGGACCCACAGCTCTGTACTCACAAGCTGATGCCTTAAGCATGCCTAGGTTTGCATGCCCAGTTTTGGTGTCAAGGCTGGCAATCTGTGCTGATTAGAAATACTAACCCACACACAAACATCCTGTGAGGGCTCCAGGATGCCTTCTTGCCCTCCATACATCCCTGCTCCACCCCATGGCAATTCCTAGAGATTCACATTGCTGCCTTGCTGAAAACTGCTGCTGCACCAAAAATATTTATTTAGCTGTTCTTTACTTAAAGTGCAGGTTGGGAAAACAAAAAGATGGTAATTATGCCTTTTCAGGAGCTTTCTACAAGCAGGGAGAGAGAGACAGAGATTGGAGGGCACAAAAGGAGCAACCAGCTGCAAGAGACGCTCCTCCCCATTTGTCCAGGCTCTTTGCCATTTCTCCCAGCTTCGAGGCTCCTGTCTCAGGCCTTGGGCAATGGTTATCGCACTGTGCTCAGTGGGTCTCACTCTTCATTTTGTATGCCCAGAAGGAGAGCTTATCTCTGCACTTGAAATGCTAAACCACTCTCAGAGACACTCCAGGGGAAAACATTTGTTTTATAGCCCAGGATTTTTGCCCAGTGCCCTCAGCAGTGGAGCAGACCAGCAAGGCAGGAGACTTAAAAGAGTGTCAAGGCCAGAGACAGGCTATGGGAAAGGGTCACTGAAAGTTCATAGGGTCCAGAGGGCAGATGTCCTTGGAGAGATTGGCACTGGACTGCCTACCATAACTGCAACTACCCTACAATGTGGAACCAATTTTTCCTGGCATCTGAAGAGCTGGATTGCAGAGAAGCCTGGTCATGTGCTGCTATCTTTTCATTGCAGGGGGAGTGAGATTTGCAGGAGGGATCCTTTATATAACTCCTGCCTATTACAGGAGAGTATGACCCAGTGCCTCCTTGGAAGAAGGGGTGGAAGCTAGGGCTCCCTCTCCTCACCTTCTCTCTTGAAATGTGGAGTCAAGGATCAGCTGCAGGGTTGCCATGACACACAAGTCCTGAGTTGTTTGCTTATTGGCAGTCATTGAAATAAGTGCTACATTAATTCTTGCTGGGTTGCAACTCATCTTCCATGTCTGCCACTTGGCAAAACTTATACTTGAGTTGGCACCCACTCCTGGGAACTTCCCAAAGCTCTCCAGTTCAATTGGGAATGTGTTGACAGCACAGACATTGTCCCTAGCTGCGCTAGCTCTTCTTTGTTGGGGTTTAGCAGTGCAAGTGCAAAGCAGCCTCTGGAGGAGTACTGAAAAAGCAAAACACCTTCCTGGGGAGACGGTCCATGTCTGTACTGCCTGCCACTTGGGCCATTTGCCACTGGCTGCTCGGGGATTAACAGCACACCCAAAAGGTTTCTCTTCTCCAAGTGCCTCTCTCCCACCTCTTCTATAACCCCAGAGTCCTGGGACAGAGCTCAGCAAATCAAAGGTCTGCTAGAAGATAAGGCCAAAAAAGCATTGTGCAAGTGGTGGGGGGGTACTAGCATCACAGAACTACCATGGGGCTCCAGACCAGCCTTATCCTGGCAAATGCCAGCCCCTCCCCCCCCCCCCACAGCAGTAATCATAGAGGCCTTGGAGAGCAGGAGGTGATGGTGGGATGAAGGAGTCACAGAACTTTGGGCCTCTTCAGGCAGCCAGAAAAGAAGAAAGGTGGGCCTGGACTTTGAAAGACAAGCATAGTAAGTGCCTCTGGGCTGCAGGACCAAAAGGCATCCTTAAGAAATGCACAAGGCAAAGGAATACCTAGACATCCTGTTGTCCAAAAGGAGTAGACCTTTCTCTGAGGGCGCATCTCCCACTTCCAGCCAGAAACAGAAATAGAAGGACCCAGCTGAAGAAAGATCAGCCATTTGGATGCTTCACCTGGTAAGACTCAGAGGACCAGGTCCATAATACGGACATCCATGTTGTATGTGTAGAGCCAGTACTTTTGTTATGGCAGATCTGAACTGCATGTGCAGAGAAGAGTCTGCCCACACAGGAGGTATACACTGCTATCAACACAGACAGTACTCATCAGAGCCAGCAGTGCTTAATCCCACCTTCCCTTTTCCCTGGAGTAGCTCTGGGATGTGAAAGCAGGATGGCACTGGGTCTGCTGCACTGGCAATTCCATCTCTTGGAAATCAGGTTGGAAATACCAAGACAGGAAAACCATAGTATTCCATGCCTCTGTGACAAGAATAGTCCTTTGACTCCAGGGGGGCCAAGCTCATCCCTTTGGCAGCTCCATCATGCACCCAGCACTCCCACCACAGGTTTGACTGTGGACCCACTCAGCTTTTGTGATCCAGTGGATCCACTGAGCCGGTCCTCTCCAGGAGTAGGAGCTGGCAGCATCAGTCTGAGCCTTGCACTTCTATTCTGAAAGCTGAAAAGAGGCCTTTAGACACTACACAATTCAAGACCAGTGGGAGCTACAGGTCCACCCTGTCCTACATTCAGAGGCACAGCACCATCTTGTTGTTTTGGGCTGACTACCTGCTGCCTCTCTTCAGTAATAGCATCTTTTTGCCACGAGACTGCACTGGAAGGCCTGCAGGTAGAAAGCATGCAGTCAAAAGTTTCTTGGACAAGTGTGCTCAACACCTAGGCCAGTGCTGCCTTTTGGCCAGCTGTTCCTCCACCTCTGGCTCAACCAGCCCCACCTGCATGCTGCAGCACTGCTGAGAACAGGGTAGTCCCCAGGTTTGAGGCAGTACTTTGCTCTCTCCAGAGGGCATCCAGGCACTCTAGTCAGAAAGCTAGATCCTGGCAGCACACAGCAGCAGAGAGAAACAGAACAGTCATCAGCAGTTTGGACAGCCCTGGGCACTGCACAGAAAGACAACATTAGCCAGGACATCAGGATTATCTTTCTCCATTAACCAAAACCACTATGGGAGTGCTGGCATCCACCTGGAAAACCATAAGGGACAGTCATAAGGAAACTTCTCATCAAAAAGGATTGCCACTGCTCAGCATTTGTTTCTGGGACCCTTGTTTCCCCTTCAGATGACAAGTCTGTTTATATTCAATACCTTTATGCTTGGAGGGAGGGAAGATGACATTCAGACTTGGACTTTTCCCACATTTGCACACATTGCCTTGGCTCAAGCAGGCTGAAGTGCTGACAATCCAGCCTACAGAGGGCTTGGGCGCTCAGAAGACAACATCTAGTAGCAATGAAAGGAGCAGAAAGATGCCATAAAGTGGACACAGACCAGCCTGAAACTGATGGGACCTTCAAGACAGCACCCTTGAGTCCCACTCTGGCACTTTCAAGAACACTTGCAAAAGTGCCCACCTGACACTGGTCACATCTCAGTGTCTGCAAGACATTAGCTCTGCAGTCACCTGCTGGATTCTTGGCATGCCTGTTCCCTCACCAACTCACATGGTGGAGGCAGGAATAAAGTTGTTACTAGCACTGGCGGTGCCAGAAGGAACAGGCCAGCCAGGGTCTGGTGGTAAGCAAGAGCACCATTTCCTGCTCATGTGGAAACAGACTTTGCCCTGTAGTGGCTCATGCTGGGCTATGAGTGACTGCAAACCGAGCCACCCAAGTCCCATTGCCCTGGAGACACCCAGGTGGGACTGGGCATTTCCACCACAAAGTGGACATCAGGGCTTTGGCAGGGCATGAAGAGAGAGCCAGCAGTACGGTGGAAGGAGAGGAGAGAGGGTATAAGAGATGCAACACAAAGTGGCCTGCTCCAGGGCATTGGTGGCACAGCTGGATGCCAGCCCTGGCCACCAGCCCAGACATCCTCTGCCCTGTGCCTTCCTGCCTGGGTACTAGGATGGCTTTTGGAGCAGGGCACTCCAGCAGCACCAACTCACACCCTCGCCCCTGCCCAGATCCATCTGAGGAGCACATGTTACTGCTGGCACTGCCTCCCCATGGGGTAGCCCTCAGCACCTGCAGGGGGTGCCTCTGCAAAGCTGTTGTTACCATGCACCACAGCACAGCCTCATGTGCTGCAGCTTATGTGTAGAGACGGAAGGGTGACCTTGTCCTATATTTCAAAGGCCACTTTTCATCTACAAAAAGCAGCCAAATGAGGGCAGCAGCAGGGAGGAGGAGAGATGAGCAATGCAACACAGCCGTTAGGCAGCAAGGCAATGCCCCAAAGCTCAGCAGCAGTCTCCCTGTGCCACCCCTGTCGCTGCTCTCCCTCCTCTCCTGACCTGCTCTGTCGCAGTGAGGGCATTTGTGAGGAACAGGAGCTTGGAGGGGCAGGGAGAAAGGCAGCAAGGCTGTGCTGAAAGGGGCAGAATTGGGCAGAGAAAATCAAGAGCATTTGAATGCCAGCCCCACGGCTCTGAAACAGGGCCCTTGATTAGCCTCAGCAAAGGCTGGTCTCAGCTATCTGACACTTCAGCATACCTTGCCAGGTCTCCAGTGGCCACAGCTCCCCATGAGGTCCTGTATAACTCTGCCAGCCTCGCACAGTGTCTCAGATACTGAGGGAGTTGCAAACACCACCAGGTACCAGGGATCTGAACTGGGACTACAGCATGTCTCATAGACGCCCTGTTCCTGGGGGCATGTGGTAGCCCTCATTTTTCAAAGAAAAGTAAAGTTTCTTTGCGAGAACACAAAGGCAGACCATCACAGTCCAAATGTGCCCCTATTATCATTCAAAAAGTCAAGAGGCAAATGGAGAAACCCCAAATGAATGGTTATCTTAGCAAGGGAAGCATAAGCCAGATTGAAATACAGAGTTACCTCCCTGCTCATTTCCCAAGAGCCCTCTTGGAATTTCTCCGATCTCTGTGAGCAGTGAAAGCCTTGGGGAATGGGCTGACTTTTGGCCATGGCCATAAAGGGCCTGGAGAGGAGCCGTCCAGGCTGTCTCAGCTGCTGGCTCAGAACTTAGGGAGGGAGATCTCCTCCAAGCCATCTGGCCATGCTCAGCCTTGCACTGCAGCTGTGAGTCTTCACTCCAGGCTCTGGAAAGCACTTCAAAGACATTCTTAAGCATTTGCCTGCTTTGGAGCTTTAATGACAGCACATCACTTGGCAGGAACTGAGAGCCTATGTTTCCCTCCTTGATAGTGAGCAAGCATTAGCAGAAGAAAGAAAGGCTGCATTATGGGTTGATGCTCTTCATCCAGCCTCCCGTTTTCTGGGAAGAGAGATTGCTTAAGTGCAGTCATTAAAGAAGGCATTTTCTGCACCCCAACCCCAAAACTAGAAGGCTTGCTCAAGATTATGAAATTCGAGAGTCTCTGAAGAAAGATACCAAGCTGCATCTGCCTCCCAGTGGTTTGCAGAGAGGAAAGGACATTGAAGGTGAATGAAGGAGTACCAAGCAAAAAAGAAGTTTGGCGCATTGTCCTTGCCGGCAGTTTTCCTCAAACCCATCTTCCACACTGCCCATCTCTCCTAAACTTTGGCAGTGTCACAGCCTAAATCTTCCAGGCTGCCAGCAGCCCACAGCATTGGGGATGGGGGAGCTGCCAGGTAGCACCCACAAAAAACAGAACTGGAGGAATTTTCACAAAACACAAGGGTGCTGCTTGGCAAGCGAAGGAAGTAGGGAAGTCGGCCCAGCAGGCTATGGTCATTTTGTGGACCAGACTCCCTACAGATGCTCTCAGAGAAGTTCGCAGTAGCTTTTGCCTGCAGAAACAGCCACAATTTGAAGCAATTTCCAAAACAGCCTACTCCCCTCAATGGCACAGCCACGAGCTCCTGGAGACAGACCTGGGCTCCACTTCCTTGCAGCCAGCTCCTTTGGGGTGGATTCATGGCAGAAACCCATGAATTGAGGGCCTGAATGGAGCTGAACATGGGAATGGAGGTTCATACGTGAGAAGTCAATCTACTCACAGTGACACTGCATTGATTCATGCCCTGTATAGTGCCAGCCAAGACAATTTCACCAGTGACTATAAGAATATACACAGCTGCCACATGGCAGGGTGGGAAAGAGATATCAAGATGAGTTGGACCAAGATGGGGGCGGGGGGAGGGTGGAATCCTAGACAACCACAAAGCCATTTATGTGAGCAGCTACCCCATTTCAGGGAGGAAAGGCAAGCCAAGGAGTCCTGAGGCTGTGCTGATCTTCAGAAGTATGGGACAAGATCCTATAGGGCCCTGGAGAGCAGCAAGAAGCTTTTAAAGACTGCTTTGCTCTTTCTAATTCCTCTTCCTAGGGGAAGAGCTAGGAATCAGTGCTACAGCAGCAAGACAGAAGCAGGAAGAAAGCCCCGCTGCTGTCTTTGGAAAACGAGACATCTATGAGGCTGCAGGAGCAGTTTTGTTGCTAATTATTTCTACAAGGGGTTAGGCTAGGTTGATCATTAATATTAATGACTCAGTAAATTATGCATATTATGCATTTGCATGCAGCATCCCCCAGTAACGGAGAGTGCAGCTCCCTGTATTGTTAGCCTGCTTCTCCCCGCGCATGCCGTTCTCTTCAGCAGCCTGCTCACACAGTCAGTGGCTGCATGTCAAAATGCTTTATCCTATTAAGAAAAAAAAACCCAGTGCAAAGATGAAAACAGCTTGGCACGGGTGGGAGCTGATCCCCTCTTGCTAATGGAGAGCAGACTTCAGGTAAGAGGGGCGAATAAACACTGTCACCTTCCAGCAAGGGTGACAGAGTAGCCAAAGGCAGGATCCCTCTACCTGGCAGAAGGTAGAGGAAATGGCCATCTTCAGCCCACCCATCCTCCCCCAAGGATGGACAGATCACTAAATCTAACCTATCCTAGGCAACTATCCTGTCATAGCCTAGATCTAATCTTCCCTATCTTCTTCTCACATCTTTCTCTCTCTCCAGTTCTCTCATGTAACATTTGGCTCCTTGAATCCTGCTTCTGTCTCTTATTACTGCTTGTATGAGCCAAAACTCTATCATCATATCATTACCAAGTCATGCACCTTATTTTCTGGTACACTGTGTCCTCATCAAGAAGCAACTCCTTGCAACTTAGTGCTTCATTTGGTACAAGGCAGACAAATTGTGTTGCAATGAGCAGAGCAACACTAACTCTTATCTGTCATCTGCCATGTGCTTTCAAACACCATGCACACCACCATATACATGTGTGGTTGGGCTTCAGGACTGTCCACACTGAGTGCTCATTCTCAAGCCACAAAAATGGATCTACTGAGGCAAGGAGCTCAAGGAACCCTGCTGGGGGCTGCCCCTTTGTTGTGTGACCTACCTGGGCCCACATGCCTGTGATGAATGCACTGCCACAGAGCGAGGTGAAGAGCTGAAGCTCAGCCCAAGTTATCCAAGGCTGTGCTGCTGAGCTTGCCAAGCAGCAAAGGGCAGAAAAAGGAACACATCTCTGTCCCCTTCCCACCATCGCTATGATTGCTGCAGGGCCCAGGGCAAGGAGCATGGGCAGCGTGAGCTGACCCCCCAGCACATGTTCACAGGGACAGGGCAGCTGTCTGTTGCTTTCTGAAGCTCAACCAAGCAGCTCCATCTTTCCAGACGGGAAACCATCTACTACCCTTACTCTCCTCCAGCAACTCAGTGCTGGGTCCCACATTTCAGGCATAAGTCCTTTCACCAAGAGTCAGTTCCTGATCTCAGCACCACATTTCCAGATGCTTTACACAGGAGAAGCAGGCTGGGGTGAAGGATATCAAGAGATGATTAAGAAGCAAGAGATGCAGACAGGAAAGAGAGACAGTAGTGTGGGAGTGACACACCTAGAAGAGGCTTAGTCCACAGTGGATGTCAAGTGACAAGCTAGCTTCAAGAACCAGCCCTCCTTTTCCATCAGCTCCCACAAGCACAGCTAGTAGTGATGGATCACTGACCTGCAGCCTGCAGATGCCAGAGACTCCTCTCCACCTGGGCCCACAGCATGGGAATTAGCTGGATGTTATATTCTCCCTGGACAGCCAGCCAGATTTTGAGAGTTTCCTGAGCCAAAGGTGGCAGATATATCATTGTATTTGCCAAATTCTCTTTTAAATCTCTTTTCATATTTCTGGTCTTTACAACACCTTGGGACAAACTGTTCCACATATAAATTGTGTGCTGGCTGGACAAAAGCTTTAAAGGTCATCAGACACTTCCTTGAAGCTCTGTTTAACCTCTCCCTCTACAGAAGCTGTCCCATATTCCAGTTCTCCTCCACACTTTTCCAGTTTCTCAAATAAGTCAGCTACCGCTTAACACAGTACCTGAGACAGGTACCTCCCCACCGTCACAGAATATTGCCCCATCACTGCACACAGACGCTCAGAAGCCTGTCACTGCAGTGCGGGTGCATGAACAATGACACCCTCCCCTTTGCAGACGACCCGGGAGGGCTCTGTAGCTGCAGCTCACTGGACTGCAAGGACATGCTGGCTCAGTGGGGGGCAGACAGAGGGGGAAGCATCAATGGGGCTGTGAGTGGTGCTGGGCCCATGCATGACCAGCTGGCACAAGGGTTCCTGGATGCAGTTAAGGGCCACAGTTACCAAGAGCTAAAATCCTCCAAACCTTGAGGCCCCTTGAAGTCTCCCTTGGCTCCTTTAGGATGGCTGTTGTGCCCTGGCAGCCTGACACAGGGATCAGATGGGCAGGACAGCCCTTGGCCTGCCCAGCAGTGGAAATGCCAGGGGGTTGCCCCCAGCAGCAGGCTCAGACAGTCCTCTTCAGCGATTACTGGAAAGAAGGGGATTAGTCAGTGCACATAGGCCATTTGTTCATGGTGTGGGTGGAACAGTGCAGCAATTTCTTCCACAGGAGATTATGTTCTTTACAGAAGTCACTTTTATCTTCTTTCTTTCTTTTTACAGAGCACTGCAATTAGCTGCTCCTCCACACCTGGGGCTGCTACACATGGGAAAGTGACACTCAGTGTTCCCCCCACTGAGACACACAGGCAAGCATGGATGCCAACACAACACAGAGCCCGAGCCCAGAGTTCCCCTCCTGTGACTGGCATGGTGCCAATGAGCCAGGGCCTCACCACATCCAAACCCTGGTGAGGTGCCTCAAGGCAGAAGCCTGCCTGGATCATGCAGTGAGGCAGAAGTCAGGGCTTGACCACCTAGCCTCAGCCCCCAGCCACAGGCCACTCTCATCTGCACCTTGAATGCCATCATGGTGCTGAGAGTGGCGAGTGCACTTGGGTGCCCTCACCATGCTGCATACCTCAGCCCTGTCAACAACTGCATTGGAGTCAGGAAAAACAGTACTACTCTGCTGCTCTGTCCAGTTCTCACTCCACTTCATGCCTTAGTTTACCTCATCTGTAAAGGGCAAACAGCCCTTTTTCCCCTCCACTTCTTGCTCAAAGGGCTGGGGATCTGTAAAGGGAAGTGCAGGGCCAGCACAACGCCCAGCAGCAAAACTCATTTGCACTACGAAGCCATCTGTAACCTAAAACCACAACAGACGGAAATCATTGCCCCTCTTTGCTTCTCTGCCAAGCCCCAAGCACAGGATCCCCTTGCGGTACCTGACAGCACAGCATGTGCAAAGCCACAGCAAATAGCTCCCTGCCTGGCTTGTGAATTGCCGTAAGCAATTGCAGGGGAGCTCAGAACTTCACAGGCAAAAAGACCTATGAGACATTTGACCAGGAAGGATTGCTCTACTCTAAACTTAATCAGAGCTCCTTAGAGACATGGAGCGAATGTCTTTTACCCCTGTCTTAGCTGCCATGAAACCAAGATGTGCAGAGGCTTTTCTCTCTTCCTCTGGCAACAAAGAGCATCTGACCCTCTGGCAGTTCCTGCAGAACGTGGGTACAACTGTGCACAGGGACATGCTTCCCAACCCAAAGAAGGGCTCAGTATCCCCTTGGCCCCACCAAGTCACCAGATCCTGCAGTTGCTCTGCCATGTCCAGATGAGGCACCTTAGCCCAGCAGCCACGAACCAAAAGACACATCATGGCAGACGGTGGTGGAGCTCAGACAGGAAATGAAATGTCTGCCCCTGGTCCTCCTGAGTTTCCTATGAGCAGCCAGCCTGGGGGGATGGCAGGCTGCCAGCACCATCCACAGCAGGCTGCCTGTGGCTGGCCAATGCCAAGACTCTTTCTGTGGGACACACAAAATAAAACCATGCACAAACCTGCCTCAACTGCCTCTTCCAGGTTCATCAGAACACTAAGAATCTTGAATCTTATTAAGGGGAGAAGCTAGCGGATTTGTCAGCGTGAAGATGGTCAATAGCATTTTCATCTCTGGCTGGTTGCTTCAATTTAGGACTGTTTGGCTGGTGTTGAGGTCTAGATATCTAGCAAGACTGTAATTAGAGCCTGATTTGCCTTGCATATGGTGCCAAAGTCCTCTCCTGAGCCATGGGCCCCCCAGCCCCAGGCAGCAGCATAACACATTCTGCATATGTAGAGCACCTAGCACAGCAAGGCTCTGGTCTGGGATGGCAAAGTCCAGAGATATCTGTAACCTGAGCAAAACGTACTGGTCAGATACCAGAGAAAAAAAACATAAAACATAGCCAGTTTTCTTCCCACTAAAAGAGACACTGGCTCCATGTCAAATGAAAGGAGGTTACACAGGAATGGCCATGGTGTCCAGCAGCAGCTAGGGTGTGAGACTTCTAGCAGGTCCTCAAAAGCAAAGCTCAACAGGTCTGGTTCAAAAAAATGACGGACTATCTGGATCCTCTCCTCCCCATCCCTCAGGAGTGGAGAGCAGCGCTCCAAGGAGCAACACTGATCCAGAGGAGGGCAGAGGGGTAAATCACAGGCATATACGTACACTGGGCAGTTGTGCTCTGCCACCACCACTAATGAGATGCACTTTCTCGAGCTTGACCTTCCTGCAAGCAGCTTGTCACTTGCTATCTACTTGCCTGGAAGAAGAAATCTGCCCAGAGAGAAAAATCTAGGAGAGGGAACATGGAAAGGGAAGAAACAAGCTGGGGGTCACTGGGGCCTGTCCAGGGAAGGGACCAGGACAGGCCCACACTCTGAGGTCAAAGCAATTTGGACAAAGATCGGGGCTGCTCTCCTGCCTCATAAACTACAGTGGATTAGTCTGACCCCAGTTACTTTCCTTCAGGCTGGATGCTGCAGCTACTGTTGAACCCCTGCATGCCGTGTGCTCCCAGGAAGCCACACCACTATACTGCAGTGCTGGAGGAGCTGACACCACAATGATCTAACAAGACTCAGAGGCTGGAGGGAAGCACATCTCTTGGTGACAGTGAAGCATGCTCCCCGTTACCAAGCTGCACAGGATACCCAGGGGCACTTCTGCATGTTCTGCATCTGCTCCCAGCATGGCACATATGACCTAGGCCCTGTTTCCCAGACCTAAGAGGGAGAAAGAACCTTCATATCATCTCATCCAAAATCACTGACAGCAGACAACTCTCTGTACTTCCCGCCACCTTCTCTGCAAAGAGGGATAGCTCAATAGAGAACATATTTGAAGAATCCTAGGGACTCTTCCTGGCTCTGCCACACTCTCACTGCACAATCTTGAGATCACTTCATCTTTGCAGTTTCCCCAGCTGAAATGCGAGCCTAATTCTTGGCCAGCTACAGACAGGAAATGCTAGTTTTAGTGCTTGAACTACTCCAAAATGCTTTCCAGGTGTAGCTGTGAACATGGATGCGGCGTCCACCCAACAGCACACACAGCAGCTGGTGACAGCTCATCAGATCTACTTCTGGCTTGTTAGGAGGAGCAGTCCCCACCACACTCCCTCCTGCTAAGTACTTCTGCAGGACTTCAGCCCTATCCACACAGAGGGGGCTACTGTCACCTTCCCCAGCACTGCCAAGCTTCAGTGTGCTGGATGCTGCTTTGCCTGGCACTAGCATTCAGACTGACAAAAGAACAAATTTATTTCTCATGTTATTTTAGCATCTTTCCTTCCAAGGCAGGAGTAAGACACTTGCTTCACTTCATTGAGAGGACTTGGAGAATTGGCACTGTTCACAAGCTATGTTGTCCTTTGGGGAGGGGACCAGACTGAGCACAGCATCCAACTCACACAGTGGCCTATGCTCTGCTAAAATATTAGAGCTGGCTTTGATCAGTGTCATGACAGTTGGGTGCGGCTCCCTTCTGGTGTGCATCTTCAGGCCCTGTCTCTGCTGCAAGGGGGAACATAAAGCCTGGCAGATGTTGTCCAAGAAGTATAAGAAGGAAAGCAGAACCATTCCACCAAAGGTCACCTTAAGGAAAACCTCCTCCTGTTCTCCTCCACATTAGCTCTCCTTGCTTGCAGGGACATAGGGAGAAATATTATTTCCTGAAGCCTTCATTACCCATATGCTAGTGCACATCAACTATGTGGGGAACTGCCATGCAAAATACAGGCTCAGGGGAACAGCACTGCCTGCACCAGGAGACTCTCACGCAGTACCCCAAGGAGGGAGGTTGCTACCCACCAAAGGGAAGGCTTGACTGACAGAAGGACACAGGGGAGTATCACTGTCCCCACAGGCTAACAGGAGGTGCCCAGCCCTGTGGAAGACTGCACACCTCAAACCCAGTACAGCAATCAGCCTGTGAGATGGATGGGGTTTTCTTGTCTTTGCATCCATCTCCTCCCCAGTATAACCCAGGAGTGGTCCAACAGTCAGACTGATTGACTTCAACCTGCTAGAAGAACACCAAGCTGCTTGGTCCCACCACCTGGGACAGGTCACTCTTTACTCACACTGTTAGTCTCCAGCCAGGTAGGTCACGAGCACATCAAGCTGCAGAGGCTGGGGAAGGGATGGCACTGCAGCTCTCCACCCCAGCTCTGGGCCGGGCTGTCACATAGAGCAGCACAGCCTACCAGCCATCCCTCTTCTTTCTGTTGCTCTTCTTCTGGGGAAGCTCCTCCTAAGAGAAGTCATTTTCCCACCAGTGCATTTCCAACCTATTTCAAGTGTAAAACTGCCAGATGCTGGTAGGGTCACTCATTGTGGACATGGGACCTGACAGGGACACCCACGTCTCCAATCCTTGCTCTGAGTTGCAGAGACCATCCCCTTGGTCTGGCCCCTGCTAAGGGTCACCTGGGAAGTCCTGCTGTCAGGATTCTGCCAGGGGAGTTCCAAGGCACAGGATGCCAGCCTGAGGGCAGGGCCCAACTCCTGGGGACAGTGCCACTTGGGGTGGTGTGCTGCCATCTGCCTGCACTTCTCTGCAGTGAGCAGGGACCTCAGCCTGCCTGCACAGCCACAAATAGGCTTAGCATAGAGGAACCCACGCAGCCTGCCTGTGCCATGGAGGCTAGATGGAGAAGCTGGCAGTGTCCTGGACATGAGCCACAGGGGACCCAAGGCAGGGGACAGCAGAGCTCCCAGTGAGAGAGGTGGAGGGAGGAGGCAGAGGTCTTCCTCTTGTCCCATCTCCCCAACCCCCTAGCCAGGTCAGATTTGCTCTCCTTCCATATCATACCAGACACAGCCTGTCTCACCTCCCCTAGACAGTGCAGTCAGCTACCTATCCCACCCTCAACACCCCCCATCTCATTCAAACATCTCGCAAAGCTGTGTTCCTAGTGTCTCCTTGACAAATCCAAGCAAACATTCACATTTGCATCTCCCAAAACCCACTACTGACTCATCTCCTACTGACACACAGGCAGCCATTCACAGAGGGGAAGGTCTTCAGAACAAACCAGCCTTATACTGCACTCCACCCTAAATCTGCAGGGGTTCAACAAACCCTGGGCTCTAGTGAAGATCCCACCATGTATTTTCCTGGACTCATCAGAACTGCTGGTACAGTACAGTGTGCTCCAGAATTGGGAGGGAGTGGGATAATTCCTGCACTAGTTAGTTCTGCACTGCACTAAAAGCAGAAAAAACACAGATTTCAGAGCCCTCCTGTCATGCTCCACACAAGAGGTAGAGAGAAAGTTTTGAGGATCAGCTGCAGTAACTAGGAGAAGAAGCAGAGTCATTACTTGAGGGTCTCAAACCACCAGGCTGCTTGGCAGCATGTTTCCAGCCTCCTGCCTCATGATGTAGGTGACACGAATCCTGGTAGTTTCTCTTTGCATGCACCCACAGAACAAGGACACATCTATGATCCTACTCTGCACAAAAAGGTGGCCAGTTATCACCGAAGGATGAGGATCTGATGGCACAGAGTTCCTGGCTTGAAGAGCCAAGCAAAAGATGCTTTTTACTGAGCAAGTGACCTGAGAGAAACATGAAAAAATAAAATAAAAACCCATTGATTTATTGCTGGCCCAAGACAAAAACACTGTTTCCTTCCAATACTGAAGCATAAGGGAGGCAGTGAAATTAGTCACATTAGAATTGGACAAGGACCCCTGAAACAACAAGAGAAGCTGGCCAGTCTTTTGAAGCAGGAATGAGTGTTTTGTCATTGAAAAAGCAAAGAAAGAGGGAGAGAAACGTAAATCAAAGATAACATTTTCTTTGTGAGTTTAAAAGAATCTTTGCAGAGAACTGTGGATAATCAGGAAGGCAGAACATCTTTTTGCAAATGCAGGAGAGCTCTTGACCTGCCTGCTTCTGCTAGAGAATAGAGTGAGAGCCCCAGAAGGAACATTAGATCACATTGGTTATTGGTCTTGTTAAGAAAATAAGTCCATTAAGTGAACACACTTAGGCAGTGTGAACTTCCAGCAATGATGTACATGCACAGCCCTCCCCAGTGAACTCCTGCTAATGAAATAAAACATTAGAGGCCCTGAGTGAGCACACACCACAGCTGGGTGATGTGTTTAACAGGTCCCTGCTGAATTGCAAATGGAAGGTATTTCAGAAGTTTGTAAAGCTCACAGTGACAGTCAACAGAATCTCAAGTGATGCTTATAAATTCTATAGTGGCTGTTTGAAAACAAAACAAAAACACCACCAGATAAGAGACTTTGCTTAGTGCACAAGTGGAAGAATTCGGCCAGTGGGGCTACTCAGCACTTCTCGTGCTTGAAACACCTTCTCCTCTTGCTGTGATGTCTGGCAGTCCACCTCTGCCCAATCACATCCTACTCAGAGACCAAGGAACTCACTTCAGCAAGATTTGTGAATCTCACAAATGTGATCAAGTTTGTATGGTACAAAATAGACCATTCTGTAGCAGAAAGCCATGCAGCACCTTGTATCACCACCCTAGCTCCAGACCTGGATCAAGGCCTAGCACAGGTCAATGGGCAGAGTGCCTCATTGGTAGGACACAGCAGCATCCTCCCCTGGCTCCATTTGTCCTCACACACCCCCATGCATGCTTGTTCATGGTCACTTGTGGATCACAAACTCCCCATACAGTACTTCACTTCTTTAGGCAATCACTGCCTTTACTGTAACAGCAAGGCCTCAGAATGAGGCCCTGTGCCTTCACTGATATGCACTTCTGTTAAGCACTGGGCAGGGCCTCTTCATTACCAGGCAGGAACCACATTATGTATCCAAACTCACACAGATTTAACTTGTTTGCGAAATGATTCACTTCAAGAAGAGGCAATTGCTCAGAAAGTAATCATGTTATCTGGAATCACTCTACAAACATGCAGCCCAAAAGCAATAAGCCAGAGGTATTCCAATTCATCTGCTCACCTGAGAAACAACGCTTGGGACTGTTACATCCTGTCCCCGTTTCCCTGTTCAACACCCTGCCCCTTGACAGTAGAACAAAGGAACCCCATAATCCTGACTACATGAAATCCTTTGCCTAGCAGTACACCATAGCCTTGGGACAATCCCAGCCCACAGTGAGACCACCAGCTCACTACAGTCTGAAGGACACAATAATTAACATACAGAAGGAACAGCAAGCAGCACTGAGTGAATATTTATTAATGTAAATAAATAAAATTCTCAAACAAACCTTATTTAAAGAAACAGTTCATCTTCCTGCTATTGGAAAGAGTTGACCTCTGCTTGGAGAGAACAACTGTTCCCGAAATGCAGATTATTGCAAAACTACATGATTCAAAGCTTGTTCTGTTGCTCTGTGGAGTAGCCAACACTGGATGCTCAAGCAGTCAGTCCCTTTCCAGGCCAATATGTATTACAAACCTTTGTGTGAAGCCTTTACAGCTTTTCCATCACCTTTCCAGCTGGGAAGCCCAGTTCAGGCTCAGAATACATCTCTCCAGCATTCAGAGACAAGGCAGCGCTCTCAGGGATAGCTACCGGGTTTAAGCAATTCCTTAGACTAAATGGAGTAAGACAGTCTCTACCTAGTTGCATTAACCAAGCATGAATGTTCAGAGCTGCTGTGGGCTTAAAATGTACTAAGGACCAAGCATCCAAAGGTCCTTCTCCTTCATTGAAAACCATTTCTCTGCTACTGAGCAGCTTTCTTGACCTAAACAAGTTTCAACAGTTGAAGTTTTCTTTAAAGCACAAGATGAACCTTGTGCTCCAGCCAGTGATATTGTCTCCATAATAATCTTTGCAGAATAAAAAGAGCAATACAAGTAAAGAGAATACAAGTACAGATTGTTTTTTGGAGAAGCTGCAAAAATTCAAATCATTAAGGGCAGGCTAGCATGGCTGACACTGTTGTGGGTGTTTACTACAGACCACCTGATCAGGAAGAGGAAGTYRRTGAGGCCTTCTRCAGACAGCTGGAAGTAGCCTCACGATCCCAGGCCCTGGTTCTCATGGGGGACTTCAACCACCCTGATATCTGCTGGAGAGACAACACAGCTAGGCACAAACAGTCCAGGAGGTTCCTGCAGAGCATTGATGATAACTTCTTGACACAGGTGGTGGAGGAGCCAACAAAGAGGGGTGTGTGCTGCTGGACCTCGTACTAGCAAACAAAGAAGGACTGGTTGAAGATGTGAAGGTCGGGGGCAGCCTTGGCTGCAGTGACCATGAGATGGTGGAGTTGAGGATCCTGCGAGGAGAAGGCAGGGCAATAAACAGGATCGCAACCCTGGACTTCAGGAGAGCAAACTTTGGCCTCTTCAGGGACCTACGTGGAGGAATCCCATGGGTTAGGGCCCTAGAAGGAAGGGGCATTCAAGAGAGCTGGTTAATATTCAAGCATCACTTCCTCCAAGCTCAAGATCGGTGCATCCCTATGAGTAAGAAGTCAAGCAAAGGAGGTAGGAGACCTGCATGGATGAGCAAGGAGCTCCTGGCAAAACTCAAACAGAAGTATACAGAATGTGGAAAGGGGGACAGGCCACTTGGGAGGAATATAGGAACATTGTCAGAGTATGCGATGAGGAAGGCTAAGGCCCATTTGGAATTAAATCTGGCAAGAGATGTCAAGGACAACAAGAAGGGCTTCTTCAAATACATCAGTAGCAAGAGGAAGACTAGGGAAAATGTGGGCCCTTTGCTGAATGGGGTGGGTGCCCTGGTGACAAAGGATGCAGAGAAGGCAGAGTTACTGAATGCCTTCTTTGCTTCAGTCTTTACTGCTAAGGCCAGCCCTCAGGAACCCCAGACCCTGGAGGCAAGAGAGAAAGTTGGAGAAAGGAAGACTTTCCCTTGGTCGAGGAGGATCGGGTTAGAGATCACTTAGGCAAACCTGATACCCACAAATCCATGGGCCCTTATGGGATGCACCCACGAGTGCTGAGGGAGCTGGTGGATGTTATTGCTAAGCCACTCTCCATTATCTCTGAAAGGTCATGGAGAACAGGAGAGGTGCCTGAAGACTGGAAGAAAGCCAATGTCACCCCAGTCTTCAAAAAGGGCAAGAAGAAGGACCCAGGAAACTACAGGCCAGTCAGCCTCACCTCCATCCCTGGAAAGGTGATGGAGCAGCTCACCCTGGTTGCCATTTCCAAGCATGTGAAGGACAAGAAGGTGATCAGCAGCAGTCAGCATGGCTTCACCAAGGGGAAATCAGGCTTAACCAACCTGAGAGCCTTCTACGATGGAATGACTGGCTGGGTAGATGAGGGGAGAGCAGTGGATGCTGTCTGCCTTGACTTCAGCAAGGCTTTCGACACTGTCTCCCATTACATCCTCATAGACAGGCTCAGGAAGTGTGGTTTAGATGAGTGGACAGGGAGGTGGATTGAGAACTGGCTGAATGGCAGAGCTCAGAGGGTTGCGATCAGTGGTGCAGAGTCTAGTTGGAGGCCTGTAGCTAGCRGTGTCCCCCAGGGGTCAGGACTGGGTCCAGACCTGTTCAACTTCTTCATCAATGACCTAGAAGAAGGAAAAGAGTGCCTCCTCAGCAAGTTTGCTGATGATACCAAACTGGGAGGAGTGGCTGATACCCCAGAAGGCTGTGCTGCCATTCAGAGAGACGTGGACAGGCTGGAGAGGTGGGCAGAGAGGAACCTCATGAAGTTCAACAAGGGGAAGTGCAGGGTCCTGCACCTGGGGAGGAATAACCCCATGCACCAGTGCATGCTGTGGGTTGACCCACTGGACAGCAGCTCTGCAGAGAAGGACCTGGGAGTGCTGGTGGACACCAAGTTGACCATGAGGCAGCAATGTGCCCTTGTGGCCAAGAAGGCCAATGGCATCCTGGGGTGCATCAGGAAGAGTGTTGCCAGTGGAGGGAGGTGATCCTCCTCCTCTACTCAGCCCTGGTGAGGCCCCATCTGGAGTCCTGTGTCCAGTTCTGGGCTCCCCAGTACAAGAGGGATGTGGCACTACTGGAGCAAGTCCAGCATAGGGCTACGAAGATGATTAGGGGACTGGAGCCTCTCTCCTACGAGGAAAGGCTGAGAGAGCTGGGATTCTTCAGCCTGGAGAAGAGAAGACTCAGGGGGGATCTTATCAATGTGTCTAAGTATCTGAAGGGAGTATCTGTCAAGAGGATGGGTCCAGACTCTTTTCAGTGGTGCCCAGCGACAGGACGAGAGGCAACGGGCACAAACTGAAACACAGACACTTCCATCTGAACATGAGGAAAAACTTCTCCACTGTGAGGGTGAGAGAGCACTGGAACAGGTTGCCCAGAGAGGTTGTGGAGTCTCCTTCTCTGGAGATATTCAAAACCCACCTGGATGCAATCCTGTACAATGTGCTCTAGGTGAGTGTGCTTGTGCAGGGGTTTTGGAGTAGATGATCTCCAGAGGTCCCTTCCAACCTCAACCATTCTGTGATTCTGTGATTGCCAGGACTGCTCCTGGCACATTAACTGTAAAGTTAAAAGTAATTTTCACAATTTTCACAGTAGTGGAATAGTCCCACAGACAACCTTTTTCACCGCTAACCTTCCAGCTACAGAATTAGCTTGGGATACCCAACACAGGTTCCTAAAAAACAACTACCAGAAAATCCCACTGTCCAAACAAAGATAGTTTCAGAAAGAACAAAAACCAGGATTAAATCGACCAGATTCTCAAGGAAATCCATGTCCTTGAAGAACCTTTCCAACCAGACATAGTCATCTCTTTGCTTGCTCAAAAGCACTTACTCAATAATTCTTTAAGAATCCTAAATTCTGCTTCCAGTCAGAAAAAACTGTTCTTGTATCACAGGATTTCATACAACATCTGACACCTCCAAAGCAAGGTCAAAACAGTTCCAACTTCAACATTAAGAGGGAATGTTTTTTTCGCACCTAATTTTTCAATAATAACATCCTCAATGACTCTCATTTCAAAACCCTCAACAGCCTCCTATGAAACCACATCTACTTCTGAATTAAGCCCTCCTGGTCTCCACCTGCTATTCCTTATGCTTCCAGTTGCTCTCCAAGTAGAGAGAAATCAGATCTTGGAAACTAGAACAAAACAACCTGTTTTCTTTAAGAAAAAAATGTATTTTTTTACAAAACAACTTTAAATTTGAAACTTGTCATCTATATTAGAGTTTAAATTACTGTGCTGCATAAAAATCATGGCAATTACCTTTATACTGAACTCTCCTGCCAGTCTTGTCCTAATGAATTCAGGCACAGTGATCATGGCAGGGGAGGAGAAGCAACTTTTGCTTTTAAAATCAACTTCAGCTTTCTACATAAATCAAACATGGCTAAATCTGACTTTGAAAAAAGTGATGAAGCCTGCAGCACAGGATAAAACTCCCTCCTGTTCTGGCGAGTCCCGCATGTGTCCCAGGCAGACACTGGTCCCCAGTCTCCAACCCAGCAAAGAGGCTTCCAGGGGCTCCAGCAGGCCAAGGCAGCAGAGAGCTACTCTTCCTTCTACTCCAGATAAGTCCCAGAGCACTCCTGCCTTTCATTTACTTACTTGCCGCTAAATGCCTGATTTTTTCACCATTCTTACTTTACACATCTCAGTTGATTTACTGAATTATTTAATGACTATGGTGGGGAGAGGTGTAATTTTCACAGAATTTCTAGGAAACCTGGCAAGGAGATAGTAAGTACACATGCAAAGGGGACACAGCAGCACCAGGGAAGAGCACATACTGGTTGCCATACTGGTACCTTTCTCTTATGAGGCCAGGGTTGCATGGCACATAAAAGTTCTTGACTGAACTACAAACTTCCAGGCCTTCACGAGCCAGGAAGAGGTGGAGGTGGAGGGGGGGGTGTCCCTAAGCATTATGGCTTTGGAGATTTGAAATCCAGGAAGCTTTTTGGCACTTGAGATAAATGTCCCTTTTGGCTCAGGAGGTGCAGGGCACAGGAATTACCAGGCCACTGAAACAGCTGTCATGATCGCAGCAAGGGGCCTAAGATGAAGAATTAACCCTTCAGTTGAGCTGTTTTGTGCTCTCTATCACTTCCTGCCTACCCAAATTGGAGACCTGTCAGGGGCTGCCTTGGCTTGCAAACATGCTGCGACAAATGCGAGCGCAGCCTTTTTGTTTCAAATCCCTGGAGGACCACAAAGCACCTCAAGCTGAGGCTGACAAGTGCTGCTGGAAATACGAGATAAGCTCTGCTGGAAGAAAGCAAGGCACAGGCCTGGTACCTCACCAGCAAAGCCGCAGCTGCATGACCTATTTTTGTAACAACTGCTGAGCTTTGACAGCAGCTTCTTCCTCATGAAAATGCAAAGCTCTCAGAGCAAGCTATAACACACCCACTGAGGCAGGCAATGCAGCAAGTTAGACCAACAAATTCAAATCAGTAGCTTTGACAGTCTGTGTTTATGGATTTTTCCTCCTATTGATTAACTCATTTGGAGTTTGTTTATTTATTTGTAGTAAGGCTGCCTTGCAGCTCATTTACTCTCTCTTAATGCGATCCCTGAGGTGACAGTCTCCCTCTGCAAGGCCCATGCACAGTTGATGCCTCTTGTGCATTAACTACAGGCTCCAGCACAACTGTTCTGTATGGTGCATCCTCCCACCCATGCTCCAATTCCATGGTGTGGTTTGTACAACACATGCCTCAATGGGACAGGTCAAATCCTAGCCTGGGTCTGCTAGGCAGACTGCAGTTACACAGCCTGCAATGAGGACAAAAAGTGCACATTTATTGAGGAGGAGCAAAAATAGCTATGAAATGCCAGCTGATCACATCATGAAGGAATGACGATTTGTAGCACATCCCTTTTATAGCAACAGGGATGTAGAATAAACCACTGTCACAGCTTTGCTGGACAATGAACAGCAACATCAGGGGAAGATTTTATTTCCTTTTTCAGAGAAAGGGATAAAGATGTTCCAGTCCATTCTTTTCCATATTTCAAAAACTCAGTGCCAGCCACTCCATCCATAACAGCTGGCATCCAGCTGTCAATAGCATACCTAAGCAGTAGCAGAAATAAAAGAAATCGCTCCAAAGAAAGGTGGTGTATATCTACAAGATTCTAACAATAATAGGAGTGAGAGATTTTTCAGAGGCACGAATGCTAGTTGGGTATCTATCATTTGTACCCTTACTTTATTAATCCAAAAATAACAATGTAAACAATAAAAAAAGGCTGTTAACAAAAATAGACTTGAACTGAAACAAGACACACACTGCACACAAAGGGTAGGGTTACCATAAGCAACTATTGAGCAAATAATCAAAAGTTAAATTTAACATACAGCAGTACAGTGAAAACACTGAGGAATGAAAATAATTGCTGTTTCCAATAATAATTAACCCTGAGTTCACTTAAGATTATTAAAATCACAGCACTAACAATCTATGCAGTGTCACTCTGATTGCTTTCTGCAGTATCTCCACCTACTCCCTTTTGTCTTTATAGCTTGCACTTAGAAGATAAGAGTTGTGGGACAAGAACATCTCTACATGTTTGTGCAGCATCTAATACTATACGACCTTGGTGCTGTTCAAAGTCTGCAAGCATTGCTGTCGTAGGAGTTCAAGAATTGCTGAAATAGCTGCCATGTAAAAACAATTTGAGCTCCAAGACTTCGTGGTACATGTTCAGCCACAACACAATGAAGTCATCATCAGCAATCCACCTGAAAACAGATGGAATTGGTCTGCTTTTTTAACAGCTGGGGAGGAGGAGGTGGAAATCACAAAGGAAGCTACATGAACTTACAGGGTAAGATGTGCCATTTCTCTCTAGAAAGGCATGATGTTAGAAAAAGGCTGACAAGGAGAGTATCAAGCAGAAGAAAAATTAAACACTCCTTGATTCCCAATAAAATAATGGTGTACTACATCCATGGGAAGGAAGGGATGACCTTCCTAACCTGAGTTAGCACATTCTACACCTTTGGGCTTGCAGGTTCGATGAAACAGGCAGCAACTCTCTCTTCAGTGTGGTGACGGAGAACACACAGGCAACCACACAAGGTAAATATCATTGCATCTCAGAACTCTGGTCTGGCTAACATTACTGAATCTAAGAGTAAAGTGAAAAATAGAATAGCAGCTCTCAGGACTGAACATAATCACATTGGGTTTTGCATTGTAAATGTGGTGCGCAGTGCATCTTTGGGGTATTGAGTGGTTAGCTCATCCCATTGTCAATCCATAAGAGACCTGCCTCACTCAAGACTGAGCAGGGTCCATGCTCCAACACAGTTTGCAGTGAAAGTATGTCATGGGCCAGGAATGACACCAATGTGCCTCACTCGCGCAACTCTGGCAGCAGGACAACTCTCCACACAAGCAGGAAGCCAACATACCTCACGTTTCAGTGGCACTTCACAACAAACCAAAAGCTGCTGGGCCTGACCCTAATTCCTTGCTGAATCAATGTTGCAAACACATCACCTATTACATCACTACATTACATCACCTAACACATCACTTCATTAGCTTTTATCTGCCTTAGCTGGAAAGGAAGAGTAGCGTTACCATAGTCATGGTGGCCTAAGGCAAGAAAATATTCCTTCCATTACATGTTAAGCTTTCCTTATACCCTCCTTCCTGCTGACTTCAACAGGAAAAACAGCCCTCCTCTCTTTCTCCTCCCAAATTTATGACCTCCCCCTTTACTCACATATCCCTTGTGTTGCCTCACATGTGCCGACTTCCCTTTTCTCTCAAAGTGTCCAACCGATTCCCATAAATGAGTTGAAGTCTGACATGAGAGCACTACCAGAACAGCCTGTAAAACACTGACTTTGCCTAGCCGGCCTGGTCTGCGGCCAGGAAAGGCTCTCCCACAGAGCGCTATTCTTCCTGTCTCCCTTCCAGACAGGAAGGCCCTTAGGCTCCTTGTTACCTTTACTACTTATATCAGTAATTGGTGTTCTGCTCCAAAGCAACAAAACCAGTCATCAGAATGGTGCAAAAAGCCAGCAAGCCAAAAAGGAATCTTTCATTAAAGCTGGGAACACTGATTACAAACTACTTGTCCAAATACCGACTGCAAAGACAGCACTCCCTATGGACATAAACAAGTGAAGAACATAGTGAAACTACGATATAAAAAACTTCAGGGGTGTTCAGGACAAGAAATTGTGCAAAGATTTAAGTGCAAAACACCCTGTCAGCAGCAACACCAGCCAAATTGGGGTAATGTCCCCTAAGGGCCTGTGGTCAATATTTAAAACAGACAAACCAAGACACTGGAGTAACGAAGCATACAGAAACCTTGAGGAAGGGGAGCAGATAGCAATAAGGCAGTAGACTATGGCTTCTGACAATTGATTCCTGTGACAAGCACCTCATTATTTGGGAATACATCACCACATAGCTCCTTCCAGAATATGCTGTATTTTGCACCAGGCAACACCATGTACCATTTAACTATGAGCTGTTCTTGGATGTCATGGATATCATTCCCATGTTACTTCTGGAGTCACTGGACATCCTAATGAGAGACAGGGCAGTACCGCAGTGCTATAAGCTTTGGCTAAATAACTAACAAACAATTTGTACAGATGTTTTCTGTAGGAAAGCCTATGAGAAGAGATTTATTTTGAATTATAAAAGACTAACAAACAGCGTATTTTGTTATACATGCATACAGACAAATTCCTGAAGGAGTCTAATAACGTAGAAAATAACAAGCAAGCTGAAGGACCAGATCCCTACACAGCAGGGATTCTCATTTGGAGGAGGGAGGAAAAAAAACAAAAACTAAAAAGCTTAGTGATTATACACTTCAGAGTACATGTTATGAGATAACACAACAGGGATGCTGCTAATACACTAAAGTCATTCTACAATGTTTCCAAAACTCTGAATGAGCACCCAGTTCTCGTACAGCCTACCTAGGGGAATGGAGAGAAAGGAGAAACTGGCACCAGTGAAAACACTTAAGATTTTCGATCATAACAAGACAGAAGGGCCTGGTTCATGAGAAAGTCTGACCTTTTATCTCACTCTGACTGTTTTCTGTTTTGAAACATGGATGGCTACTGTCCAACGATTGTATTTCTTGTTACCAGACTGTTAATACTCTTTTACATCAGGCTAGACAGTGTCAGCAGTAAATATAAAAGGCTTTTAACAGAATTGGAGGAATAAGATACCTCAATATTATTGGTATAGAATGGAAGGAATTCTGCTGTGGCTTTCAGTTCTCCTCTACAACATGCCATTCCAACAAATCACATTAAGCACCATAAGTATCCAACAGTTCTGAAACAGTTTTGATTATATCCCTGTAATGCAAGCCTAGAAAGAGCAGAACTTCATGGTTCACAGCTTGGGGTCAGGCTGCAGAAAGCTGTGATGATCAGTCATGTAGGCTTACACTCCTCACTCTGGAGGCATCAAACCAGAGCAGCAAATGCTCCATGTCTAAAACACAAATATTCTCAGAACAGGGTGTCACCTCTAGCCCAGGGAAGATGGAAGAGACCAGGGATCTAGTAGTCTGGCTGACTACAGAATGAGGAGTTGCTGCAGAAGAGCTAGAAAAAAATGAGGTGTCCAAAGTAACCACTGACGCCACATGGCAACATTTGAAAAGGTCCAATAATTCTGGTCTCCTCACAAAGCAAGGAATGCCTCTGTGGTTTTCACATCTGCTTCTGTATCAGGAAGAGGAATCAGCTGGAGAAGCAGGCTCTAGGAAGCTGGTAAGGTTAGGGAGGTTGTGGAGAAAAAGTTACTTAAAACAGCTGTTTGTTTTTAAGTGAGCACTTAGCTTAGTCCACCTGCACTCCTTCAGGAAGTTCCACCACTACAGGAGCACAGTCATCAGGCTCTGCCTCAAAGTCCCATTTAAATTTCTTTGTTAGATGAGCCTTGAATTTTTCAGCCTTCTTCCTTAGTGTCCTGTCAGTGGCAGCACTGCATGTGTAGGAAAAGAACACCTAAAAAAACAGAGTAGATGTCAGTAAGAACTCAGTGGCACAAGCTGTGTCTGTTTCTTGCAAGGCTTTCATCAATAGGGTGCGCCAGTTAAAATTTCAGGTTAACCCCACCTGGAAGGAATCGGCCATCCTGGAAACCATTCTAACTATGGGTTATCTAAACAGAGCCTACACTTCCCCTTTCAACCCACAACTAAGACAGATATCCTGTCTTCATTCCACTGAGTCATCATTAGAAATATTTGTACTAAATAAGGTCAGTTCTGTTTCAGGCAGGAGCATACATGTAACTAAATCTGTATTATGGGATTCCAAAATATGCTTAACCGGCTGAACAGAAAAAAATCTAACTGACAGATGAGAACTTGCAGCACATCTTACAGCACGAGTCAACAAGGCCAAAAGGGAATAATACCCATCTTTTTCTCAGCTGGATGGACCAGGAGATCCTCCAAAGTATTCTTGTAATGTGGTATCACCAACAGCTTAGGAAAGACAGAGGACATTTTTAACAAAATAATCTTAGAGGTAAGAAAGGAATGGGAGCTCCCTAGAAAAAGTTCAGTTATCCCAAGCACAGCCACTCCCTGAAGATCCTTGAGCACAGGGTGCTGCAGTCCGGAATAACTTTTAAGGAAGGGTGGTTCCCCCGCCACTACCACCATCCAAACATACACAAATCCATTAACTTTTCACAAATTCATAGCTTTCTGTTAGCATTTTGGAGAGTTAAAGCATCCATGTCTGATTAAACAGGGCATTTAGCCTCAGAGCCCATCTTTCACCTGCCTGCTTCTACTAGTGTACTGAACTTGTGACCCAAAATTCATTTCCAAAGAAAGAAACTTATGTTTCAAACCCAAAGAAACATGCATTGCAGGGTTGAAGTGAAGGGAAACCCCTTTGGGACAAAGCAAGCTCCTGTTTGGAAGAGGTCAACTGACAGCTGCAGAAAACACTGAAAAGGAAAAGCAAAGTTTGTTGCTTTGTGTGTGACCATTTGCCTTTCCCCTGTTCATTCTGCTGTGAAGCTGCCTCTTTAAAATACCTCTTCGTACAGAAAGGCCAACAGAACTCCTTTACACAGCAAGACTCACATTAAAGAGTAAAAGATTATAAGGTTATACTTTACATTTCTCTTCAATGAATTTCACAATAAATTACTTATTTCATAAACCTTTTTTTTCTTTAAACATTGTGCAGACTGCATATTCAGTGGTGGTTTTGCTAAACTCTTTCTGCCTGAAATCAAACTCCAAAAATAAAGCTGTTGCATTCAAATACACTTTCCCCACCTCCATTTTGCACCTCTTCCAATCTACCTGCCTATATCTATAACTCTGCCAGCTGCATAAATAAAGTGGCTTGGTAATCCAAGTATCAGAGGTTCTCTGGCACTATTTCAAAACAATCAGGGAAATCCCACCAGTGCAGAGAACTGGAGAACTTTTAACAAGGAGAGGCTGAGTTAAACCATTAATTTCTTCTGTGTTGCTGGGAATGCAGTGATCCCCGCTGGGGTTAGCAATGATCACTGAAACCAACACTGCCACACTAAAGGCATCAGCTCCTATTGTGTAAGTAAAAGACAGAATCATGAACTCCAAGGGCATACAAGACTTAGGTGCCCAAAAAGGAAAGAAAATCAGAGAGACAGATGTGCTTCCAAAATTTCCATCAGATGGAAAGAGTGGCTGGTTGACACATTCTTTTGTACTGTTGTAATCTGATAGGGCAAAGTGTTGCTCTGCCAGTGTGCTAAAAATAGAGCTGGATTTTCCAGTTCTGAAATGGGATAGGAAAAAAAACAACCCCCCAAAAAATCAAAAATCAAGATTTTTGTGAATCAAATTTGAAAAAGCCCAGAGGGGGGTCAAGTGAAGTCATTCTCTTGATTAAGCAATGCTTCCCACTTCATTTTACCCAGTGAGTTAAAACAAAAATAAACAAAAAAAGGTCTAAAGCAGCAACTTGGAATTACAGGTACAGAAATGCAATCACTGTCTTTGAGAAAGGAGAAGGTAATACACAATTTACACCAAGCACTGCAACATAACTTACTACAGTTCATGCTAGGATTAAATTTCCATTGCTGAGTTATATGTGTATATCTGGTTTTATTTTTAACTGAATTTTGCCTAGATATAAAACTTGTCTATTTGCTGAGCTGTTAGTATAATTTCAGTGAGTGGGAGTAACTGGTCTTACTAGTACTGAATTATAAAGATTTGTCATACCTGTCTCAGCATAAGCAGAGTATTTTCTGCATTCTGGACTACCTGTAAATTCCTTCTAGATAAGAATGTGATTCTAGGAAATGAATGTGATTCTAACAGGCATGGAAAAGCTTTTAATATGCTATCAGTGCCCTAAGCTCAAAAAGGTTTCACTGAAACTTCTCTGCATACAAAACATCATACCATTCACGCTGACCAAAGTCAATATCATCAGTCTTTTATGACACATTTTATATATATATTTAGAATGAATGGCATTTGGAAAAAACACATAAAAAGACCTTGCCCTGCACTTGCTCAGCCTCTCTCATAGCTGTTTAGCTTAATGTAGCCTAAGACCTTAGTCATTTTTAGAAAAGGTATGCTGGTGCAATTCACTTGCATTACATACACTGCTCCAAAACTCTGAAATAGATGAATGCCATGTCAATGTAACAGGCTACCTTCAGCATTATTTTTTTAGTATAGTTTCTTGGCAAAAGACACGGCTTCCATTCTGTATTGCAGCTACTTATATTCTCATTAGTCTTTCCTCTCATTGCCTCACTTTGCTGGCCTTTCTATAGAGACTAACTTAAATTTATGCTGCATTAGACTCTTCTGGGCATAACTTTAGCAGACAAAACTCAGAGAAGACAAGCAAGTGGCATTTCTGTGTAAAGAATGCAGGGAAAAAATAAAAGAGAATATGAGCATGCTTAGAGCACACAGACTCACTGTCTCCTATGCAGATCAATAGTAGCTTACTTCCTCTTGAAAATCCTCCCCAAATTTGTTCTGATGTCCTGTATGTCCTCTTCTCCCACTCCCATTTTTTAAGTCACTCGCAGAGACAGCCACAAACATACCTGTAAGGTGCTGGTTAAAAAGTTGTCCTGGGAGACAATGTCCACAAAGAAATCAGCTGGGATTTCATTGAGCTGGTGATACAGCACAGAAATGAGGTTTGTGTAAAGGTCCTGATACTTCCCTATGGCATCTTCAGATCGACACAGGATATTTAAGAGTCTTTTCCAGTGCTCAAATGCATCATACACATTCCCAATCAGGAAGCAGATGAAAGCAAACTGCAACTCAGCTGCACATATTCAGGAAAGGAAAACAAAACAAAATATTCATAAAACTAGAAACATATCCAAGGTACACATCCTCTTGAAAGCTCTGAAAATGACTGTATAAACACGGGGATTGCCTTTTACTCATGAACAGCACCCTATTCTCCCAGTGACTCTGAAAACAGCAATCAATACTCCAAGCACCAACTATTTCCTAATGCTCTGCTATTCAGCTGGAGCACAAGCATAGCATGATCAGGCAGGATCCCTTATAACTATAATGGTCAACTTTGGAGAATCTACTGGCAATCAGAGTATACTGCTACCTCAGGACTTGCCTGCATTCTCAAAATCTTCCATGATGTCCAAATGAGAAAACAGAGATTGCTGTTATTCTGCAAGCATTCTGCTCCTTCTATGCCTGAGTTTTCAAAATCATACAGGATAGCAAATCCTACTGCCCTGAGGTAGTGGAGGTGTGGAACACAGGGGTGTGGAATACAGGAAGATGTGAGCAATACATAATGGTTGTTTTTCCTTCACTGAATTAAGAATCAGGGTTCAGTCTCACTTGATGTTTAGCATCAGCTGTTTTGCCAGAATGACAGCCTCACCATTCCCCAAAGCACTAGGGAACCTTACATACCCTTGAGGTAATTAGTCTTTGTATGTCCTAGAATAATTTTGATAAAGAATAAATTTTATAAGGTTAATAAAGAAAAAAGGGGAAAATAAAGGCTTATTCCAAACCTCAGTAACCTTGAGGCTCTAGTTCAGCTAGGTTCCCAAGTCCTCATTCCATTCTGCTCAGGAAAAACACACTCAACGATCTTCACAGAGTTGTCACTAATTTGTATAACAAGCTGTCAGAAAAGGCTGGCAAGTAATCAAGACCCAGTAACTGAGAGATGCAGTTCGCAGCGTGCCCGTGAACACTGGATGTCTTACCCTCTTGCAGTAGAGCTCACAAATCCCAAATGCTGCCACAGAGGGTCGCCAGCAGCCCACAGCAGAGACCTCCCATCTTCCTCCTGCTCTAACAGAGCAGAAGGAAAGGCCCACCCTGCTGATTAGTTAACCGTGTTTGGAACTGACTACTGGGAAATGTAATACCAGATTACTAAAACTCACTTAACTGACTGTCATCTGTACACTTCATCAACAGCTTTTGTTTAGAATTATCCATTCTGTTCTAGCTATGGTTAGTACTTTCAGTGCTATCTGCACAAGCTATGACCTCCTCACAAAGCTCAACTTTTCCACGACAGTTGTATTCACCAACAGTCAAAGCAGCATTTAGTAAAAGGATTATTTTTGTTTACTGTTTACCGAAAAGCCATCAGTTGGGACAAGAGAGGGCTAGGACCAAATTACAAGGTGGGAGAGGAGAAGGTTTTGAAGGAAACAGACTGTACTGAAAAGAATACAGAGGGCAAAAGGGACAACCAGAGTCATGTAAGAAGGAGAGCTGCCTCCCTAGTGCACAGTTCATTCTTCACCTGCTCTAAGTTACTTCACAAACCTTTGAGACCTTCATTGAAAACATCAAGCCTAAAACATAAAAATCCACATGGCACGGAAGCATCATTATCCCTAATTTATACAAAGGGAATTGGAGGCCTACAAAGCAAAGCAACTTGTCCAAAAAACCAAAGGTTGAGCTGCTGGGAAAAAGGGAACAAGAATCTAAAGATTAAGATGTCCTGATCCATTCAGCGGTCTCAGGACTCCCTAAGCTCTGTCCTTAGAAGATCGCTTGATAGACAAATCATCAGGCTGGCACCACAGAACAAAATTTATTTGCATTAGATGCAATGTGATGTGCCTTCCATGCACAAGGGAGAATTCGCAACCACACCTCACCTCATACCCAACTAGGATTTATGCTTCTGAATTAATCTGAGGCAATCTGGGTTCCAAACATGTTACTGCAGCATCCAGGAACAAAAGTGGCTAGTGGGGCAGCCTGGTCACTCTAGACATCGAGCACAACAGCATCCAGATTCTCATATCAGTGCAACTGGAATATACCCTATAGCTACTCTAACTTTGTAGCTTGTATAAACTGTTTTGTCTAGTCACAATTATAAGAGCACACTTGAGCCCTGAGGCTTTAAGGTCCACAGAACTGCAGGTTTCACCTGGGGACTCTTGCTTTACCACAAAACAACTTAATTCTTCCAAAGTGAATAAGTATTCTACTAGTGGGATACTATGTACTCACCAAGCAAATCGTGAGGTTGGCTGGAGTACCGCTTATTAATCACTTTTTCTAGAGCATAGCTAAGGTCCATGCTATGCCTTGTTATCTCCTCTGGAGTTGCACCATCGGGATACATTTGCTTTGGCAGCTCTGTGAATCTGATCTCAGTGCCAGCTTTCAGTTTCATCTTGGGTAGCCGTGCCATACCTTCAGCATAGCTCTTGCATTCTGTGTCATATGGGGGCAAGTTCTGTTCAGCACGGTCCTTGGTGTGCTTCCCAGCCAGCACAGGGAGAACTTCTGAAAAGGCACAAATCTGCCCACTCTCTGGTTGCAGCTTCTTCATCACTGATTCATTGATGAAGTTGGTGAGGGAAATCCATTTTTTCAGGGTCTCATACGGATAGGGCCCAAGAAACTTGTCCATCTCCTGCAGATTCACTCTCATGGCTTCAGTCTCCTCCTGGGCTGCTGGTGTAAGATCCACTTCCTCGTTGGTGGGGTTCCAGCGCAGCACCCGCAAGTCTCGCTGCTGCAGGCTTAGAAAGAATCCTGTGCGCGGCCCCGTTTCCCGGCTACTGGCTCCCCTGACAGAACTGTAGTGGAGGAAATGGACGCCCGGAGGGATCATTTTGACTCCGCGGAAGCGGGGGCCCACGTCCCAGGTGTTGTAGTCAATGCCGAACTCGGTGCCCTCCGGCACGTTCAGGATGACGACAGTGGCGCCCTCAAAGAAGAGCCTCTTGGCCAGCTCGGGGTCCAGCTGCAGTGCCGCCATGGAGCCCGGCCGCCGGCGGGAGCCAAGCGGAAGTCCAACGCAGACACACGCGTTCCCGGGCCGCCAGGGAACCGCCCGGCCCGGCCTGCCCCGGCCCCCCCCCGGCCCGCAGGCCGCGATCGCCGCAGCCGGGCGGCGCGGGGGAAAACCGCCGCCAGGCTCGAGTGCGCTGCCCGCCCGCCGCTCCCCGGCCTCCCCGAGCCCCGCTCCCACCGCGCCGCGCCTCCCCCCGTCCCCAGAGCGGCTGCACCCGCCGCAGCGCCGCACCGCCCACCGCGCCTTCGCCGAAAAGCGCCCGGGCTGCCCCGCCACCGCGGCACTGCCGTTCCGGGCGCGGCGGCCGCTTCCCGCCCAGCGGGAGCGGGAGCGGGAGCGGGAGCCGGAGCGGGAGCCGCCCAGCCGGGGCCCCTGGGCAGCCACTGCCGGCGCGGGGCCCCGTTCTGGCCAGCCGAGGGATGTCCTGGGAGCCCGTCCCTGCCCCCTGCCCCACAGCTCCCCCCGCCGCTGGAAGCTGCTCCCCTTGGTTCCCCCCGCTGGGCGCCCCACAGCTGGCGTCCCCCCTTCGGCCCCCCAACACCCCACAGCTGGCAGTCCCTCCCCTTTGGCCCCACAGACCCCACAGCTGGCGTCCCCCCTTCAGCCCCCCCAACACCCCACGGCTGGCAGTCCCTCCCCTCAGCCCCCAGCCTAATCCTGTCTGTCCTTTGTGCTCAGCCTGTGGGGGCTCAGGTCGAGCCCCAGGTGGTGGCGATGCAGCTTGGCAGCATCTCTGAAAAATCTTAGCTTTTGTCCCTGCAAAATCTGAGCTTCTGTTAGATGAAGAGATTGTCTTTCACCCCACACATGCAGAAATGTCACGTGGCAGCACAGTAACAAGAGGGCATCTCTCACTTGAGTGTCACAGGCACCCAGCAGCAGGAGCCACCACCGCCTTCCTCTCACCTGGACTGCGAGGCCGAGAATCCCACCAGGATTCAAAGACAGTCAGGACCCTCAAGGACAAATGCAGCCCTGTTCTCTGTGTATTTTGAACGTCTTCATAATCTACCTACTGGCAATCCTGAGTTTGCTACCTCAGGCAAACAGATGATGGTTAGTGGATACAGTGTGAAGAATACGCGACTTTCTTCCACCCTTTCCCCCAGCAGTCTGCAATGCCCAGAACTGGCATCTGCTTCATCTTCTAGGACAATACAGGGAAGAGTCCAGTATTTTAATATGCAGAGACCCTGGTCCCAAGGCTCCTCCATTAATCTGTCCATTCTCTTTGTGGGAAAGAGTCCATTTCATGCCACAAGCTGGTTCAGCATCAAACACATTTATTTCACTTTTATTGAATACAAGAACAGTGAGCACACACGCATACACCACCAAGCACTGAAAAGGAATATGACTGAAGGCAGGAAGGAGAAGAAGAACAAGGGAAGAGAAAAGGGGAATTAGTGAAGGAACAACAGAGCATTGCAGTTGGTTGGTAAGGTGCTTTTCAAATAAAAATAAATATTATTATTGTTATTGTCATTATTACTCATGCAATTGCAGACCAGGTTTGGAATGAATTTGTGGGATCAGGTAAAAACAGGCACTCATGTCTCCCACCCCTTTCAACAGAAAGGCCCTTGGAAGAAAACAAATGGTGATTAGCTCTCTGAAATGGCAGTAATGTGATGGGCAGGCTAGGAGAGAGCCAGGGCCATAATGAATGTTAGTCATTACTAAATAGCAGAATCCCACACCTTGCCAGGTGAACAAGAAGCAAACTTTTTTCTTTCTTTTTTATTTTTAAATATTGTCACCCATTAAACAAGCTGTGAAAGGCAGGAAACTGGATCCACTCACTGAGGTTTTTTTAACTCTAAACGTAAATAGTTTGAGTCCAATTTCACATCAATTCTATAACTGTGTAAGGCTACTAATTTTAACAGTGACCTTTGACTTTATAACTGTATGTGTGATTTCAAAACCAGCTATTCAGTTTCAAAGTGGCCTGTAGTTCAGTTGTATGACTACTAAATCCACATGGGGCCTCCTTTGGATTTGAAATACAAAGTGTGCTGAAGAACAACCAACGTGATGTGCGGACCATTGCTAATAGGCAAGATGGGCTGAATGCCCTGTACAGGCACTGCGAACAGGTCCTATCTCGATTGCTGTCTCTTTCAGAAAGTGTGACTGCTTTTTGCAGTTGTTTTGGGTGTATTTAAAAATATAAGAGAGAAAAGAAGCCTCTGCAATTGCCTTAACTCTTTTTGGTTTGAGGTCTGGTCTCTAAAAGCAGTAAGTTACAAGCAACTGAAAGCACTCAGACAGAATCTGGGGGGAGACTACATGACTGAATTCATCAGAAACCTGAAATGATCTTTATTGGCATTAGCCAGCAAGTCTATTCACTTCTCAAGAAGCCTGTCTTTAATGCTTGTAGAAGAATCTTATATGCCTGAAGGAGAACAGACTTCATGGGGACATAATAGCAAGTGACTGGTGGACCAAGGCTGCCAGAGAACAAGCTCTCTCTCAAGGAAACTCAGTGAGCAAAGTATGCTCCCACAATATCCTAACGGCTCAAGTTCTCCCTGTTCAGGATCATCCTCAGATCCATTGCTGGAACTGGTAAAATGCACCTACTCTGGGCACAGTCTGCGTGAGGGGTGGAGGACTAAAGGCAAATAGTGCAGAATTGTGGGCCCTTCTGTTTCTGCAGGAGACAGAGATAATTCCAAAAAGGAAACCCATTCATTTCTTTTCCTTTCTGATTTTGGTTCCATGTCCACCCTAACTGCCTGCTTCACAGTGTACAAGGCTCCAGCCTTGGCCCATAATCCCCTTCCAAAGGCAGCCATAGAGGAAGCCTGTTGCTAAAGGCCAAGTTGCGATGAGTTGTGGGAAAGGCAGCTTCACTGACATCTCCTCAACACGGACCTTCTTATGTGGAGGGCCTGGACTCTGCCATCCAGCCTTGTACACTCAGGGCACTCCGCAGTGATGGAGACAACGTGGGCTCTCCACTGCCTGTCCATCAGCAGCACCCAGAGACAAGGATGGGGAAAGGACTGGCATCACCCCTGCCATTGCCATCATGTAGCCCACAATGCCCTGGGCAGCCCTTGCCATCGCACCTGGGCTGTGGGGGAAGCAAGGCAGAAATGACTCCTCTTTGTCTCCAATCCTTCCTACTACAAAGCTTGAGTAACTTCATTACTGGGGTCCAGAAACAAACCAAAACAACCTCAACGATCATCACGGCTCAGTGGGCTGGAGAGGAGCTAAGACCACGCTGCCAGCTTGTTCCCAGCTGACTCTAAGGTCTTTGGATTGGGGCCAGGCAACATTCCTGCCTAGCATCTGGGCTGCAAAAACAGCAGCCTGAACCTTCTTCCTTGCCCCTCCAACTTGCCACTGACCAACCAATCCCAAACACGGTATACTGCGACACCAAACCCAGCTCTCCTGCTTCCACATGGATCAGCCAGCAGGACGTGTCTTGTCTTTCTCCCTCTGCCCTGCCCCCCCAAAACAGAAGTGGCTGAAACCGTCCCCATTCTCTTCTTGCAGGGCTAAGAGTCCCAAGCATGATCTAAGAGTCTCAAAATACACCAACCACAGTCAATCAAATAGTTAATAATTTAAAAATGTCGTCATCATATTTACCAGCACTGTTGAATTATTTTAATATTGTTCCCCCCTCCCCCCTTGTTATATATAATAATATTCATAACTTAAATGCACATCCATATGAAACCCCTACAGGCTGCATTTTTATAAATGAGAAACCATATCCATATAATTTGCTTTGTGTGAAATGAAATCCATCCCTAAATACCTTCAGAGAACAAGAGCTTGGACAAATGCACAGAGAAGAAGATAAGGAACAGAAGGGGCAGAATTAACAGAACCCCCAAAAATGCAAAAGAACCAGCATGGAATGAAGAAAAGGGTGTAACCACACATTCCAAATCGGAAAATAACTCTAAAGTAATAAACTCAATGGTTTCTCTCTTCTTTCCAGAGGTGGGAAATGGTTTTGCTTCTGCTTGTGGTTTTTATTTCGTTTTGCTTATTTCTTGCTTTGTTGCAAAGCAGTTTTCCTTTCCATTCAGTGTGCAACAAATGAACTCAAGATTGTGTATCCTTTTATGTAACATGCAAGACGGTGGCTTATTGTACTTTTAACAATGTTATTGTTATTATCATGATTTTTTAATTTTATTTTACCACCAATCCAGTAAATTCTTCAACTTATCTGCAAAGATGGTTGGTTTTGTTTGTTGTTGATGTTGTTGTTTGTAATTCATTTCCAGCATAGAGCAGCAGTGCAAGGATGCATTTTGTTTCCTGTTTATATATATATATATATATATATGTATGTATGTATGTATATATATATATAATATATTTGCTATTCCTTTTTTTTTAATTTTTGTCTCTCGCCATGAACATTGCAGCCAGGATGTCTATGTCTTGCTGACAAATCCAGCATGAAGAATCCTTCTTCACTATTCTCCAGGCTTGAATACAGATGCCAACTTCTGTGAACATGGTGGTCAAGATTCCTGTACAAGGCAGATGGAAAGGACTGGTCATGGAGTGCTCTCTTTCTTACTTATTGGTCTCTAAAAGGGCTCCTGTTTGTCTGAGGGCACTGGACAATAAAACTGCAAACAGTTTGGGGCCACAGTTTGCCCTTGATTACCAGGACCTCTGGTAATTACAAAAACCTCTGAATTTGCTGAGCTGGTGCTGGTGTATGGGAAAGCTATCAGTGAATCACTGCTGAAGTCTCCCTTACGTTAAGCCATTAAATCAAAACTGGTTGGCTCCCTAAAAGATGCAGAAATGACTGGGCTTGGTTGTTTGTACTGTGTTATGAAGGAGGTGAGATTAGACAGATGCAACAGTCTCTTCTGACCTTCCAGTCTACAACAGAGGTGGTCATCTTTTCCAAGCTTAAAAGCTGCATATCAAAATCTTCATAGGATCAAGAAACAAAATCATGTTTCCAAGAGGCATCTGGAGTCTGCCTGGGGACATAGCTCCTTGTACAATTTTTTAGTAGTGAAGCTGGCTTCAAAAGCTCCCCTTCTCCTGCCATGCTTCTCTGCCGCTCAGTTGCTCTGATACAAAAGTCTGGATAAAACCAGTGCTATGAAAGAGCTGCACCAACCCAGCTGAGAGGGGAGTGAAGTGCAGCATGGAGTAAGAATAAGTGGTTAAGAGTAGGTGCAGGCCTCCTCAAGCCAGCTTTAACCTGGAGAAAAATGTGTGTGGAACTGTGTCTGCTTTGGGGCATCTGCTGGGAGATGCAAACCTTGTGTGCTCGTACCCACGCTTGCATGTTTATAAAGGGACAACCTGGGGAACCTGAATGGCCATTAAAACCTCTTTTTTGCAAATATTGGTCTAATATTTGGGATTGGCCTTGCAGAACCAATAACCAAGTTTCTCAGCCTATCCACAAAACAGGCATCACCTCTGCCATTCCCTGCCCCGGAGGGATGAGAAGGTCCTTCCTCCTTTACATGCAAATGATTCTGACTCCTCTACTGACCAAGACAATAAGGGGACCACTGGAGCACTGCTTTTGCTGACATGGCCACCAGCTTTCTAATCACAATCAGGCGGCCACACCTGGGGTCACCATCACATTGGGCTGGACTGGAATTGCTGGTCCAAGAGATGCCACTCCTAGTGCCTTGGAGCAGCTCTTCCTATCAGCAGCTGATGGAGTTAGACCCCAACATTAATTGTGGCCAATTGCAGAAATGTGCCTTAGCCTGTTAAAGCAGGGAGGTGAATAAATCCCATGCACTGAGCACATAATTTCTTTCTTTTTACTCCACAGAGAGTTCCCTGGGAGGAAATCTGAAGTTATTTGGGAGGAAAAGAAAGCCAGTACAGAAACACAGGGAGTAAAAATTGGGTCATGCAGTGTAGCATGGGAAGAGGCAGAAACAGTGCTCACAGAACTGCTTTGCCTAACCCCAGGTACCTGTCCTTCAGGGCCTGCCAGCAGGCACATCCCTCATGCTACTGTAGTGGGATGCTATGCTGAAGTCTGCTGTGGCTAGGACATAAGGGATGCTCTGTCTGGGCAATCATCTAACTGTCATATTGAAGACTGTGCTGCTGTCTTGAAAGAACTTCTGCAAAGAACTCTACTGTGCAGTTTCACAACACAGGGCATAAGGGATACACAGAGATACTTGTACAGTTACATATATCTCTTATACAGCATGTATAAATCATACCTGGTAATTTCTCTACCTACCTGAGGTTTCTTGTCCCTTTCCTCTGGAGAAGGTTCTGTTTCTCTGTATACCACAGCTTTGGTTACCAGCATGTCAGGATGCTGTAGTTTTGCCTCTTTGATTGCTAAAGCCAGTGCCTAGAAACCGGAATGATGAAAGCGTTTATCATCACTTTCCTGAAATCTGATATGAACATTGCCAGAATGAGTTAGTGTATAAAAAATATCTGGACCTGAATGCGATTCCAGAAGAATGTGAATGCAGAGGTGCAAAACTGAACTTATGCATAATGGCCTGAAAGAAAAGTCTGCAACCTACTACTGACTGGGGGTTTGTAGAAAAGCATTGGGATGCCTTGTGTATTGCTCTTCACTTGCTTGCTTGTTTGCATGCAGAGATGCACAATGTTCCAGGCTCGCTAATGAATCCCAAGCAAAGCAACATCAATTCTCTCTGCCAAAAAACTCTAAAAAAAAATCTAAAATATTATTGTAATTAAATTCATTATTCTGAATGATCCTAAAAAGTCTAAAAATTATTTTAAATCCTGCTCGGGACAATTTTTTAAATACTTTGGACCTTTAAAAAAATTGCAAAGCAAAAAAATCTCAGAGGATGAAGTCACAAGAAAATGAGCCTGCAGCCCCAGAGATTTGTGTCAGTCTCTGTTATTTCATCATAAAAGGTTGTCACCTTTTGTTCCTTTTCTTAAGGTGGTAAATGTAAAACACAGCTATTTGGACTGCATCAACCTGTAGTGAGACTCTGCAGGAAAGAAAAGGAGAATTCTCGGTCACTCCAGAGTATTTCAACAAAGAAATGGCAAATGGAAACTAACGTAAGAAAAGAAAAAGGCAATCCCAAAATTGGACTCTGTGCTGGAACATAATCCTTACTGCTGACTCATTCCTTCAACAGGCACTGGTGGGAGCTGAGCTGGAAGTTCTTGCTCAGTATAAATCAAATGATCCAGCTCTTTCACAGGGCAAATGAGTGATGATTCCTGTCACTTCTTCCAAGACGGAGACAGGGTTTGCTGTGAGTACCACTGTACCCCTAGGAGAAATGAACTACCACGCTCTTCCGCAGTCTGGACAAAGCCAGTAGGCTTGGGGATGTGAGGGATCGGTTTTCAGAGTGAAGGAGCAAAGAACCAGGAACACTCGATGATGCAATCAAGGGGCAGCTACAACTAAACAAAGCCACAGCATTCTGCTCCTACCTGGTCTTGGTCCACATCTTCATCTCCTGTGATAATGATGCGCTTCTCTATCCTGGTCTCTGAAAACCCTCCTTTCACAGTCTGCAATACAAAAAGGAACATAATTCACTTCCAGCCTGCACCCCTCCTTGCTGGCAGCAGCATCCTGCCACTTACCATGGCACGGCTGGGGCATCACACCAGCCCTACAGGCTGCAGGCTTCTGGGGCAAACAACTAATGCAGAGTCTTAAAACCCTATATGGTTCATGTCCTAAATATGCTGCATTAAACACGATCCCTGCCCTCTCTCAAAGCCTTGTCTACGGTGACATTAGCCACACGAATGCAGATTAGATGCACATCAAGAAGCAAACCAGAAGGCTGAGGACGGCTGTAGTACAAGCTTTAGGACTGGGGGATAATAGCTTGTGGCCACGTGGTCACAAGATGGATAATAAAAAGATTCCAAATCCAAGAGTCAATGATGTACTGCCTCTACTTGTGTGTAAGGGGGATTTATTAGCACCCAAAAAAACAGAAGGAACTCTAGCCACCAGAGGAAGGACAATCCCAGCATCACCTCAGAAACTCCCACAATAATTTAGCACGCCTCCCATTAACCTTGATTCAGTGTATGATTAAAGTCAGCCTACAGCAACAGAGGACACAGCTAATCATGAGTGTGAGAGAGCATGGATGGGAGTAACAGTGCATGAGAGAAGAGTGACAAAAGGGCCAGGCTGCAGGTATTGAGCACCACTCTTGCTCACCCAGGTCTCTCACTGAGCTTCAGCTTTCATTTATGTGCATTTAATTTGGGAACAAGACGGCCAATGGTGAGGTTCTCTGGTGCAGCTCCCCCTACTTAATTTCCTGACATCTGTTCCCCCTGTCTGCAGTAATCCAGTTCTAATAAATCCAATACACCAAAAACAAACACCATAGCAGACAGGAAGTGGAGTGCTCCGGGAAAGGGGGATCTGGGGTCTGGCTCTAAACTGGATACACACACCAGTTGCATGGACAGGGACTTTCATATGCACTTGTGGCAGCCTAAAGCAGAGTCACTTCCATCCTTGCAAGTGGCTTCAGGGAGCAGAGAGGTCAGCAGTGCTGAAATCTGTTCTTCCGCCTTGACCCAATGACTCCCTTTCCTCCTGATTTACCAGCACCTACAACTGGACGTGGCTGGCAGTCACAGTCCACGTGGGTAATGGTGACAAACACCCAATGTCTGTCAAACACAGGCTGTCCATGCCCGAAGTCCCCCTAGGTCATACCTGGCTGAACTGGACCTGCTGTACAACAGGGGTGAATTGGGCTGGGTCTTTTGGACAGCAGCGCGGGGAATGGCGCTGGCTGATGATCCCCTACAGGACAGCACACACTTTTTCAGCTCATAAGGAGAACAGTAGCATTTTCTCCTATCTTCTCCAAATGCCAATGGCATCTTTCATCAGAAACCCATAGGGCTTCCATGTTTGCAGATGTTCTTACCTTGGTAACATGGGTAGTGGTGGAAGTGGAGAGGGTTTCTGCAGTGGCACTGAATATGCTGGTGAGCACCTCCTTCCCAGTGGAGCTGCCGGTGATCTACAGGACAGAGAGCACCTGTGTCAGCAGGGACCTCTGCAGGGGAAGACATTAGTGCTGGCTCCAGGGGTGACTTTCAAAGATTTGGGACATCAAGTTTTCAACACCTGTTGCTGATATGAGCATCTCCCCCCATCTTATTCCTTCTACCTGATGGAGCCATGAATAAGAGCTGAATAAGAGCTTGGTTCATTCACCTACTGCAGCCTCTGTCCTCCTCAGACACCCTTCATGGGAGCAGAACATCAGTGGGGACTTGATTCTCCCTTTTTACAGGAGACTGAGAGCCAGGCCTAGCGAAGGAATAAAAGCACAAAAGGGACATGCTACACGAGGGCTATTCCTGCACCTCCCACCAAGACAAAGCCATTTAGCCAAGCATATGCCTGGCTTGCAGAGGGTAGACCATGGCAAGAGAAAAGACATGCTGCACTGTTCCAACTGGAGACATTAGCTCAAGCCCAGAGAGCTGCAGAAAAGGCCATCTCCAGCACGGAGATTATTTCATTGCTGCATTTGATTCCTCTGCTTCCACCCTCAAGGCCACGCTATGTGCAGAGCTCTCAGGTTAACTCCACCCCCAAATGCAGCACTTTTGTCTGTCTTGCTTTGTGTGGAGATGGCTGGGAAACCTTTGCTGGTTCCCCAGCCACATCCACTGCCAAGCATTGCCTCCCTGGGGCTCCAGCTTCACTAAGTGACCAGCCTGGGGCAAGATAAGGCATTTAGCCAGGTTTGACTGCACCTAGAAGAGGTAGTTAAGCAGAAAAGCACTTTATAAAGGAAGGCCTGCTCTGAGGGCCTTGTCCTACACAGTGCTGAGCACTGGGCAAGATTGTTGATGACTATTATCTCCTCTGAAGAAGTTAAGAGTTTGTGACTACTACTACTACTACTACTACTACTACTACTGCAAGATAGGAGACATTGAGCATTGCCCTGGGTACACAAATTCAGAACTTGAGGCAACCAGGTAGGAACCCCAGGGCTAAGGAAAACTCAGCCTGCTTAAGACCTCACCAGGGACTGTCTATTTTTCAGAATCTTTCCTCCTCCAGCTGATGCTCAAAGTGCGAGTCTGGCACAGGAAAGAGGCCACAGGCATGGGGTTCATGGCCTTCTTGCTCCCCAAACTTCTCCTCCTCAGGCACCAATGCATCCATCCACTCTTGCCCAGTACCACCACATCAGCCAAGGGTGCTGGTGCTGGAAATGTAGGATGAGCATGCCTCCTGGGTAGCCAACAGTGACTGGCCAAGGCAGCCTAAACCCAGCACAGGCTGCCAGTCCCCAGCTCTAGTGTTCAGAAGCCAGGCCGCCTTCCTCCGGGCCTCCTCCCTGCATTGAGCCTCAGGCAGTGGCGCCATGCCCTCCACTCACCGGTGACACAGAACGAAGGTCTGTCGTGGGTCCTGTCCCCTTCCCAGGCTTGGTGCCGTGGTCCTGAAAGAAGAGCACACGGGAGCGTTGGCATGGACCAACGTGAGGGCAAAGGGAGCTTGCTCTGGGAGGGCAGCACTGAAATACAGTGGATCTCCCTCAGCCTCTGGAGCCTTTAACAACAGGACTGAGGTCTTCTTTTTCCCATCTCCCCCAGCCTCACAGCCTGCTCTCAGTCTCCCTCACCCAGCCCTGAGGACACAACCACAGCAGAGGAACTGAATGGGACACTAGCACCTTCTCACACCCTGAGGAGTCAGCCCTGCTTACTGAGGTTGTTGATATGGTCTCTGTGGTGACAGTGTGGGAAGTGGCTATTGCGTCTTTGCTGCCTGGGGTGCCTCCTTCCACCTGCCAAAGGCAAAAGAAAGCTGGTGAGTTTGGAGGTACCTTTGAGGGAGCTACACTAGCAGAAACAGTGCTTTATTTCCCTCGCTGCCAAGGCACATGGCTTGGGAAGCTGTGGGATGGCCACAGACACATGCCCAGCAGCACTGTGCAGCACATACAGTGAGTGTCACCCTCCAGAGACATCCCTGCACACCAGTGCCGCCCAGCAGCATGGGAGATGAGGTGAGGGAAGCATGTGTAGGGGAGGGGTTCAAGGGGTACTCACATGGAAAAGTAAACACAGAATGCATGTGGGCTTTGATTTGATGTCTTGGGGCTTACAGCAAGACCAGGACAAGCAGAGAAACCCAGTGGCCTTGCTCAGCCATCTGCCCTCACAGTGTTGCTGTTTGGGGGCAGTTTTTGATGGACTGAGGCTCTGCAGAGCCACCAGGGAACAGGGCAATGAGAGAACGAACCCAGCTCTGCTCCCTGGCCCTGGAGCCAGCCTCATGCAGGACAAGGTGCCACATCACCTGGGTTGCTTCTGCGGCACATACCCTGTGGGGAGGAGAGGCTTCTGCTTCAGGCTTCTTCATGCCTGACACCAGGCCAACAGTTGTGGCATCTGTTTTCAGCACTGCCGACTGCAGAAGAAACACAGCAAGTCAGCAACTGCATTAGACTGTTTATTCCCAGGGCTCAATTAGAAACATCACTGCCCCATGGGACATGTCTAATTCCTCCTCTTGCGCTAGACCACACACAACTAGTGCCTCCCTATTCTCTTGCAAATGCCATATCTAGCTCATAGCCCTGTGGGCACAAGGCAGCCAGAAGGGATCCATGAGGACACAGGCAGTGTCTGGAGAAACTGTAGAGCTCTACCCTCAAGAACATACAGCAGAGGCCAGGCTGTTACCAGAGGGCAGACAGCTACCATGCAAACCGCTCCAAATGACTGACATACCCCAAATTGAACCGGATGCCATCACCAGATTTTTTTTTTTCCCCCATAGATTTATATACACCATGGGTTAGGGCAAACTGGTCTTCTAATGTTGGGTGAGATCCACTAAACTCATTTCAGTTGTGACTGACCTGACACAGGTTTATGAGTCTGCCTTAGTTCCAGACAGTTGTGATCACACCCTTGGTGACAGATGGAGACTAAATCGTAGGAATGGAGACAGGTTTTCAGCACTTCCCAGCTATGAGGACCTGGAGCAGCCTAGAAGTCCTGTCAGGGGATGGTTATTCAGGCCTGATTCAGCCCCCAGTGAGTCCCCCACTTTTCTGAGCCAACGACCACCCCTGCCCAGTGCATGGCCATGGACCCGCAGTACCTCACTATCCCTGGCATAGCAGCCTATGTCACAGGACACGATCCACGCAAGAGTTTCAGATCAAACACCACACAGGCTGATTTGGAGAAAATACCTTTTATTCTTTTGTTTTTTCCTTGCTCTGGGTCTGGACTCATCCTGCCACCAGCTCATTAGGGAGCAGAGTGGGGACTTACCTGCCAGTAAGGGCTCACGGTCTGCACTGCAGAGCAGCTGCCTGGAGCACGTGGCCAGGCAGAGGGAGGAGATCTCCAATTCGGATGCTAGTCTAGGGGCTGGGTGCTCGCACAGGGGATACCACAGCCCTGGCCCAGCACAGAGGCAATGTTACATTCCATGCGAGATGAGTCTGGCTCTCCTGTCATTTCTCAGTGGTATACACTCAACTTCCACTTATATAGACATGCCACATGCAGTTTCCTTAGCCCAATTATAAGCATTCCCCTAACAGAGACCCTCCCAGACCTTCGAGGCTGTTCCTACCAGCTGTTCCATAAACGTCTCCCACCCCCTGCACAATCAGAGAGAGGTTAGTTGGCAGTTGGCATTTCTCTTTACTATGGAAGCTATTCATTGACTTCATGCAAAACACAGGGACAGTCACTGATTAGAGAAACATGCGTTTCCCAGCTGCCAGCATGCTATCATGGTGCAAGGGACACAGTAGGAGGCCAAACACAGTGGATTAAGAGAAGAAGGTGACTTCTGGTTAGCAGATGCACAGAACACACACGACAGACATGCACCTGCCTAAATTGAAATAACCATGCAACAAAGATGACAGCTTGTGTTAGGGTAAAACAGTTAAACCGGACAGGAACACGGAGTTGTTTGAAAGCTAGCATGCTCTTCCAAACAGACGTGGGACTACAGGCCAATGCAGCAACAGTGGGCACCATGACAAAGAACACCGAGAGATGATGGTACTGAGACAGTCTTGGTGGGTGGCTTCTCTTTTTGTACCTCTAGCTGGGATACTTCTGGGCTAGGCTGGGAGACCTTCTCCCCTCCTTTGACATCCTCTTCAAGTCCAGGAGCTACTTTTTCAGTATCCTGGGAGGAAGCCAGGCCTTCATCTTCTGTCTCACTCTTGTCTTTATCCAGCTCAGGCAGACTCCGGGATATGTCCTCGAAGGCTGTCCCATGAAAGTCACCAATCACCGTGAAATCCACTTCTGCTTCCAGGCTGGATGTTGAACTAACCGTGATGCTGGAGCACTTGCGCTCGATGGCCAGGTGGTTGTCCTTCAGAAAGACTGAGTCCTTCTCCTGGTCCTGCTCCTCATCCCCGGTGTCACTCTCGGGAGCCCTGTGCCGAGGTGGCTTAGCTTTCTCCTCGGCACCCTCCCTCAAGCCTGCTCTCTGAATAAGATACAAAGGCGGAGAGAGACTGAGACTGTGAGCATCAAGTGGCATAACAGAGCTGCCTATGCCAATGGGGGGAAGAAGGGGAGGAGGAGGAAAAAGAAGGCTGCAGCAAACATCACAGAGTAAAGTCAAACACAACTCAAGCATGGAAACTGAAACCTTTTTGACAGCAGCAACTTTGCAGGGAGGGGGGGGAGTTACCCAATCTGATTTTGCCAAAAGTCTATTGGTAATTAATCATATGAGAAAAAGGGTCAGTCCCACAGAAATGCTTGGCCAGCCTGGAGGCACATCACAGTGCACCTGGTGAAAGCAGATGTGTGCAAAACAACAGGTCTTTTAAGAGACATTCAGAAACAGTTCAGACGCCAATGCTATCACGTGTCAGTAAAGTTGGGCACCAAAAGAAACAAAGGGAAAGAAAGAGAGAAGAGTTTGAACAAAAGAAAAGGGCCCCGTCAGCCACATATGTTCAGGGAGAAGCAAAGGAGCTTGCCAATTCCACTGAGCTTGCCCCAAAAGGAGTATCTGCCTTGTGCCCTGGCAGAGCATCGCCCCAGCCTTCATGTGGGAGGGAGGGAGGGCCCGGCACTCACCCGCAGCCAACCGCGAGCACACCATGGCAGCTGCCTGCAAAATGGCAGTGGGGCTAAATCAGCAGCACTGACAAAACACTCCACCTCCAGAGGCCTCACAACTAGGGATGACACCAAAGAATTGACCGATTTTATGTTTAATCAGTGTAATTGACAACACGATCAGAGTCAAGGGACAGCCTCTCTCCATTAGCTCCTCTCCAAACATGGACATACCTCTCAACTCTGCCATCAGAGGGTAAACTTCCTCTTCCCACTCTTTGCCATGAAGCAATGGGAAATCTGTATCCATGCTTCTTTTTTATTTTGCATCTCACTCTACGCATTTCTCCCTTAGGATTTGCTCTAAGCCCACTGATGCCATAAGAAACCCCTCTCTTGGACTCCGGGCCAAGTATTTGCAGCCAGAGCCAGCCCTCCAATTGGCCAGGCTCTGCCAGCACAGGTGCCCTCTGTTTGCACTACTGGGAGGTTGAGAGGTATGAGAAACAGGGTGTCAAACAAACTCCACAGGAACACACCCATATACATATATGTGTGTGTATATATATAAATATATACATAACAGCTCTGCAAATGGGAGAGGAGTTGGAAGCATACAGTCCTCAGATGGTTAAGGTGAGCTTTCATACTATGGTAAGAAGTAGTTAGTAAAACAGCACTGAGACCTGGAAGACTACTGGAATAGCAGTCTTTAAATTGTCCTCTTTCAGGCTGGATTTTACTGATGGGTCAGATAAATCCTTTTCTTCCCCACTTGGTTCCTGAGATTTGCTCTGGATTAGAGAAAAGGATTAGTTTTAAAGAAGTGAACTCTACAGGAGTTGATCTAGTGCTTACAAGAGCAGAAGAAAGCTATTTCATCATCCAGCCACCAGCTTGCCAAAGACAGGGGAGGATGGGTGAGGCTGGAGAGCCAAGCAAGAAGGGATATCAATATAAGAAATGCAAGGGTGAAGCTGGAAGCGTGGGCACGCTGCTGCTAGGTGTGTGTATGTGTCTGTGACAGATTCACAGCTCTTTAAGCCACCCCCCATCCCGTATCCCTTTCTTGCTCCTGGACACGAAGCTTGGGTGCCCATTTTCAGGTTAGCGGCTGGCATTCTCCAGGTAGCCAAACTGTCGGGGTTCACAAAACAAAAGCTGATGGACCAACTGGCCAGCGGATCTGCATTCAGCAAGTAAGCCCGACTACACACACATACATAAAAGGACAGGGGATGCAAAGCGACGGGTCTCAGTCAATGGATGTGTGAGGTGCCATTGAATATGATAATAGAGCCACACAACATGCGTATGAACTTTCCATCTGGACAGTTCATTGGAAGAGTTACCACGGCTTCTGCCAGTGTGAGTTCGCAGCCGGAGTCAGGGGAAGCAAGATCAGCAATATCTTCTCCTTCATGCTCCAAATCAACAGAAACATCTTCTTTTAGAGACAGAGGCTGGGATGAGTCTCCTGAACCAACCCCTTGTCTGAGGGCTAAGGAGCCCACACTGGACATGGATCCCACAGGAATGGCTGACACCACGGAAGATGAGAGGAGGTCTGTGTCCAAAAGTGTGTCCTGTGCCAGATCCATCTTCTCCCTTTTTTTCGCTGCTGTCTCAATTTCAGGCATGCGCTCTTGTCCCTCCTGCGCTGTCCTATGCTCAGCTTTGCCTTGCTCAAACATCTTAATCTTAGAAGCCACTGAGGTTTTCTCATACATCTTGCCATCCTGCCAGACCCCTGGGAGTGGGGCTGAAACCAGTGTCACAGTGATATCTCCATGCTCTTGGGACGTAGCTTCTATCCTCCCAGCAATGGACATCAGTGGCCCAGACTCTGTTTTCTGTATCCCACTGCTAGCTTGCAGTTTTACCCTGCCTTCATATCTAAAGGTAGAAGGTTGGTACAACTTGCTTCCTTGACATGATCCTGTTACAGGGGAGTGGGAATGCAGGACATGATCATTTTCTTCAGAAGGAGACTTTTCCTGCAGTGGCTGCTCTGGAACAGGGCTCTTGTCCTTGGTGGTTTCTTGTACCATAGAGCTCCTATCCTGCAGAGCCTGTCCCACATTAAACTCCAAGTCCCAGTGCGGCTCTCGTGCCTTGGGGGCTGCAGTGTGGAGTGGCCCTCCAACCTCAGCACCCTTTCGGGGCAGGTCTCCTATTATGGCTCCAGTTTGTAGTTCCATTTCTTTTGCCTTGGGAAGAAGCTCTTCTAGGCTAGGAGTTTTGTCATGAGATAATTCTCCCATCTCATTGCCTTTATCTCGGTGCAGCTCCCCTGACATGGACTCTATTTCTTTGGACAGCTCTTTTATCACGGGCTTTTCCTCCTGGAGTGGCTCTTCTGTGGCAGGGACTTTGCTATGGGCTGCCTTCCCTGTGGCAAGGTCTGTGTCTTGAACCACTTCCCCTAGGACTGGATCTCTGACCTGGGAGAGCTCCACTGCAGCAACACCTGTGTTTTGGGGTGGTTGTCCTATGACAGGACTTGCATCTTGGTGTGCTTCTCCTGCAGCAAAGCCCATGTCTTGGAGTTGTTCTTCAGATTCAGGGCTCATGTCCTTGGGTACTTCCACCTCTGTTACAGGGGTCATGTCCTTGAGTGCTTCTTTACCTGCTATGGGGCTTGCATCCTTGAGTGTCACCTCTGTTATGGGGTTCACATTCTCAATTATTTCCACATCTGTTAAAGGGCTGGTGCCTTGGGCCAGCCCTTTGTCCTTGGGCTGTGAGTCTTGGGCTGGCCCCGCATCCTGGGCTAGCTCTGCAGAGACAGGGTCTGATTGCTGAGGTAAGGGCCCAGGGGTGGAAGCATTCAGTTTATCCTCCTCTGACCCTTCTGTGGCACCAGGATGGCCCTGCTGAGGAACAGCTGAAGGGGGTGGTTTAGTCTCTATCTCTTCCATCTGAAGAACCACTCTGGAGCTTTCTTCCTCTTCTCCCTCTGCAATGATGCTTTCTGAGACCTCCCACTCTGCTGTGGAACTGTCTGTGCCCCGCTGGTCTCCCGTAGCCAGTCTCAGTGCTGGGTTCTCCACCTTGCCCTGCTGCTGCATGTCCTTAGCTCCTCTGCCTTCACCTGCCAGGGCACAGAGCTTAAATTCTCTTGCTGGTCTTTGCAGATCCTTTTTCTCCAATTCCACTTCTTGGGAACATGATATGGCTTCATCTCCCTCTCGTGTTTCATGACCTGTCAGCCCAGCAGATGCTCGTTCCTGCTGTACTGACAAAACTTCCTCCTTCTCTGAGTGAGGATGTCCCAAAGGGCTTGTCTCATCACAGCCTGTCTCACAGTGGTCTGGCTGTACGGCAGGTTTTTCTGATACTGCTTTCTTTTGCTCACCCACTGAAGAAGTGGACTGGGACCCTTGTTCTGCAGGTGCTGTGGGCCCTGAGCCCTGCCCTGGTTCATTTACCATAGTTTCTAGCCCCTCCTCCAAGCCAAGCCTTTCTCTGGCCTCTGAGAGCAGATGTGTTTTATTCTCCTTCTCATCTCCCTCTATATCTCCTAAGTAGATGATCCTCTGTGTAGAGGAAGTCTCAGTCTTGTCATCACTAGACTTCACTTTAATTTTAATGACCTCTGTGGCTGTGGTTGGCATTCTGGCCTCCTGCTTCCTGGAGGCTGCAGAAACACGCTCCTCTAAGCCCACCTTGCTTTCTCCCTGGTGAGAGTCTGGCTCTGAAATCTCAGACCTTTGCCCCTCTTCAGATTTCTGACATGGCCTGGACAGACCTGGCTCTCTGATAATCACTTCCTCTCTCCTCTCTTTGGGCTCTTCCTGTCCACTCTCAGCTGGCAAGTGCTCTGCTTCCATGCTGGGCTCCCCTCTGGATGCTTTCTCACAGATCTCATCCTCCCAGACAGACTCAAAATCCTCTGGACTAGCAATCATTTTTGCTCTTCGCCAGGTATCCAGGGCTGTATCTGCTGGCTCTTCCAGGCCTGCAGCTTCCTTGGCTTTCCCTACTGCCATCTCCGCTTTTGATATGCTCACATTCATTTTCAACTCTGACGTACCTGTACGTGCTTCTTCTTTCTTGACTCCCAGAGCTTTCTTTAGAGCTACCTCTTCCAGCCTAGAAGTTTCTCTCTCTATAAATACCCAATGCTCCGAGCCCTGCATTGCAATTGGAGCAAGAAGAGTTAGCGTCAAACATACTTTACCTAACAGCCGATAACTGATTTGATAAGTAACAGAAGGATAATCTGCCTCAGACAGGGTTGACTAAATTATTATTATTATTCATGCAAGAATTGAGGCAGGGTCTACACTAAGAGCCTAGCAACTGGTGGATGGGCAGAAGGGACTGAAAAGAATGGGACTGATGCTGCAAAGGTGACTGAGCCCCCCCAAACTCTCCATGGCCTGGGATCATTTGCTCTGGGTGATGGCTTACATAGCTGCAATACTTGCCAGTTTGATGGACATAAAGAAGTGGGGGCAATATTCCTATCACACACATTAACAGAAGCCATCACAGCACTTCCCAAGAGGCAGTGGAGCACGGCTGGTTAAACCAAACTGGGACTCCACATTACAACCATGCTCTTAGCTGGCTCTTGCAGTCCCCAAAGGGTGAGATTCTGTTGTAAGCAATGGCCTGTGTTTTGACTAGGCTCTCAGCTTCATCCACGTACCCTAATGCTATGCCAAACTGACAAGAAGAGAAACCACCTTTAGACATTAGAAAGGGCCCTTCTTGTCCTTATCAAATCCTGCAGCTCAGATTCACTCCAAAGTCAGTCCTTCCTTCCTAGCTTTCCCTGGAAATCTCATCAAAAGCAACTATTTAGCTGAGGTTTCTAGCAATGCTGAAACCATGCAGTTCAGAAAATGTAATTGTAAAAGGTCGCCTCTAAAATATAAAAGACCATGGGCTTGGCAGCTGAGACAACTACAGATACTGCAGCAAGGACCAAGTGAAGGCAGTAAAGCATCCTGCAGCAAGGACACAGGGAGTATGTAATATACCACACAACGTATCCATGCTGCTGTGCAGAGGAAGATCCTAGATTATTATTACTATAATTAAAAACATACACTTTGTACATTCATGTGTTTGCCCTGCAAGACACCTAAAGACTTTACAAGCTCCAAGCACAAAGCACTGCTAAAATTCAGCCACTTCTGGAACAGAAGGTAAAAAATAACTCACAACAATACAACAGCAGGAAAACATCAACGGGCATTTTCACTGACAAGAATGCTCTGCAGCCTCCCCACTCATCCCTGGGATACACATCGCCTGTGTGGAGAACGAGGCCTCAGGCACGGTCATTCAGAGCTCAACACTGGGCATCCACGGGAAGACACCAAGGCAGGCACAGGCTGGCCACCCTGCGCTGGGTCTACCCACGATGTGGATGCACAACTGAGATTCAGATCCCGCATCTCAGCTGAAAGACAGTGTTCTGCAGCATGAGTTAGACTGACCTTCTATGGCACAAGCGTGCACTTCAGCCACAGACAGAGGTCAGCTGCACTCTCCCTGCACAAACTAGGAAAAGAAATCAGTGCAAAGGAGAGCTGGACTTGCAAGGCCCAGGACAGGGGTGTCAAGTTAATGTGTTTGCAGCTAATACTCCAGTTACACTCAGAACGGAAACCTAATAACTGAATACTGAATAAGAGGAAACTGAGGGCAGAAGGAAGCAGAGAGAGAAGGAAAAAGAAAAGGAGATTAGGGGACAGAGAGAAAGAGAAAGGAGGAAAAGCAATTGCTGAAGAAAATGCCTCCACATGTAGTTAAAGAAGGGAGATCAGAAATCAATGAAAGTACCCAATAGAAAAATGTCATTCCCCGGTTCCCACCTTTTTCACCCAGGTGCCCAGGAAAGAAAGGCCTGGGGTTCCTGACACACAGAACATCCAAAGCCATGAGTCTGGTCCCACTTGGGCAAGAAGCAGACTTCATGCCAGCTCCTTCCTCACCCGGGCTCTGGTCAGAGCTTGCAGAGCTGGTAAGCACACAAGGACACAACAGTCGCTCAGGCCTTGCCTGCTTATGTCAGTGATGGCCAGTGCTGGTTCTCTGCTCTCTCCAGACCCAAACCAGGGAGTACAAAGCAGTAAGAAGAGCACCCTTCCTGTGCAAATGCAAGCAGGATCCTTCTCCAGGACAGTGTATGAGACTGGGCAGGCTGAGCAGAGGTTCTGCCGTGGTATCTGACATTCCACACTCCGCCACAGCCAGGTAGCCCTGTGCACTGGTGCTGAGGAGCCCTGTCCTCCAGAAGACCCATGCTGCACCAGCTCCCTATTGCATCACTTGCACAAGCCTCCTCAATATTGCTTCTCACCCTACCCCATGTTCCCAAGCGCTGACTGCTCCTCAGGTCCCTTCCTTCACACCTGCCTCCACCACCAGCTCCTCATGCAGGTTTCATTTCTCCCTGGTCCATAGAAATCACAGCAGAGGCAGTCAGTGACTTTCAGGAGCACTGGGTTATGGCTATGTCTTTCATAGACAAGTTTGACCCATGAAAGCAGCATTACCACCAACTTCCTGGCCCTCCTAGGCCTGCCAGGAAGCCTGCTTAGGTCTCTGATCCCTGAACACCAGCCTCCCAGTTTACTAGGGATGCACATGGTCCATTCAACCAGAGGACTGCCTACTTCCCTGAGCGTACAGCAGCTTCTACTCTGCTCCTGCACTGTGGCCTCATTGCTGAATTCTTGTACCAGTAGAGGCAAGGACACATAGATCATAGGCAGAAGCACAAGTTCCTTGAGCAAAACCCCTTCCTCCCCTTTCTCTGGCTGGAAACCAGGGTCCTTTGGAGGAGTACTTCCCTGGGCAAAGAAGATGAGCCTGGTCAGGCGCCTGCTCAGAGTTATGGCTCCATAAAAATGCTGTAGATCTGATAGCCTTAAGACAAGCCTTCTGAAGCCAGGTACAGTATGTTTATCCATGGCAGCACCTCTTAACCAGGAAGGAAAAGATCAAAAGTTCCAGATTTATCTCCAAATCACCTTCCTTCTCCTCAGAGCTGAGAAAAACTTTGTTGGTATGAGCACAGCCCACTCCAGGGAAACAGCCAACTACTCTGTGGAGTGCTCTGCATTCTCTGCTCCAGACAGCTCAAAGCCAGCTCTGGTTCCACAGCTCTTGGCAGCCTATGTATCTTCGGAGCTTGAGGATTCCTGGGGATGTTTCCTGCAGATATCTGGATACTTGGATATGTCCTCCAGGAAAGCAGAAAACTTCTAGAGCTTCGGAAGAGAGCATGCCAGAGGAAAGAAAACCTCAGAACGACAATCAGTAGGCTGGCAGGGCAGAGTGTGTGCCAAGACAATAGCTGAGTCTAAGAACTGACGACACTGGAAAGGGTCTGACTGTAGAGCAGCCTTGACTTCCCAAGCGATATTTTACTTTCAAGCCTTTTCTTTACATCTTTCCTAACAGATTTGCTCCAAGGATCAGGAGTGGCTGGAAAGACATATCAGCTGTGGCCTACACATGTCACAAGAGATAGCAAAGAGGCAGAAAGTAAAGAAATGACTTGAAGTAGAGACAGCCAAATGCATCTGATGGCTGCAGGAAAGGCTTACACACCTTGGAGGAACCCAGGGGCAGGCAGGAGGTTCCTCCCTTTGTCATCCTCCACTATATCTGCCATTTTCCTTTGCTCCTTGCGGAGACCCAACTTACCCGAGAGGAAAGCATTAGACTCACAGAAAGGAGGGAAGAATGAATTACTCCTACTTCTTAAGACAACACACTGCATTGCTTTGTCACCCAAAGTTAAAGAGATTCCAATCACCTCAAAACCCAGCACTCTTTTCCTCTGGGCAGAGGAAAACCCCAGTGCTGCCAGTACAGTCCATCTAGGGAAGGCCAGACCATGCAATGAGCACAGAAACTCCCTGGTACTGGTCACACATGGCCTGAGCAGCTCTCACCAGGGACGCAAATTCCTTGTGAAGACACAGGTCACATAAGGACAAAAATCACAGTGGCTCTACATCAACTGCTGACTCTCAGTCACCAACACGTGGTGAGAAATCAAAGGCAAGCCCAGCTCAGTGCCTGGGCACCCCAACTAAGCCCTGACACTCTGGGTGCCTCCAGCAGGCAGAGGGGAGGACTCCCTGAGTTAAACACATGCATTCTCACCTTGCTTCTGCTGTTTCTGGCCAGGGGCTGTGGGGCTCAGCTCTGGCAGAGATTCTCTGTTGTTACAGATGTGCACAGAGCTGGCATCTGGAAGAATTTTGCATCAACTCCCAAATACTGGCAGACAGAGGGTCACAACACAGACGAGGAGATGCTGCTGCGGAACCTGAGTCTCACCAAAGGAGCATCTGTCCTTCCTGTTAAAGCCCAAGGCCATCCTCAAGTCCTGACTTGCACCCATGCTGCCTCTCTGCAGACATGTACTGTAGCCCAGGTTCAAGATCCAGACAGCTTGGCAGGGCACAGCCTGCCAACACCAGGCACTTTTGCGCTGGGCCAAGTACTCCTTTTAGCTGTCAGAACAGGCGCAAGACACGGGCTGGCCACCACCTGGAGCCCTGATCTCAGCCCTCCCTGAGCACAACAGGACAGGACCCAGAGGGGTCAACAAGCCAGGCCTGCCCACACTCCC